>NC_091293.1:35195859-35388359 GCF_038502225.1 Cherax quadricarinatus | reverse complement strand
AAACTCCTCCTGTTCCTCACCGTTCTACTTTGTATGGACTGATGAAGCCACTGTGTGGCGAAACGTTTCCTCAATAAAGATACCCAAGTCTTGCACATGTCTCTAATTTATCAACACGTATACGTTTTGTTTTATAATGTTACAACCCAGGAGTCCAAATGGCCTGTTATCCTGGGTGTAAAGGGAGCAAAATAAACACAGCAGAAAACTTTTGACTTATATTATCCTTCACCAATTTAGAACAGAAGTATGTACACTATATACACTATGTACAGCATTAGGTATTAGTGCACTCCACGGTAAGCAAGGCAGAATAGAAGCCACTAGAGAGCAGACTGTGCTTCAACCAGCTCTAGAATGGGAATGACACGGGCAGACAGGTGAGTGGTACCCACATAACCTCTGCGATTGCCAAAACCATCTTCTCATTGGCTGGAACCTGGGTACTGGTTGAACGACGGGGCCCCATCGTCAACCCTCAGTCACCTGGTTCGCTGGTTGGGGGAGATAGCCTGTAAATGAGGGTGTGTACATGCGCCGAATAAAGGTTACGTACTCTTTGTTCAATATCAGAAGTATAAATATTTAAAAAACGGAACACTACTGAACTGGCTTGCACATATATGCTAGACTACTTATGTGCGTTTACTAGTGTCATTAATAGTATTTGTTTGTTATATGTGAGTTTAGTTACAATCTTTGCAATAATTGTTGTATATACAGAGAACATCAAGTAACAGCTTCAAAGAATTCCATGCGAAGGCTATATAGAATCAGTGAGTTGGGTTCTCCATATTGCACTCATATTTTCTCTCTTAAATATCTTCAATTAAAATCTGTAGATAAGCATAACTTTGAGCACGGGAAGTGATATTAAAGAATGAAATTTTCATAATACTCCCACTACTTCCTCCTCCCGTTCAACCACTTCCGTCCCTCGTCCCCCTCTCATATATATTCTAGCTCCCTTCCCTTCTCACGTCTCTGTGTGATTTGTTAATGGTCAAAGTCGGACCGAAGTGTTGTCAGTCTCCTATGTGCAGGTTATTTGTCTCCGGTGTTCGTTAGTTTGTTTTCCCAGACAGAATCTCGTCTACGGTGACTTTCTTTAAAAGTCACCGTCAAGGCCAGAACAACATAGGAACGTTTGTTACGGTGTGAAGACCGTAAATCCAGCTTACGTGTGTTGTGTAATCTTGTGAAACTGTAATGGCTCGATCCTCCTGCCGGGGATTGAACCAATGAACAACGTTGTTGTTCGTGAACGTACAAGTGATGTCAATGAACTATGTTGTTCATTAACGTGCAAGTTATACCAATGAACAACACTGTTCATTAACGTACAAGTAATGCCACTGAACAACATTGTTCACTACACTAGCTGCAGTAAAGCCAACTTCATTAAAGTTATGACACGTTAATGGATTTTTGCATGAAAATCTTCATTTACATGACAAATATTCTCTTGTTTTACCTCTCTTTCTCTATTTCCAGGTCTTTAATCGCCTCCTCCCTCCCTCATACTATCCTTCTTTTCCCTCATTTTCTAACTTTATCTCTCCCTTGAAGACAGCCCAGACTGCTGAGCTGGAGAACGTCCAGAGAACTTTCACTGTCCATATACATTAAGGCATCTGAACCACTGGAAACACTTGAAGTCCTTTCAACTGTATTCATTGGAACGTAGCCGAGAAAGGTGCATCATAACTTACACCTAGAAGTCCTGGAGAGACTGGTCCAAACTTGAACACTGAAATCAATCTTTTTGGGATACAGAGTACCCCTAATAAAAAATATGGGTCCTGACGAGTACACTAAGAGAGAACTGGATTAGTGGTAGGGGTCCCCGACTTCTCAACCTTCCTTCCTTCATGCATAAGGTGAATTACCAACAAACCTCTGGGCCTCATCAAGAGGGGAACTAAATAAGTTCCTCAAGCCATTTTCTGATCAGCCGGCCGCTGGCTCGTACGCTGGACTGCGTGCAGCCAGCACCAACAGCCTAGTCAATCAGGCCAGCAACCGGGAGGTATAGGCTGAGACCGTGCCCCGGGGGGGAGTGAGGGGGGGCTGACTACTGGATTAGCCAAC
Organism: Cherax quadricarinatus; assembly: GCF_038502225.1. Classification (NCBI taxonomy): domain Eukaryota; kingdom Metazoa; phylum Arthropoda; class Malacostraca; order Decapoda; family Parastacidae; genus Cherax; species Cherax quadricarinatus. The sequence continues at coordinate 35,386,268 of NC_091293.1, read as the reverse complement.
AGGTAGAGGTCCTCTCTTTCCTCCCCTCCTAACCTTATCTCTTCCCTCTCTCTCTCCTTCCTTCACTTCCCTCCACCCAGACACTTGTCTTCTTCCTAGCAGCCTAGCAACTCTCCCTCTCCTGCAAGATGTGTAACTCCTAGGAGCCTAGCATCTCTCTCCTGCAACATGTGCACCTCCTAGCAACTCTCCCCTGCAACATATGTACGTCCTAGCAACTCTCCCCTGCAGCATATGTACGTCCTAGCAACTCTCCCCTGCAACATGTGTACCTCCTAGGAGCCTAGCATCTCCTGCGACATGTGCACCTCCTAGGCAGCCTAGCAAGACGCACACTCCCTCCTATCATCTGGCCACAAATGCTCCTCCCACTCCACCTGCTTTCTTTTCCCACTCCTTTACCTACCGCTTTCCTCCCTCCCCTCCCTTTCACCCTCCTTCTCCTCCCCTCCACCATCCCTCCAGCTGGTCCTCTGTGGTGCCCCAACTCCTCTATCAGCCACTCCTCCCTGTCCTAGCCACTGAGGTAATGATTGCCTCTGCAGTCTGGTCCCTCCCTTCCCCCTCCGTTCCCCCTTCCTTACCCCTAGCTTCCCCCTCCTTTCCCCCTACCTCACCTATTCCTACACTTCTATCTCGCCCCTCCTTCCTTCCCTGTCTCATCCCTCCCTCTCTGAATCACCCTTCTCACCCTGTCTCACCCCTCCCTCTCTGTATCAATCACATTTCCCACCCTGACTCACCCTTCCCTCTCTGCCTCACCCCTCCCTTTCTGTCTCAACCCTCTCTGCCTTGAAGACTCACGTCTTCCTCCCTATGTGTTGTGGGAGTCCAGTATGTGTTGTGTGAACCCAGTATGTGCTGTGGGAACCCAGTATATGTTGTGGGAACCCAGCATGTGTTGTGGGAACCCAGTATGTGTTGTGGGAGCCCAGTATATTTTATGGGAGCCCAACATGTGTTGTGGGAGCCCAGTATGTGTTGTGGGAGCACAGTATGTGTTGTGGGAGCACAGTATGTGTTGTGGGAACCCAGTGTGTGTTGTGGGAACCCAGCATGTGTTGTGGGAACCCAGTATGTGTTGTGGGAGCCCAGTATATGTTGTGGGAGCCCAGTATGTGTTGTGGGAACCCAGTATGTGTTGAGAGAGCACAGTATGTGTTGTGGGAACCCAGTATGTGTTGTGGGAACCCAGTATGTGTTGTGAGAGCACAGTATGTGTTGTGGGAACCCAGTATGTGTTGTGGGAACCCAGTATGTGTTGTGGGAGCCAGTATGTGTTGTGGGAGCACAGTATGTGTTGTGCGAACCCAGTATGTGTTGTGGGAACCCAGTATGTGTTGTGGGAGCCCAGTATGTGTTGTGGGAGCACAGTATGTGTTGTATGAACCCAGTATGTGTTGTGGGAACCCAGTATGTCTTGTGGGAGCACAGTATGTGATGTGGGAGCACATTGTGTTGTGGGAACCCAGCATGTGTTGTGGGAACCCAGCATGTGCTATGGGAACCCAGTATGTGTTGTGGGAGCAGAGTATGTGTTGTGGGAACCCAGTATGTGTTGTGGGAGCCCAGTATGTGTTGTGGGAGACCAGTATGTGTTGTGGGAGCCCAGTTTGTGTTGTGGGAGCCCAGTACGTATTGTGGGAACCCAGTATGTGTTGTGGGAACCCAGTATGTGTTGTGGGAATCCAGTATGTGTTGTGGGTGCCCAGTATGTGTTGAGGGAATCCAGTATGTGTTGTGGGTGCCCAGTATGTGTTGAGGGAATCCAGTATGTGTTGTGGGAGCTCAGTATGTGTTGTGGGAACCCAGTATGTGTTGTGGGAGCCCAGTATGTGTTGTGGGAGAGCAGTATGTGTTGTGGAAACCCAGTATGTGTTGTGGGAACCCAGTATGTGTTGTGGGAGCCCAGTATGTGTTGTGGGAACCCAGTATGTGTTATTGGAACAAAGTATGTGTTGTGGGAACCCAATATGAGTTGTGGGAGCTCAGTATATGTTGTGGGAGCCCAGTATGTGTTGTGGGAACCCAGTATGTGTTGTGAGAGCACAGTATGTGTTGTGGAAACCCAGTATGTGTTGTGGGAGCCCAGTATGTGTTGTGGGAACCCAGTATGTGTTATTGGAAAAAAGTATGTGTTGTGGGAACCCAATATGAGTTGTGGGAGCTCAGTATATGTTGTGGGAGCCCAGTATGTGTTGTGGGAACCCAGTATGTGTTGTGAGAGCACAGTATGTGTTGTGGAAACCCAGTTTGTGTTGTGGGAACCCAGTATGTGTTGTGGGAACCCAGTATGTGTTGTGAGAGCACAGTATGTGTTGTGGAAACCCAGCATGTTTTTGTGGGAACCCAGTATGTGTTGTGAGAGCACAGTATGTGTTGTGGAAACCCAGCATGTGTTGTGGGAACCCAGTATGTGTTGTGGGAATCCAGTATGTGTAGCGGGAGCCCAGTATGTGTTGTGGAAACACAGTATGTGTTGAGGGAGCCCAGTATGTGTTGCGGAAACTCAGTATGTGTTGTGGGAACCCAGTATGTGTTGTGGGAACCCAGTATGTGTTGTGGGAGCCCAGTATGTGTTGTGGGAGCACAGTATGTGTTGTGGGAACCCAGTATGTGTTGTGGGAACCCAGTATGTGTTGTGGGAGCACAGTGTATGTTGTGGGAGCAGAGTATGTGTTGTGGGAACCCAGTATGTGCTGTGGGAACCCAGTATGTGCTATGGGAACCGAGTATGTGTTGTGGGAGCACAGTATGTGTTGTGGGAACACAGTATGTGTTGTGGGAGCCAAGTATCTGTTGTGGGAGCCCAGTTTGTGTTGTGGGAGCCCACTATGTGTTGTGGGAACCCAGTATGTGTTGTGGGAGCCCAGTATGTGTTGTGGGAACCCAGTATGTTTTGTCGGTGCCCAGTATGTGTTGTGGGAATCCAGTATGCGTTGTGGGAGACCAGTATGTGTTGTGGGATCCCAGTATGTGTTGAGGGATCCCAGTATGTGTTGTGGGAGCCCAGTATGTGATGAGGGAACCCAGTATGTGTTGTGGGAACCCAGTATGTGTTGTGGGAGCCCAGTAAGTGTTGTGGAAACCTAGTATGTGTTGTGGGAACCCCGTATGTGTTGTGGGAACCCAGTAAGTGTTGTGGGAACCCAGTACGTGTTTTGGGAATCCAGAATGTGTTGTGGGAGTCCAGTATGTGTTGTGGGAGCCCAGTATGTGTTGAGGGAACCCAGTATGTATTGTGGGATCCCAGTATGAGTTGTGGGAACCCAGTATGTGTTGTGGGAGACCAGTATGTGTTGTGGGAACCCAGTATGTGTTGTGGGAGACCAGTATGTGTTGTGAAAACCCAGTATGTTTTGTGGGAGCCCAGTATGTGTTGTGGGAACCCCGTATGTGCTGTGGGAACCCAGCAAGTGTTGTGGGAACCCAGTATGTGTTGTGGGAGCACAGTATGTGTTGTTGGAACTCAGTATGTGTTGTGGGAACCCAGTATGTGTTGCTGGAACCCAGTATGAGTTGTGGGAACCCAGTATGTGTTGTGGGAACCAAGTATGTGTTGTGGGAGCACAGTATGTGTTGTTGGAACCCAGTATGTGTTGTGGGAACCCAGTATTTGTTGTGGGAACCCAGTATGTGTTGTGGGAGCCCAGCATGTGTTGCGGGAACATTGTATGTGTTGTGGGAGCCCAGTATGTGCTGAGGGAGCACAATATATGTTGTGGGAGCCCAGTATGTGTTGTGAGAACCCAGTATGTGTTGTGGGAGCCCGGTATGTGTTGTGGGAACGCAGTATGTATTGTGGGAACCCAGTATGTGTTGTTGGTACCCAGTATGTGTTGTTGAAGCCCAGTATGTGTTGTTGGAACCCAGTATGTGTTGTGGGAACCCAGTATGTGTTGTGGGAACCCAGTATGTGTTGTGGGAGTCCAGTATGTGTTGTGGGAGTCCAGTATGTGTTGTGGGAACCCAGTATGGGTTGTGAGAACCCAGTATATGCTGTGGGAGTCCAGTATGTGTTGTGGGAACCCAGTATATGTTGTGGGAACACAGTAAGTGTTGTGGGAACCCAGTATATGTTGTGGGAGTCCAGTATATGTTGTGGGAACCCAGTATATGCTGTAGAGAGTCCAGTATGTGTTGAGGGAACCCAGTATATGTTGTGGGTACCCAGTATATGTTGTGGGAGTCCAGTATGTGTTGTGGGAACCCAGTATATGTTGTGGGAACCCACTATGTGTTGTGGAAACCCAGTATGTGTTGTGGGAACCCAGTATATGTTGTGGGAACCCAGTATGTGTGCGGGATCCCAGTATGTGTTGTGGGAACCCAGTGTGTGTTCTGGGAACCCAGTAAGTGTTGTGGGAACCCAGTATGTGTTGTGGGAGCACAGTATGTGTTGTTGGAACTCAGTATGTGTTGTGGGAACACAGTATGTGTTGTTGGAACCCAGTATGTGTTGTGGGAACCCAGTATGTGTTATGGGAGCTCAGTATATATTGTGGGAGGCCAGTATGTGTTGTGGGAACCCAGTATGTGTTGTGAGAGCCCACTATGTGTTGTGGGAGCACAGTATGTGTTGTCGGAACCCAGTATGTGTTGTAGGAACCCAGTATGTGTTGTGGGAGCACATTATGTGTTCTGCGAGCACAGTATGTGTTGTGGGAACCCAGTATGTGTTGTGGGAACCCAGTATGTGTTGTGGGAACCCAGTATGTGTTGTGGGAGCACAGTATGTGTTGTGGGAACCCAGTATGTGTTGTGGGAACCCAGTATATGTTGTAGGAGTCCAGTATGTGTTGTGGGAACCCAGTATGTGTTGTGGGAGCACATTATGTGTTCTGCGAGCACAGTATATGTTGTGGGAACCCAGTATGTGTTGTGGGAACCCAGTATGTGCTATGGGAACCCAGTATGTGTTGTGGGAGCACAGTATGTGTTGTGGGAACCCAGTATGTGTTGTGGGAACCCAGTATATGTTGTGGGAGTCCAGTATGTGTTGTGGGAACCCAGTATATGTTGTGGGAACCCAGTATGTGTTGTGGGAGCACAGTATGTGTTGTGGGAACCCAGTATGTGTTGTGGGAGCCCAGTATGTGTTGTGGGAACCCAGTATGTGTTGTGGGAACCCAGTATGTGTTGTGGGAACCCAGTATGTGTTGTGGGAGCCCAGTATGTGTTGTGGGAGCACAGTATGTATTGTGGGAACCCAGTATGTGTTGTAAGAACTCAGTATGTGTTGTTGGAGCACAGTATATGTTGTGGGAACCCAGTATGTGTTGTGGGAACCCAGTATGTGTAGCGGGAGCCCAGTATGTGTTGTGGGAACCCAGTATGTGTTGTGGGAACCCAGTATGTGTTGTGGGAACCCAGTATGTGTTGTGGGAACCCAGTATGTGTTGTGGGAACCCAGTATGTGTTGTGGGAGCACAGTATGTGTTGTTGGAACTCAGTATGTGTTGTGGGAACCCAGTATGTGTTATTGGAACAAAGTATGTGTTGTGGGAACCCAGTATGTGTTGTAGGAGCTCAGTATATGTTGTGGGAGCCCAGTATGTGTTGTGGGAACCCAGTATGTGTTGTGAGAGCACAGTATGTGTTGTGGAAACCCAGTATGTGTTGTGGAAACCCAGTATGTGTTGTGGGAACCCAGTATGTGTTGTGAGAGAATAGTATGTGTTGTGGAAACCCAGTATGTGTTGTGGGGACCCAGTATGTGTTGTGGGAACCCAGTATGTGTAGCGGGAGCCCAGTATGTGTTGAGGAAACCAAGTATGTGTTGTGGGAGCCCAGTATGTGGTGCGGAAACCCAGTATGTGTTCTGGGAACCCAGTATGTGTTTTGGGAACCCCGTATGTGTTGTGGGAGCCCAGTATGTGTTGTGGGAGCACAGTATGTGCTGTGAGAACCCAGTATGTGTTTTGGGAACCCAGTATGTGTTGTTTGAGCACAGTATATGTTGTTGGAGCACAGTATGTTTTGTGGGAACCCAGTATGTGTTGTGGGAACCCAGTAATTGCTATGGGAACCCAGTATGTGTTGTGGGAGCACAGTATGTGTTGTGGGAACCCAGTATGTGTTGTGGGAACCCAGTATGTGTTGTGGGAGCCCAGTTTTTGTTGTGGGAGCCCACTATGTGTTGTGGGAACCCAGTATGTTTTGTGGGAGCCCAGTATGTGTTGTGAGAACCCACTATGTGTTGTGGGTGCCCAGTATGTGTTGTGGGAATCAAGTATGTGTTTTGGGAGACCAATATGTGTTGTGGGATCCCAGTATGTGTTGTGAGAGCCCAGTATGTGTTGTGGGAGCCCAGTATGTGTTGTGGGTACCCAGTATGTGTTGTGGGAACCCAGTATGTGTTGTGGGAGCCCAGTATGTGTTTTGGGAATCCAGAATGTGTTGTGTGAGTCCAGTATGTGTTGTGGGAGCCCAATATGTGTTGTGGGAACCCAGTATGTGTTGTGGGAGCCCAGTATGTGTTGTGGGAACCCAGTATGTGTTGTGGGAGCCCAGTATGTGTTGTGGGAACCCAGTATGTGTTGTGGGAGACCAGTATGTGTTGTGGGAACCCAGTATGTGTTGTGGGAGCCCAGTATGTGTTGTGGGAACCCCGTATGTGTTGTGGGAACCCAGTAAGTGTTGTGGGAACCCAGTATGTGTTGTGGGAACGCAGTATGTGTTGTGGGAGCACAGTATGTGTTGTGGGAACCCAGTATGTGTTGTGGGAACCCAGTATTTGTTGTGGGAACCCAGTATGTGTTGTGGGAGCCCAGTATGTGTTGTTGGAACCAAGTATGTGTTGTGGGAACCCAGTATGTGTTGTTGGAACCCAGTATGTGTTGTGGGAACCCAGTATGTGTTGTGGGGACCCAGTATGTGTTGTGGGAACCCTGTATGTGTAGCGGGAGCCCAGTATGTGTTGTAGGAACCCAGTATGTGTTGTGGAAACCCAGTATGTGTTGTGGGAACCCAGTATGTGTTGTGGGAACCCAGTATGTGTTGTGGGAGCCCAGTATGTGTTGTGGGAGCACAGTATGTGTTGCGGGAACCCAGTATGTGTTGTGGGAACCCAGTATGTGTTGGGGAGCACAGTATATGTTGTGGGAGCACAGTATGTCTTGTGGGAACCCAGTATGTGTTGTGGGAACCCAGTATGTGCTATGGGAACACAGTATGTGTTGTGGGGGCACAGTATGTGTTGTGGGAACCCAGTATGTGTTGTGGGAGCCGAGTATCTGTTGCGGGAGCCCAGTTTGTGTTGTGGGAGCCCACTATGTGTTGTGGGAACCCAGTATGTGTTGTGGGAGCCCAGTATGTGTTGTGGCAAGCCAGTATGTGTTGTGGGTGCCCAGAATGTGTTGTGGGAACCCAGTATGTGTTGTTGGAACCCAGTATGTGTTGTGGGAACCCAGTATGTGTTGTGGGAGCCCAGTATGTGTTGTGAGAGCACAGTATGTGTTGCGGGAACCCAGTATGTGTTGTGGGAACCCAGTATGTGTTGGGGAGCACAGTATATGTTGTGGGAGCACAGTATGTGTTGTGAGAACCCAGTATGTGTTGTGGGAACCCGGTATGTGCTATGGGAACACAGTATGTGTTGTGGGGGCACAGTATGTGTTGTGGGAACCCAGTATGTGTTGTGGGAGCCAAGTATCTGTTGCGGGAGCCCAGTTTGTGTTGTGGGAGCCCACTATGTGTTGTGGGAACCCAGTATGTGTTGTGGGAAACCACTAAGTGTTGTGAGAACCCAGTATGTGCTGTGAGAACACAGTATGTGTTGTGGAAACCCAGTATGTGTTGTGGGAACCCAGTATGTGTTGTGGGAATCCAGTATGTGTAGCGGGAGCCCAGTATGTGTTGTGGAAACCCAGTATGTGTTGTGGGAGCCCAGTATGTGTTGTGGAAACCCAGTATGTGTTGTGGGAACCCAGTATGTGTTGTGGGAGACCAGTATGTGTTGTGGGAACCCAGTATGTGTTGTGGGAGCCCAGTATGTGTTGTGGGAACCCAGTATGTGTTGTGGCAACCCAGTAAGTGTTGTGGGAACCCAGTATGTGTTGTGGGAGCACAGTATGAGTTGTTGGAACTCAGTATGTGTTGTGGGAACCCAGTATGTGTTATTGGAACAAAGTATGTGTTGTGGGAACCCAGTATGTGTTGTTGGAGCTCAGTATATGTTGCGGGAGCCCAGTATGTGTTGTGGGAACCCAGTATGTGTTGTGAGAGCACAGTATGTGTTGTGGAAACCCAGTATGTGTTGTGGAAACCCAGTATGTGTTCTGGGAACCCAGTATGTGTTGTGAGAGCACAGTATGTGTTGTGGAAACCCAGTATGTGTTATTGGAGCACAGTATGTGTTGTGGAAACCCAGTATGTGTTGTGGGGACCCAGTATGTGTTGTGGGAACCCTGTATGTGTAGCGGGAACCCAGTATGTGTTGAGGAAACCCAGTATGTGTTGTAGGAGCCCAGTATGTGTTGTGGAAACCCAGTATGTGTTGTGGGAACCCAGTATGTGTTGTGGGAGCAAAGTATGTGTTGTGGGAGCACAGTATGTGTTGCGGAAACCCAGTATGTGTTGTGGGAACCCAGTATGTGTTGGGGAGCACAGTATATGTTGTGGGAGCACAGTATGTGTTGTGGGAACCCAGTATGTGTTGTGGGAACCCAGTATGTGCTATGGGAACACAGTATGTGTTGTGGGGGCTCAGTATGTGTTGTGGGAACTCAGTATGTGTTGTGGGAGCCGAGTATCTGTTGCGGGAGCCCAGTTTGTGTTGTGCGAGCCCACTATGTGTTGTGGGAACCCAGTATGTGTTGTGGGAGCCCAGTATGTATTGTGGCAAGCCAGTATGTGTTGTGGGTGCCCAGAATGTGTTGTGGGAACCCAGTATGTGTTGTGGGAACCCACTAAGTGTGGTGATAACACAGTATGTGTTGTGGGAGCACAGTGTTGTTGGAACTCAGTATGTGTTGTGGGAACCCAGTATGTGTTATTGGAACAAAGTATGTGTTGTGGGAACCCAATATGAGTTGTGGGAGCTCAGTATATGTTGTGGGAGCCCAGTATGTGTTGTGGGAACCCAGTATACGTTGTGAGAGCACAGTATGTGTTGTGGAAACCCAGTATGTGTTGTGGGAACCCGGTATGTATTGTGGGAACCTAGGGTGTGCTGTGAGAGCACAGTATGTGTTGTGGGAGCCCACTATGTGTTGTGGGAACCCAGTATGTGTTGTGCGAAACCACTAAGTGTTGTGAGAACCCAGTATGTGCTGTGAGAACACAGTATGTGTTGTGGGAACCCAGTATGTGTTGTGGGAACCCAGTATGTGTTGTGGGAACCCAGTATGTGTTGTGGGAACCCAGTATGTGTTGTGGGAATCCAGTAAGTGTTGTGGGAAACCAATATGTGTTGTGGGAACCCAGTATGTGTTGTGGGAGACCAGTATGTGTTGTGGGAACCCAGTATGTGTTGTGGGAGCCCAGTATGTGTTGTGGGAACCCAGTATGTGTTGTTGGAGCTCAGTATATGTTGCGGGAGCCCAGTATGTGTTGTGGGAACCCAGTATGTGTTGTGAGAGCACAGTATGTGTTGTGGAAACCCAGTATGTGTTGTGGAAACCCAGTATGTGTTCTGGGAACCCAGTATGTGTTGTGGGGGCACAGTATGTGTTGTGGGAACCCAGTATGTGTTGTGGGAGCCAAGTATCTGTTGCGGGAGCCCAGTTTGTGTTGTGGGAGCCCACTATGTGTTGTGGGAACCCAGTATGTGTTGTGGGAAACCACTAAGTGTTGTGAGAACCCAGTATGTGCTGTGAGAACACAGTATGTGTTGTGGAAACCCAGTATGTGTTGTGGGAACCCAGTATGTGTTGTGGGAATCCAGTATGTGTAGCGGGAGCCCAGTATGTGTTGTGGAAACCCAGTATGTGTTGTGGGAGCCCAGTATGTGTTGTGGAAACCCAGTATGTGTTGTGGGAACCCAGTATGTGTTGTGGGAACGCAGTATGTCTTGTGGGAACCCAGTATGCGTTGTGGGAACCCAGTATGTGTTGTGGGAATCCAGTAAGTGTTGTGGGAAACCAGTATGTGTTGTGGGAGACCAGTATGTGTTGTGGGAACCCAGTATGTGTTGGGGGAGACCAGTATGTGTTGTGGGAACCCAGTATGTGTTGTGGGAGCCCAGTATGTGTTGTGGGAACCCAGTATGTGTTGTGACAACCCAGTAAGTGTTGTGGGAACCCAGTATGTGTTGTGGGAGCACAGTATGCGTTGTTGGAACTCAGTATGTGTTGTGGGAACCCAGTATGTGTTATTGGAACAAAGTATGTGTTGTGGGAACCCAGTATGTGTTGTTTGAGCTCAGTATATGTTGCGGGAGCCCAGTATGTGTTGTGGGAACCCAGTATGTGTTGTGAGAGCACAGTATGTGTTGTGGAAACCCAGTATGTGTTGTGGAAACCCAGTATGTGTTCTGGGAACCCAGTATGTGTTGGGAGAGCACAGTATGTGTTGTGGAAACCCAGTATGTGTTGGGAGAGCACAGTATGTGTTGTGGAAACCCAGTATGTGTTGTGGGGACCCAGTATGTGTTGTGGGAACCCTGTATGTGTAGCGGGAACCCAGTATGTGTTGAGGAAACCCAGTATGTGTTGTAGGAGCCCAGTATGTGTTGTGGAAACCCAGTATGTGTTGTGGGAACCCAGTATGTGTTGTGGGAGCCCAGTATGTGTTGTGGGAGCACAGTATGTGTTGCGGGAACCCAGTATGTGTTGTGGGAACCCAGTATGTGTTGGGGAGCACAGTATATGTTGTGGGAGCACAGTATGTGTTGTGGGAACCCAGTATGTGTTGTGGGAACCCAGTATGTGCTATGGGAACACAGTATGTGTTGTGGGGGCGCAGTATGTGTTGTGGGAACTCAGTATGTGTTGTGGGAGCCGAGTATCTGTTGCGGGAGCCCAGTTTGTGTTGTGCGAGCCCACTATGTGTTGTGGGATCCCAGTATGTGTTATTGGAACAAAGTATGTGTTGTGGGAACCCAATATGAGTTGTGGGAGCTCAGTATATGTTGTGGGAGCCCAGTATGTGTTGTGGGAACCCAGTATGCGTTGTGAGAGCACAGTATGTGTTGTGGAAACCCAGTATGTGTTGTGGGAACCCGGTATGTATTGTGGGAACCTAGTGTGTGCTGTGAGAGCACAGTATGTGTTGTGGAAACGCAGTATGTGTTGTGGGAACCCAGTATGTGTTGTGGGAATCCAGTATGTGTAGCGGGAGCCAAGTATGTGTTGTGGAAACCCAGTATGTGTTGTGGGAGCCGAGTATCTGGTGCGGGAGCCCAGTTTGTGTTGTGGGAGCCCACTATGTGTTGTGGGAACCCAGTATGTGTTGTGGGAGCCCAGTATGTGTTGTGGCAACGCAGTATGTGTTGTGGGTGCCCAGAATGTGATGTGGGAACCCAGTATGTGTTGTGAGAACCCACTAAGTGTTATGAGAACCCACTAAGTGTTGTGAGAACCCAGTATGTGTTGTGGGAGCACAGTATGTGTTGTTGGAACTCAGTATGTGTTGTGGGAACCCAGTATGTGTTATTGGAACAAAGTATGTGTTGTGGGAACCCAATATGAGTTGTGGGAGCTCAGTATATGTTGTGGGAGCCCAGTATGTGTTGTGGGAACCCAGTATGTGTTGTGAGAGCACAGTATGTGTTGTGGAAACCCAGTATGTGTTGTGGGAAACCTGTATGTATTGTGGGAACCCAGTATGTGCTGTGAGAGCACAGTATGTGTTGTGGAAACCCAGTATGTGTTGTGGGAACCCAGTATGTGTTGTGGGAATCCAGTATGTGTAGCGGGAGCCCAGTATGTGTTGTGGAAACCCAGTATGTGTTGTGGGATCCCAGTATGTGTTGTGGAAACCCAGTATGTGTTGTGGGAACCCAGTATGTGTTGTGGGAACCCAGTATGTGTTGTGGGAGCCCAGTATGTGTTGTGGGAGCACAGTATGTGTTGTGGGAAAACAGTATGTGTTGTGGGAACCCAGTATGTGCTGAGGGAACCCAGTATGTGCTATGGGAACCCAGTATGTGTTGTGGGAGCACGGTATGTGTTGTGGGAACCCAGTATGTGTTGTGGGATCCAAGTATCTGTTGTTAGAACCCAGTTTGTGTTGTGGGAGCCCACTATGTGTTGTGGGAACCCAGTATGTGTTGTGGGAGCCCAGTATGTGTTGTGGGAACCCAGTATGTGTTGGGGGTGCCCAGTATGTGTTGTGGGAATCCAGTATGTGTTGTGAGAGACCAGTATGTGTTGTGGGATCCCAGTATGTGTTGTGGAAAATTAGTATGTGTTGTGGGAACCCCGTATGTGTTGTGGGAACCCAGTAAGTGTTGTGGGAACCCAGTATGTGTTTTGGGTATCCAGAATGTGTTGTGGGAGTCCAGTATGTGTTGTGGGAGCCCAGTATGTGTTGTGGGAACCCAGTATGTATTGTGGGAGCCCAGTATGAGTTGTGGGAACCCAGTATGTGTTGTGACAGCCCAGTATGTGTTGTGGGAACCCAGTATGTGTTGTGGGGGACCAGTATGTGTTGTGGGAACCTATTATGTGTTGTGGGAGCCCAGTATGTGTTGTGGGAACCCCGTATATGCTGTGGGAACCCAGTAAGTGTTGTGGGAACCCCGTATGTGTTGTGGGAGCACAGTATGTGTTGTTGGAACTCAGTATGTGTTGTGGGAACCCAGTATGTGTTGCTGGAACCCAGTATGAGTTGTGCGAACCCAGTATGTGTTGTGGAATCCCAGTATGTGTTGTGAGAGCACAGTATGTGTTGTTGGAACCCAGTATGTGTTGTGGGAACCCAGTATTTGTTGTGGGAACCCAGTATGTGTTGTGGGAGCCCAGCATGTGTTGTGGGAACATTGTATGTGTTGTGGGATCCCAGTATGTGTTGTGGGAGCCCAGTATGTGTTGTGGGAGCCCAGTATGTGCTGTGGGAGCACAATATATGTTGTGGGAGCCCAGTATGTGTTGTGGGAACCCAGTATGTGTTGTGGGAGCCCAGTATGTGTTGTGGGAACGCAGTATGTGTTGTGGGAACCCAGTATGTGTTGTTGGAACCCAGTATGTGTTGTGGAAGCCCAGTATGTGTTTTTGGAACCCAGTATGTCTTGTGGGAACCCAGTATGTGTTGTGGGAACCCAGTATGAGTTGTGGGAGTCCAGTATGTGTTGTGGGAGTCCAGTATGTGTTGTGGGAACCCAGTATGTGTCGTAGGAACCCAGTATATGCTGTGGGAGTCCAGGATGTGTTGTGGGAACCCAGTATATGTTGTGGAAACACAGTAAGTGTTGTGGGAACCCAGTATATGTTGTGGGAGTCATGTATATGTTGTGGGATCCCAGTATATGCTGTAGAGAGTCCAGTATGTGTTGAGGGAACGCAGTATATGTTGTGGGAACCCAGTATGTGTTGTGGGAACCCAGTATATGTTGTGGGAGTCCAGTATGTGTTGTGGGAACCCAGTATATGTTGTGGGAACCCAGTATGTGTTGTGGGAACCCAGTATGTGGTGTGGGAACCCAGTATGTGTTGTGGGAACCCAGTATGTGTTTTGGGATCCAAGTATGTGTTGTGGGAACCCAGTGTGTGTTGTGGGAACCCAGTAAGTGTTGTGGGAACCCAGTATGTGTTGTGGGAGCACAGTATGTGTTGTTGGAACTCAGTATGTGTTGTGGGAACACAGTATGTGTCTTTGTAACCCAGTATGTGTTGTGGGAACCCAGTATGTGTTGTAGGAGCTCAGTATATATTGTGGGAGGCCAGTATGTGTTGTGGGAACCTAGTATGTGTTGTGAGAGCACAGTATGTGTTGTGGAAACCCAGTATGTGTTGTGGGAGCCCAGTATGTGTTGTGGGAGCACAGTATGTGTTGTGGGAACCCAGTATGTGTTGTGGGGACCCAGTATGAGTTGTGAGAGCCCACTATGTGTTGTGGGAGCACAGTATGTGTTGTGGGAACCCAGTATGTGTTGTGGGAGCACATTATGTGTTCTGCGAGCACAGTATATGTTGTGGGAACCCAGTATGTGTTGTGGGAACCCAGTATGTGCCATGGGAACCCTGTATGTGTTGTGGGAGCACAGTATGTGTTGTGGGAACCCAGTATGTGTTGTGGGAACCAAGTATATGTTGTGGGAGTCCAGTATGTGTTGTGGGATCCCAGTATCTGTTGTGGGAACCCAGTATGTGTTGTGGGAACCAAGTATGTGTTTTGGGAATCCAGAATGTGTTGTGGGAGTCCAGTATGTGTTGTGGGAGCCCAGTATGTGTTGTGGGAAATCAGGATGTGTTGTGGGAACCCAGTATGTGTTGTGGGAGCAGAGTATATGTTGTGGGAGCACAGTATGTGTTGTGGGAACCCAGTATGTGCTGTTGGAACCCAGTATGTGTTGTGGGAACCCAGTATGTGTTGCGGGAACCCAGTATGTGTTGTGGAATCCCAGTATGTGTTGTTTGAACCCAGTATGTGTTGTGGGAACCCAGTATGTGTTGTGGGAACCCAGTATGTGTTGTGGGAGTCCAGTATGTGTTGTGGGAACCCAGTAAGTGTTGTGGGAACCCAATATATGCTGTGGGAGTCCAGTATGTGTTGTGGGAACCCAGTATGTGTTGTGGGAACACAGTATGTGATGTGGGAACCCAGTATATGTTGTTGGAACCCAGTATGTGTTGTGGAAGCCCAGTATGTGTTGTTGGAACCCAGTATGTGTTGTGGGAACCCAGTATGTGTTGTGGGAACCCAGTATGTGTTGTGGGAGTCCAGTATATGCTGTAGGGAGTCCAGTATGTGTTGAGCGAACCCAGTATATGTTGTGAGAACCCAGTATGCGTTGTTGGAACCCAGTATATGTTGTGGGAGTCCAGTATGTGTTGTGGGAACCCAGTATATGTTGTGGGAACCCAGTATGTGTTGTTGGAACCCAGTATGTGTTGTGGGATCCCAGTATGTGTTGTGGGAACCCGGTGTGTGTTGTGGGAACCTAGTAAGCGTTGTGGGAACCCAGTATGTGTTGTTGGAGCACAGTATGTGTTGTTGGAACTCAGTATGTGTTGTGGGAACACAGTATGTGTTGTTGGAACCCAGTATGTGTTGTGCGAACCCAGTATGTGTTGTGGGAGCTCAGTATATGTTGTGGGAGCCCAGTATGTGTTGTGGGAACCCAGTATGTGTTGTGAGAGCACAGTATGTGTTGTGGAAACCCAGTATGTGTTGTGGGAGCCCAGTATGTGTTGTGGGGACCCAGTATTTGTTGTGGGAGCCCAGTATGTGTTGTGGGAGCACAGTATGTGTTGTGGGAACCCAGTATGTGTTGTGGGAACCCAGTATGTGTTTTGGGAGCACAGTATGTGTTGTGGGAGCACAGTATATGTTGTGGGAACCCAGTATGTGTTGTAGGAACCCATTATGTGCCATGGGAACCCTGTATGTGTTGTGGGAGCACAGTATGTCTTGTGGGAACCCAGTATATGTTGTGGGAGTCCAGTATGTGTTGTGGGAAC
Source organism: Cherax quadricarinatus (assembly GCF_038502225.1). Lineage (NCBI taxonomy): Eukaryota > Metazoa > Arthropoda > Malacostraca > Decapoda > Parastacidae > Cherax > Cherax quadricarinatus. The sequence continues at coordinate 35,370,705 of NC_091293.1, read as the reverse complement.
CCAGTATATGTTGGGGGAACCCAGTATGTGTTGTCGGAACCCAGTATGTGTTTTGGGAATCCAGAATGTGTTGTGGGAGTCCAGTATGTGTTGTGGGAGCCCAGTATGTGTTGTGGGAACCCAGTATGTGTTGTGGGAGCACAGTATAAGTTGTGGGAGCACAGTATGTGTTGTGGGATCCCAGTATGTGTTGTTGGAACCCAGTATGTGTTGTGGAAGCCCGGTATGTGTTGTTGGAACCCAGTATGTATTGTGGGAATCCAGTATGTATTGTGGGAACCCAGTATGTGTTGTGGGAGTCCAGTATGTGTTGTGGGAGTCCAGTATGTGTTGTGGGAACCCAGTATGTGTTGTGGGAACCCAGTATGTGTTTTGGGAATCCAGAATGTGGTGTGGGAGTCCAGTATGTGTTGTGGGAGCCCAGTATGTGTTGTGGGAACCCAGTATGTGTTGTGGGAACCCAGTATATGTTGTGGGAGTCCAGTATGTGTTGTGGGAACCCAGTATATTTTGTGGGAACACAGTATGTGTTGTTGGAACCCAGTATATGCTGTAGGGAGTCCAGTATGTGTTGAGGGAACCCAGTATATGTTGTGGGAACCCAGTATGTGTTGTGGGAACCCAGTATATGTTGTGGGAGTCCAGTATGTGTTGTGGGAACCCAGTATATGTGGTGGGAACCCAGTATGTGTTGTGAGAACCCAGTATGTGTTGTGGGAACCCAGTATGCGTTGTGGGATCCCAGTATGTGTTGTGGGAACCCAGTGTGTTGTGGGAACCCAGTAAGTGTTGTGGGAACCCAGTATGTGTTGTGGGAGCACAGTATGTGTTGTTGGAACTCAGTATGTGTTGTTGGAACCCAGTATGTGTTGTGGGAACCCAGTATGTGTTGTGGGAGCTCAGTATATGTTGTGGGAGCCCAGTATGTGTTGTGGGAACCCAGTATGTGTTGTGGGAACCCAGTATGTGTTGTGAGAGCACAGTATGTGTTGTGGAAACCCAGTATGTGTGGTGGGAGCCCAGTATGTGTTGTGGGAGCACAGTATGTGTTGTGGGAACCCAGTATGTGTTGTGGGAACCCAGTATGTGTTGTGGGAGCCCAGTATGTGTTGTGGGAACCCAGTATGTGTTGTGGGAGTTGTCTTGATGTATTTGGTCCCTTCACCTGCTGAGTGCCTTCACCTGCTGAGTGCCTTCACCTGCTGAGTTCCTTCACCTGCTGAGTGCCTTCACTTGCTGAGTGCCTCTATCTGCTGAGTGCCTTCACCTGCTGACTTCCTTCACCTGCTGACTTCCTTCACTTGCTGACTTCCTTCACCTGCTGAGTGCCTTCACCTGCTGAGTGCCTTCACCTGCTGAGTGCCTTCACCTGCTGAGTGCCTTCACCTGCTGAGTGCCTTCACCTGCTGAGTGCCTTCACCTGCTGAGTGCCTTCACCTGCTGAGTGCCTTCACCTGCTGACTTCCTTCACCTGCTGACTTCCTTCACCTGCTGATTGCCTTCACCTGCTGAGTACCTCCACCTGCTTAGTTGCTTCACCTGCTGAGTGCCTTCACCTGCTGAGTTCCTTCACCTGCTGACTTCCTTCACCTGCTGACTTCCTTCACCTGCTGACTTCCTTCACCTGCTGAGTGCCTTCACCTGCTGAGTTCCTTCACCTGCTGAGTGCCTTCATCTGCTGAGTGCCTTCACCTGCTGAGTGCCTTCACCTGCTGAGTGCCTTCACCTGCTGAGTGCCTTCATCTGCTGAGTGTCTTCACCTGCTGAGTGCCTTCACCTGCTGAGTGCCTTCATCTGCTGAGTGCCTTCATCTGTTGAGTGCATTTATCTGCTGAGTGCCTTCACCTTCTGAGTGCCTTCATCTGCTTAGTTCCTTCACCTGCTGAGTTCCTTCACCTGCTGAGTTCCTTCACCTGCTGAGTGCCTTCACCTGCTGAGTGCCTTCACCTGCTGAGTGCATTCATCTGCTTAGTGCCTTCGCCTGCTGAGTGCCTTCACATAGTAAGTGTCATCAGCAGTAACGGCACAAGTGGAGCGCAGATCAAGCCATGAAAGCAAGATTGTCACGAGGAACGTACTGTCACGTGCGGAAAGGCTCGTCAGACCTCCAAGTTAAGTGATTTTCATTTCGATTTTGTTAATCCGGTCGGGTCTCGACCCGTCTCGTCGCGTCGCGTCGCGTCGTATCAGACGCATATGAGATGATAGCCTGAGGAATGTTGTTTATTACTGGAGGAATGATGTTCGTTACTGGAGGATGAGCAAGGAATGATGTTCATTACTGGAAGATGAACAAGGAATGATGTTCATTACTGGAAGATGAACAAATAATGATGTTCACCACTGGAGGATGAAGATGGAATGATGTTCATTACTGGAGGATGAACAAAGAATGATGTTCACCACTGGAGGATGAAGATGGAATGATGTTCATTACTGGAGGATGAACAAAGAATGATGTTCACCACTGGAGGCTGGAGGATGAACAAGGAATGATGTTCATCACTGGAGGATGAACAAGGAATGATGTTCATCACTGGAGGATGAACAAGGAATGATGTTCATCACTGGAGGATGAACAAGGAATGATGTTCATCACTGGAGTGCCTTGAGGTCTTCCTTGTCTCAGTGACTGGTCATCTTCCTTGTCTCAGTGACTGGTCATCTTCCTTGTCTCAGTGACTGGTCATCTTCCTTGTCTCAGTGACTGGTCATCTTCCTTGTCTCAGTGACTGGTCATCTTCCTTGTCTCAGTGACTGGTCATCTTCCTTGTCTCAGTGACTGGTCATCTTCCTTGTCTCAGTGACTGGTCATCTTCCTTGTCTCAGTGACTGGTCATCTTCCTTGTCTCAGTGACTGGTCATCTTCCTTGTCTCAGTGACTGGTCATCTTCCTTGTCTCAGTGATTGGTCATCTTCCTTGTCTCAGTGACTGGTCATCTTCCTTGTCTCAGTGACTGGTCATCTTCCTTGTCTCAGTGACTGGAGCAAGTGTGATATCTCGAGACTGAGTCTTCAGATTCTGTCTTTGAAGATAAGAGTCTTAGGCTGGTCATTTCCAGTCCCTTGTTCTGTCAAGGTAGTCAGCTCTCTGAGCGAACACATGACAGAGCTACCATGGACAGACCTGAACTAAGGGAAGAGTAAACTTGCTTTATAAACTGAGGTGGTGGGGAGTCAGGAAGGACTTGCTGGGGAGCTGTGGTGCAGAGAAGATCAGAGCAGAGAAGAGCACAGGAGATCAGAGACTTTGAGTGGAACCGTAGGAAGTGGAGCCTCTTGGAAGGTTCCTTGACGCTTGTGAGGGGCTCTTGATCTAGGGAATTGGATATGTGCTCCAGTTCCTTAAATTGAGCCTGAATACCTTTCATCCCCCCCTCCCCCACACGCGCTGTATATAATCCCTACGGGTTTAGCGATCCCCACGATTATAATAATAAAAGAATTATTATTATTAGTATTATTATTATTATTGTTGTTGTTGTTGTTATTAAAATGATTATCATCATTATTATTATTATTATTATTATTATCATTATTATTATTATTATCAAAATTAAGAAGGTCTCGACACCGTGGTATACACCTGGTGGCAGCTACACTGTACTGGTGGAGCTGCGCTTTATACTGACAGCGAATATTCACTTGAGTTAATTTCATTGTATTCATCTCTGTGACATACCTTGTATGGGATCTTTCCAGACACCTTAGTACCAGATCACTTCCTCATTAACCATAATAATTAATTAAGTGATAATAAATAGCAATAGCTTGAAAGAGAGTACTCACTTTCCTCACCTCTAATTTATTCTTAGTAAGACTGAGTATTACTTAAGTGGCAGGTACCTACTTCAGTGGACTTGAGCGCCCCAGTAGCGTGTAACACTGAGGGATGGTGTACCACTGCTACCACTGACTTACCTCAGTGGTAACAATTTTTAAAGGGTTGGACCAGTAAGCCAACGGAAGGCCTCGGTCAGATGACCAAAAGCTACAGCTGCGGGTCATCCTATGACCCCCGCGTCAGAAAACACTTGTCGTGTTTCCTGATAAACCTTACCTAACTAACCTAACTGGCTTACCTCATCACTACTCCCACACTGAGGGCAGCGAGTCTCCTTCATTCTCACTCGTGACACAAGATACAAACACCAGCTAACATTATCTGCATCACTTAAAAAAAAAAAAAAATAACAGCAAATTTGCCGAAGATCTTAATGAAAACGATAATTTTTTCTATATACTGGAAGCATTTGTAAAAAATTAGCAATAATTAATTTAACTAAATTAAAATAATTAATAACAAAATTATTAAAAACTATGTGAATAGTTGATTTTAGGCAGTGAATTCAACACAAAAGATATTACACGAAGCACTACTGAAGTTACTTATTTTTAATAAAGTTTGTTTTATCTGATATATTTTTATTTTGCCGCCGAAGTGGCTACTTTATTGTGCACCTCATATCCATCCTGTGGCGGGTAGCGCAAGAGCAAATGGATACACAAAAGGCCCAGGAACTAGGCCATAAAAGGGTTAACAGGAGTATATCTGAGTTTATATCTACAGTTGACTTCTCTGTTGCAAGCAAATTTAGGAAATTTGCTTAATATTGCTGGTATCTTATTTTCACTAATAAGATACCTTGACATATCACCTAGGTTATTTTACTGTCCATCTCTCTATTCCTCAATCACTGGGTAATTAAGCACATAGTGTTTAAGATAGTGACCACACGGCTGGTCACATTTGCGTTGGATTTGATCATCATCTGTGTCTCCCAAACTGCCAGAAGTACTTGTAATCAAGCCTAAGCCTGGCTACTACAACATCAGTAAGTCTGTTCACATTGCAAGTTGCTTCATAAACGTACTTATCTACGTTCATTGTATCATAGCGAATGATAGATCTACTTACGCTTTGTTAATATATCTGCAAGTTTAGGTGGTGCTGAGTGGACGGGTAGAGCAGGTGTGGCTGTGGAGTTAGTTGGGCGTGCAAGGCAAGTGCGGGTGTAGTGCTGGTGGAAAGGGCAGAGCAGGTGTGGGGGTGGTGGTGGGTTCCAGGGTTGTTTGGGTGTGGTGCTGGTTGGGCGGGTAGGTCAGGTGTAGGCTGGAGTGTGGTGCTAAGTGGGCGAGCAGGTCAGATGTGGAGTTGGTATGTTGTGCTGGGTGGTCGGGCAGGTCAGGTGTCGGCTGGTGTATGGTGCTGGGTGGGCGGACAGGTCAGGTATGGGCTGGGCTACAATACACATACACACTCAAGGAAAATGATCTTGGGGTGAGTATAATACCGAGCACATCTCCCGAGGCGCACATCAACAAGATAACTACTGCAGCATATGGGCGCCAGTCAAGCATGGGAATAGCGTTCCGACACCTCAGTAAGGAATCGTTCAAGACTCTGTACACTGTGTACATCAGGCTCATATTGGAGTATGCAACACCAGTTTGGAACCCACACCTGGTCAATTAAAGAAAGTGCAAAGGTTTGCAACAAGACTAGTCCCAGAACTAAGGGGAATGTCCTACGAAGAAAGGTGAAAGGAAATCAGCCTGATGACACTGGAGGACGGGAGGGTTGGGGGAGGCATAATAACGACATAAAAAATACTGCCAGGAACTGACAAGGTGGACAGAGACAGGATGTTCCAGAGATGGGACACAGAAACAAAGGGTCACAACTGGAAGCTGAAGACTCAGATGAGTCACAGGGATGTTAGGAAGTATTTCTTCAGTCACAGAGTTGTCAGGTAGTGGAATAATTTGGAAGTGATGTATTGGAGGCAGGAACCATACATAGTTTTAAGAAGAGGTTTGATAAAGCTCAGGGAGAGAGAGGACCTAGTAGCGATCAGTGAAGAGGAGGAGCCAGGAGCTATGAATCGACCCCTGCAACCACAAATAGGTGAGTACACATACACACGCACACACACACACACACACACACACACACACACACACACACACACATACACAGTGTCAACACAACACAGTGGACCTGGGCCAGGTCTCTCAACAAAGGTTACCGCTATACAAACTCAGACTCACTCTTGGCCTCCACGGCACCTTCCTGTACGCATTTCCAAACCCGAGACTCGTTTATTCTCTGACACCGCCGCTATTACAGATGTCTGATGTCCCATTATTCGCAGACATACTGCTGCTTTCACGGACACCTGATGCAGTCCGTCCTGCTAACCATCGTCAGTATATCACGTTGGCTAAGAAAGTCGAATGTGTAACTGTGTAGATGCAATGAAAAACGTGATTATGTGACTGTCTTGATTTAATTTGCGCTCGGTGGGCGTCCATTTTCTCTCCGTTCCTCAAAAGTTTTATCGTCTTTGTTAATTATTCCATTTACTGACATTACGGTATGTTGTTATAATTGGGTAAATTTTGCTGGTAGACAACATTATAGCCTACTGTCAAAAATTTAACCTTGAAAACGTGTATCGAGAAATTTGCTCAAATCTTTTTATGAAAAAATAAAGTCAACGCATTACCGCTATTCCCGACTTTTGATGTTTGATTGTTTGCGGGAATGTCTTCTTTAGACAGGTTATCCTCCATATTTTCAACACCAGCCCTGTCTTCCACTCCCCACAAACACATTTTCAACCAGCGACACTGAAGTTAATAAATAAACTCTACACTGTAGCCTAAACAATTAAACTAAACCAGTATACTGGCTGCCAGCATAAAGGTGAGTTGACTAACTAAGCCCTGAAACCCTTTAACACAAATTACTTGTAACATTGTTAATTCGATGGTAGCATCACCAATCTTCAATTATCTTAGCAATTTGCTACTATCATTATTAATTTGCTGTTATCGTGACCAATTAGCTGTCACATTACAGATATAAGCATAATATAAACGAACCAATTATAAGTTAATTAGCCGCAGTTCAAACCATGTCCGTCATTTGTTCCAAGTAATAGGCAATATTTCACAGCAAATTTACACGAAAGGTTAAAAAATCTCCTTGCTATTTTGACTGGAGATTTTTTTTTGTTAGGCACACCAGTAGTGAGAAGCAGAAGTTTCATAATTTTCCGAATAAATCTTCGCATGTACACTTATGTGTTCTTTCTCACTGGTTATACTGCGCTGCGCTCATGTTTATTTTTCTCTCTGAGCACACTAGTCCCTGAGTACACTAGTCTCTGAGTACACTAGTCCCTGAGTACACTAGTCCCTGAGTACACTAGTCTCTGAGTACACTAGTCTCTGAGTACACTAGTCTCTGAGTACACTAGTCTCTGAGTACACTAGTCCCTGAGTACACTAGTCTCTGAGTACACTAGTCTCTGAGTACACTAGTCTCTGAGTACACTAGTCCCTGAGTACACTAGTCCCTGAGTACACTAGTCTCTGAGTACACTAGTCCCTGAGTACACTAGTCTCTGAGTACACTAGTCTCTGAGTACACTAGTCCCTGAGTACACTAGTCTCTGAGTACACTAGTCCCTGAGTACACTAGTCTCTGAGTACACTAGTCCCTGAGTACACTAGTCTCTGAGTACACTAGTCCCTGAGTACACTAGTCTCTGAGTACACTAGTCCCTGAGTACACTAGTCTCTGAGTACACTAGTCCCTGAGTACACTAGTCTCTGAGTACACTAGTCCCTGAGTACACTAGTCTCTGAGTACACTAGTCCCTGAGTACACTAGTCTCTGAGTACACTAGTCCCTGAGTACACTAGTCTCTGAGTACACTAGTCCCTGAGTACACTAGTCTCTGAGTACACTAGTCCCTGAGTACACTAGTCCCTGAGTACACTAGTCTCTGAGTACACTAGTCCCTGAGTACACTAGTCCCTGAGTACACTAGTCCCTGAGCACACTAGTCTCTGAGTACACTAGTCCCTGAGTACACTAGTCTCTGAGTACACTAGTCTCTGAGTACACTAGTCCCTGAGTACACTAGTCCCTGAGTACACTAGTCTCTGAGTACACTAGTCCATGAGTACACTAGTCCCTGAGTACACTAGTCCCTGAGTACACTAGTCCCTGAGTACACTAGTCTCTGAGTACACTAGTCTCTGAATACACTAGTCCCTGAGTACACTAGTCCCTGAGTACACTAGTCCCTGAGTACACTAGTCTCTGAGTACACTAGTCCCTGAGTACACTAGTCCCTGAGTACACTAGTCCCTGAGTACACTAGTCTCTGAGTACACTAGTCTCTGAGTACACTAGTCTCTGAGTACACTAGTCCCTGAGTACACTAGTCCCTGAGTACACTAGTCCCTGAGTACACTAGTCCCTGAGTACACTAGTCTCTGAGTACACTAGTCCCTGAGTACACTAGTCCATGAGTACACTAGTCTCTGAGCACACAAGTCTCTGAGTACACTAGTCCCTGAGTACACTAGTCCCTGAGTACACTAGTCACTGAGTACATAAGTCTCTGAGTACACTAGTCCCTGAGTACACTAGTCCCTGAGTACACTAGTCCCTGAGTACACTAGTCTCTGAGTACACTAGTCCCTGAGTACACTATTCCATGAGTACACTAGTCTCTGAGTACACTAGTCTCTGAGCACACTAGTCCCTGAGTACACTAGTCTCTGAGTACACTAGTCCCTGAGTACACTAGTCCCTGAGTACACTAGTCTCCGAGTACACTAGTCTCTGAGCACACTAGTCTCTGAGTACACTAGTCCCTGAGTACACTAGTCCCTGAGTACACTAGTCTCTGAGTACACTAGTCTCTGAGCACACTAGTCTCTGAGTACACTAGTCCCTGAGTACACTAGTCCCTGAGTACACTAGTCTCTGAGTACACTAGTCCCTGAGTACACTATTCCATGAGTACACTAGTCCCTGAGTGCACTAGTCTCTGAGTACACTAGTCTCTGAGCACACTAGTCCCTGAGTACACTAGTCCCTGAGTACACTAGTCCCTGAATACACTAGTCCCTGAGTACACTAGTCCCTGAGTACACTAGTCTCTGAGTACACTAGTCTCTGAGCACACTAGTCCCTGAGTACACTAGTCCCTGAGTACACTAGTCCCTGAGTACACTAGTCTCTGAGCACACTAGTCCCTGAGTACATTAGTCCCTGAGTACACTAGTCCCTGAGTACACTAATCCCTGAGTACACTTGTCTCTGAGTACACTTGTCTCTGAGCACACTAGTCCCTGAGTACACTAGTCCCTGAGTACACTAGTCCCTGAGTACACTAGTCTCTGAGTACACTAGTCTCTGAGCACACTAGTCCCTGAGTACACTAGTCCCTGAGTACACTAGTCCCTGAGTAAGCTAGTCTCTGAGTACACTAGTCCCTGAGTACACTAGTCCCTGAGCACACTAGTCCCTGAGTACACTAGTCCCTGAGTACACTAGTCCCTGAGTACACTAGTCTCTGAGTACACTAGTCCCTGAGTACACTAGTCCCTGAGTACACTAGTCTCTGAGTACACTAGTCTCTGAGTACACTAGTCTCTGAGTACACTAGTCTCTGAGTACACTAGTCTCTGAGTACACTAGTCTCTGAATACACTAGTCCCTGAGTACACTAGTCCCTGAGCACACTAGTCCCTGAGTACACTAGTCTCTGAACACACTAGTCTCTGAGTACACTAGTCTCTGAGCACACTAGTCCCTGAGTACATTAGTCCCTGAGTACACTAGTCCCTGAGTACACTAATCCCTGAGTACACTTGTCTCTGAGCACACTAGTCCCTGAGTACACTAGTCTCTGAGTACACTAGTCCCTGAGTACACTAGTCCCTGAGTACACTAGTCTCTGAGTACACTAGTCTCTGAGTACACTAGTTTCTGAGTACACTAGTCCCTGAGTACACTAGTCCCTGAGTACACTAGTCCCTGAGTACACTAGTCTCTGAGTACACTAGTCCCTGAGTACACTAGTCCCTGAGTACACTAGTCCCTGAGTACACTAGTCTCTGAGTACACTAGTCCCTGAGTACACTAGTCCCTGAGTACACTAGTCTCTGAGTACACTAGTCTCTGAGCACACTAGTCCATGAGTACACTAGTCTCTGAGTACACTAGTCTCTGAGCACACTAGTCCCTGAGTACACTAGTCTCTGAGTACACTAGTCCCTGAGTACACTAGTCCCTGAGTACACTAGTCTCTGAGTACACTAGTCTCTGAGCACACTAGTCTCTGAGTACACTAGTCCCTGATTGCACTAGTCCCTGAGTACACTAGTCTCTGAGTACACTAGTCTCTGAGCACATTAGTCTCTGAGTACACTAGTCCCTGAGTACACTAGTCTCTGAGTACACTAGTCCCTGAGTACACTATTCCATGAGTACACTAGTCCCTGAGTGCACTAGTCTCTGAGTACACTAGTCTCTGAGCACACTAGTCCCTGAGTACACTAGTCCCTGAGTACACTAGTCCCTGAGTGCACTAGTCTCTGAGTACACTAGTCTCTGAGCACACTAGTCCCTGAGTACACTAGTCCCTGAGTACACTAGTCCCTGAGTACACTAGTCCCTGAGTGCACTAGTCTCTGAGTACACTAGTCCCTGAGTACACTAGTCTCTGAGTACACTAGTCCCTGAGTACACTATTCCATGAGTACACTAGTCCCTGAGTGCACTAGTCTCTGAGTACACTAGTCTCTGAGCACACTAGTCCCTGAGTACACTAGTCCCTGAGTACACTAGTCCCTGAGTACACTAGTCCCTGAGTGCACTAGTCTCTGAGTACACTAGTCTCTGAGCACACTAGACCCTGAGTACACTAGTCCCTGAATACTCTAGTCCCTGAGTACACTAGTCCCTGATTACACTAGTCTCTGAGTACACTAGTCCCTGAGTACACTAGTCTCTGAGTACACTAGTCTCTGAGTACACTAGTCTCTGAGCACACTTGTCTCTGAGTACACTAGTCCCTGAGTACACTAGTCCCTGAGTACACTAGTCTCTGAGTACACTAGTCTCTGAGCACACTAGTCTCTGAGTACACTAGTCCCTGAGTACACTAGTCCCTGAGTACACTAGTCCCTGAGTACACTAGTCTCTGAACACACTAGTCTCTGAGTACACTAGTCTCTGAGCACGCTAGTCCCTGAGTACATTAGTCCCTGAGTACACTAGTCCCTGAGTACACTAATCCCTGAGTACACTTGTCTCTGAGTACACTTGTCTCTGAGCACACTAGTCCCTGAGTACACTAGTCCCTGAGTACACTAGTCCCTGAGTACACTAGTCCCTGAGTACACTAGTCTCTGAGTACACTAGTCTCTGAGCACACTAGTCTCTGAGCACACTAGTCCCTGAGTACACTAGTCCCTGAGTACACTAGTCCCTGAGTACGCTAGTCTCTGAGTACACTAGTCCCTGAGTACACTAGTCCCTGAGCACACTAGTCCCTGAGTACACTAGTCTCTGAGTACACTAGTCGCTGAGTACACTAGTCCCTGAGTACACTAGTCCCTGAGTACACTAGTCTCTGAGTACACTAGTCTCTGAGTACACTAGTCTCTGAGCACACTTGTCTCTGAGTACACTAGTCCCTGAGTACACTAGTCCCTGAGTACACTAGTCTCTGAGTACACTAATCTCTGAGCACACTAGTCTCTGAGTACACTAGTCCCTGAGTACACTAGTCTCTGAACACACTAGTCTCTGAGTACACTAGTCTCTGAGCACACTAGTCCCTGAGTACATTAGTCCCTGAGTACACTAGTCCCTGAGTACACTAATCCCTGAGTACACTTGTCTCTGAGTACACTTGTCTCTGAGCACACTAGTCCCTGAGTACACTAGTCCCTGAGTACACTAGTCTCTGAGTACACTAGTCTCTGAGCACACTAATCTCTGAGCACACTAGTCCCTGAGTACACTAGTCCATGAGTACAATAGTCCCTGAGTACGCTAGTCTCTGAGTACACTAGTCCCTGAGTACACTAGTCCCTGAGCACACTAGTCCCTGAGTACACTAGTCCCTGAGTACACTAGTCCCTGAGTACACTAGTCCCTGAGTACACCAGTCCCTGAGTACACTAGTACCTGAGTACACTAGTCCCTGAGCACACTAGTCTCTGAACACACTGGTCTCTGAGCACACTAGTCTCTGAACACACTAGTCCCTGAGTACACTAGTCCCTGAGTACACTATTCCATGAGTACACTAGTCCCTGAGTGCACTAGTCTCTGAGTACACTAGTCTCTGAGCACACTAGTCCCTGAGTACACTAATCCCTGAGTACACTAGTCCCTGAGTACACTAGTCTCTGAGTACACTAGTCTCTGAGCACACTAGACCCTGAGTACACTAGTCCCTGAGTACACTAGTCCCTGAATACACTAGTCCCTGAGTACACTAGTCCCTGAGTACACTAGTCTCTGAGTACACTAGTCTCTGAGCACACTTGTCTCTGAGTACACTAGTCCCTGAGTACACTAGTCCCTGAGTACACTAGTCTCTGAGTACACTAGTCTCTGAGCACACTAGTCTCTGAGTACACTAGTCCCTGAGTACACTAGTCCCTGAGTACACTAGTCTCTGAACACACTAGTCTCTGAGTACACTAGTCTCTGAGCACGCTAGTCCCTGAGTACATTAGTCCCTGAGTACACTAGTCCCTGAGTACACTAATCCCTGAGTACACTTGTCTCTGAGTACACTTGTCTCTGAGCAAACTAGTCCCTGAGTACACTAGTCCCTGAGTACACTAGTCCCTGAGTACACTAGTCCCTGAGTACACTAGTCTCTGAGTACACTAGTCTCTGAGCACACTAATCTCTGAGCACACTAGTCCCTGTGTACACTAGTCCCTGAGTACACTAGTCCCTGAGTACACTAGTCTCTGAGTACACTAGTCGCTGAGTACACTAGTCCCTGAGTACACTACTCCCTGAGTACACTAGTCTCTGAGTACACTAGTCTCTGAGTACACTAGTCTCTGAGCACACTTGTCTCTGAGTACACTAGTCCCTGAGTACACTAGTCCCTGAGTACACTAGTCTCTGAGTACACTAATCTCTGAGCACACTAGTCTCTGAGTACACTAGTCCCTGAGTACACTAGTCCCTGAGTACACTAGTCCCTGAGTACACTAGTCTCTGAACACACTAGTCTCTGAGTACACTAGTCTCTGAGCACACTAGTCCCTGAGTACATTAGTCCCTGAGTACACTAGTCCCTGAGTACACTAATCCCTGAGTACACTTGTTTCTGAGTACACTTGTCTCTGAGCACACTAGTCCCTGAGTACACTAGTCCCTGAGTACACTAGTCCCTGAGTACACTAGTCCCTGAGTACACTAGTCTCTGAGTACACTAGTCTCTGAGCACACTAATCTCTGAGCACACTAGTCCCTGAGTACACTAGTCCCTGAGTACACTAGTCCCTGAGTACGCTAGTCTCTGAGTACACTAGTCCCTGACTACACTAGTCCCTGAGCACACTAGTCCCTGAGTACACTAGTCCCTGAGTACACTAGTCCCTGAGTACACTAGTCCCTGAGTACACTAGTCCCTGAGTACACCAGTCCCTGAGTACACTAGTACCTGAGTACACTAGTCTCTGAGTACACTAGTCCCTGAGTACACTAGTCCCTGAGTACACTAGTACGTGAGCACACTAGTCTCTGAACACACTAGTCTCGGAGCACACTAGTCCCTTAGCTCACTAGTCTCTGAGCACACTAGTCTCTGAGCATACTGGTCTCTGAGCACACTAGTCTCTGAACACACTGGTCTCTAAGCACACTAGTCTCTGAGCACACTAGTCTCTGAGTACACTAGTCTCTGAGCATACTGGTCTCTGAGCACACTAGTCTCTGAGCACACTAGTCTCTGAACACACTAGTCTCTGAGCACACTAGTCTCTGAGCACACTTGTCTCTGAGCATACTGGTCTCTGAGCACACTAGTCTCTAAGGAAACTAGTCTCTGAGTACACTAGTCTCTGAGCATACTGGTCTCTGAGCACACTAGTCTCTGAGCACTCTAGTCCCTGAGCACACTAGTCTCTGAACACACTAGTCTCTAAGCGCACTAGTCTCTGAACACACTAGTCTCTGAGCACACTAGTCTCTGAGCACACTAGTCTCTAAGCGCACTAGTCTCTGAACACACTAGTCTCTGAGCACACTAGTCTCTGAACACACTAGTCTCTGAGCACACTAGTCTCTGAACACACTAGTTTCTAAGCGCACTAGTCTCTGAGCACACTAGTCTCTGAACACACTAATCTCTGAACACACTAGTCTCTGAACACACTAGTCTCTGAACACACTAGTCTCTGAACACACTAGTCTCTGAACACACTAGTCTCTGAACACACTAGTCTCTGAACACACTAGTTTCTGAACACACTAGTCTCTGAACACACTAGTCTCTGAACACACTAGTCTCTGAACGCACTAGTCCCTGAGCACACTAGTCTCTGAACACACTAGTCTCTGAACACACTAGTCTCTGAACACACTAGTCTCTGAACACACTAGTCTCTGAACACACTAGTCCCTGAGCACACTAGTCTCTGAACACACTAGTCTCTGAACACACTAGTCCCTGAACACACTAGTCTCTGAGCACACTAGTCTCTGAACACACTAGTCCCTGAACACACTAGTCTCTGAACACACTAGTCCCTGAACACACTAGTCTCTGAACACGCTAGTCTCTGAACACACTAGTCTCTGAACACACTTGTCTCTGAACACACTAGTCTCTGAACACACTAGTCTCTGAACACACTAGTCTCTGAACACACTAGTCTCTGAACACACTAGTCTCTGAACACACTAGTCTCTGAACACACTAGTCTCTGAACACACTAGTCTCTGAACACACTAGTCTCTGAACATACTAGTCTCTGAACACACTAGTCTCTGAACACACTAGTCTCTGAACACACTAGTCTCTGAACACACTAGTCTCTGAGTACACTAGTCTCTGAGCACGCTAGTCCCTGAGTACATTAGTCCCTGAGTACACTAGTCCCTGAGTACACTAATCCCTGAGTACACTTGTCTCTGAGTACACTTGTCTCTGAGCAAACTAGTCCCTGAGTACACTAGTCCCTGAGTACACTAGTCCCTGAGTACACTAGTCCCTGAGTACACTAGTCTCTGAGTACACTAGTCTCTGAGCACACTAATCTCTGAGCACACTAGTCCCTGTGTACACTAGTCCCTGAGTACACTAGTCCCTGAGTACACTAGTCTCTGAGTACACTAGTCGCTGAGTACACTAGTCCCTGAGTACACTACTCCCTGAGTACACTAGTCTCTGAGTACACTAGTCTCTGAGTACACTAGTCTCTGAGCACACTTGTCTCTGAGTACACTAGTCCCTGAGTACACTAGTCCCTGAGTACACTAGTCTCTGAGTACACTAATCTCTGAGCACACTAGTCTCTGAGTACACTAGTCCCTGAGTACACTAGTCCCTGAGTACACTAGTCCCTGAGTACACTAGTCTCTGAACACACTAGTCTCTGAGTACACTAGTCTCTGAGCACACTAGTCCCTGAGTACATTAGTCCCTGAGTACACTAGTCCCTGAGTACACTAATCCCTGAGTACACTTGTTTCTGAGTACACTTGTCTCTGAGCACACTAGTCCCTGAGTACACTAGTCCCTGAGTACACTAGTCCCTGAGTACACTAGTCCCTGAGTACACTAGTCTCTGAGTACACTAGTCTCTGAGCACACTAATCTCTGAGCACACTAGTCCCTGAGTACACTAGTCCCTGAGTACACTAGTCCCTGAGTACGCTAGTCTCTGAGTACACTAGTCCCTGACTACACTAGTCCCTGAGCACACTAGTCCCTGAGTACACTAGTCCCTGAGTACACTAGTCCCTGAGTACACTAGTCCCTGAGTACACTAGTCCCTGAGTACACCAGTCCCTGAGTACACTAGTACCTGAGTACACTAGTCTCTGAGTACACTAGTCCCTGAGTACACTAGTCCCTGAGTACACTAGTATGTGAGCACACTAGTCTCTGAACACACTAGTCTCTGAGCACACTAGTCCCTGAGCTCACTAGTCTCTGAGCACACTAGTCTCTGAGCATACTGGTCTCTGAGCACACTAGTCTCTGAACACACTGGTCTCTCACACTAGTCTCTGAGCACACTAGTCTCTGAGCACACTAGTCTCTGAGCATACTGGTCTCTGAGCACACTAGTCTCTGAGCACACTAGTCTCTGAACACACTAGTCTCTGAGCACACTAGTCTCTGAGCACACTTGTCTCTGAGCATACTGGTCTCTGAGCACACTAGTCTCTGAGCACACTAGTCTCTGAGCATACTGGTCTCTGAACACACTAGTCTCTGAGCACTCTAGTCCCTGAGCACACTAGTCTCTGAACACACTAGTCTCTAAGCGCACTAGTCTCTGAACACACTAGTCTCTGAGCACACTAGTCTCTGAGCACACTAGTCTCTGAGCACACTAGTCTCTAAGCGCACTAGTCTCTGAACACACTAGTCTCTGAGCACACTAGTCTCTGAACACACTAGTCTCTGAGCACACTAGTCTCTGAACACACTAGTTTCTAAGCGCACTAGTCTCTGAGCACACTAGTCTCTGAACACACTAATCTCTGAACACACTAGTCCCTGAGCACACTAGTCTCTGAACACACTAGTCTCTGAACACACTAGTCTCTGAACACACTAGTCTCTGAACACACTAGTCTCTGAACACACTAGTCTCTGAACACACTAGTCTCTGAACACACTAGTCTCTGAACACACTAGTCTCTGAACACACTAGTCCCTGAGCACACTAGTCTCTGAACACACTAGTCTCTGAACACACTAGTCCCTGAACACACTAGTCTCTGAGCACACTAGTCTCTGAACACACTAGTCCCTGAACACACTAGTCTCTGAACACACTAGTCCCTGAACACACTAGTCTCTGAACACGCTAGTCTCTGAACACACTAGTCTCTGAACACACTTGTCTCTGAACACACTAGTCTCTGAACACACTAGTCTCTGAACACACTAGTCTCTGAACACACTAGTCTCTGAACACACTAGTCTCTGAACACACTAGTCTCTGAACACACTAGTCTCTGAACACACTAGTCTCTGAACACACTAGTCTCTGAACATACTAGTCTCTGAACACACTAGTCTCTGAACACACTAGTCTCTGAACACACTAGTCTCTGAACACACTAGTCTCCAGTCTTTTAACTCTTCCAGCCAATTTTTAACTTAATCAATTTGCTCTCTTTTTCAGTTTAAAGGTGAATAATGATTGACTATTTCCTTTCCTGGATGTTGAGACCATCTTCCGCATGCTTGTGCACAACGACACGTACTATCATTACTTCTTCTACAGTCTGTTAAAAGAAGTGTTCTTGTTTCTTTCTTCATTTACATCCTCCGTGTCTGTGATCTTCAATTTCTTGACTCGGAAATTTCATTCTTGGCAGTTCGTTTTTTTTATTTTGGCTGTCCTTCCAATTTCATACAGTCTTCCCGTTCTCATGTTAAATGGCTCAGAATCCAACAAAATTTGTACCTACGAAGACTATGTCCCATAAACTTTTCATCTTTTTCATTCATTGACTCAACCATTAAAGACTGATGCTGTTCACAATCGTTTTAGTTGAACCGGGAGAAAGCACTAAACCAATACAGGTTATTTTAGGAGGAATTCGGAATCGATCCAAGGAAGGGGTGGATAAGTCCTTGGATGAAAAAACCACTTACCAACAGCATGAAGACAAAATAATGGAATAATGCAAATTACTACTGCACCATTTCGAGATTAACAATGCCAACCTTAGTCTAGGTAAAGCACACGAGTGTTGAAATTTTGAAGTTGATCTGAAACCAATTTCAGGAATGGTCAATATAATATTAAACAGAGCTCCTCCACTTATCAATTGCTCGATAAGGAGTTTTTTTTCTTTTAGTTAAAAACGAAAGTCTTGAAAATAAGTTGAAAATAAGAACACTATCTAAAAATATGGATGCCGTCAGACATTAACTTTTACAGTATTTAAAAGTTCACTAAACTTGTAGAAATAAAAAAATACTATAAAAACGTTAGTTTTTAATATTTCTCAATTTTATTATTTTTGCCGTTCTATTATATTTAAAATTCTCTTCTATACTCTTAAAAAAAAATTTGATATTTTTTTGTATTTTTTTAAGAAAGCCCAATGTGATAAAAATATCTATAAAACTGAAAAATTAGCACGTACAAAACGAAAGTACAATACAAAAATATATTCAGTTAAGATACATGCTGAAGTGGTTTGGAACCGAGCAGAAGAGGCGTTCTATAGTGATGACATGGAGACCAATTAATTTAGTAAAATTAGCACTTTAAAATATGCATAATTTAACGCGAAAGCCAAAATTTCTTTTAATAATGCTCATCAACCCTGAAAGTTTGAAGCACATCAGAAGAGGCATTTTCCAGTAATTATTCCGAATCGGACTCTTCCGAAGATATTTTCTAAAAATTTCAGTAAAATTTAAAATTTGCGCCTAAAAAGCCTAAAACTTAAAGGACGACTTTCCTCTGACGGAATATATCAACCTTAAATTTTTTAAGTAGATGAGACGAAACAGTCGTTGCTACTGAACGGTAATATATATCACTATTTAATACAACAGGCAAATTGGAACTTGGTATAAACCTTGGTAATAGATACCGACAAAATGGTTTAAAAAGACACGTGAACAAACACTTATTCCCGTTAAATCATATTAAATATATTTATTCTACCTCCTGTGAATATAGTCTACTAGTGAGTTGCTTCAGTATTTAATAACTGATACATCGTGCTGCCAAGATAATTTTTTATTGTGCTAAATTAGTTTATGAAACTTGAAACCGTTGGAATAAGAACTTTAACTGGAGAATGACTCTCCTGATCGGCTTCAAATTTTCAGCTTTGTCTCTCAGACAGCAGGTTTGCTCTGTTATTAGTATTCTTAAGTCCCAGTTTGGTTTATAATGACACGTGAGCAAATATTGGGATATATTTATTAAAAAAACGTTTCGGTCCTTTAAGTGATCAAGGTCCCAAGACCGAAACGTTTTTTAATAAATATATCCCAATATTTGCTCACGTGTCATTATAAACCAAACTGGGACTTAAGAATACTAATAACAGAGCAAACCTGCTGTCTGAGAGACAAAGCTGAAAATTTGAAGCCGATCAGGAGAGTCATTCTCCAGTTAAAGTTCTTATTCCAACGGTTTCAAGTTTCATAAACTAATTTAGCACAATAACAAATTTTCCGGTACACTTACTGAACATTATCTTGGCAGCACGATGTATCAGTTATTAAATACTGAAGCAACTCACTAGTAGACTATATTCACAGGAGGTAGAATAAATATATTTAATATGATTTAACGGGAATAACAATGGCACTATTTTTACACACAAATCTGGAAGTCGTGCGTCTATATACAGGGCTTTTACTCTCCTCGTTGAATGAAAAGGCACTTTTTTGAACGTTTGAGGCAAGGCAACAGGGAATTTTAAAGGTTATCGGAGCCATACTAGGATGCTGGGACTGGGCTCAAAAACTTTGCTTATAGGGCACCTGTGGAAAAAGACACTTTAAGTACACCTCAGGACATTTATTAGAGGAAACGTTTCGCTACGAGTGACTTCTTCAGTCCTCGTACTCAGGATTAAAGAAGTCACTCGTGGCGAAACGTTTCCTATAATAAATGTCCTGAACTGTAGGTAAGTGTCTTTTCCCATATCTTGTCGGTATCACTATACCATTTCCCCACAGGGCACCTGCACACACATGCCTATCGTTCCAAGAATTTTGTCCTAGTTATGGTACACAAGTGTGTAAAATTTCAAGCAGATCGGATGATGCCTTCTCGTGCGTGTTATAGGCGAAATGGAAATAAAAAGTTGGAAGAACGAAAAATATAAGAAAAAAAAATCAGGCAATCACTTTTAAAGGAAGACACGTGAGGTAACTGTGACATGTATTAAGAAGACATTTCACCCATCATGAATCTTAATCAATATAATTTGATGCAGAGAATAGAAAGCAGGTCAGGTGATGCACGGGCTGAAGGGGCTAAGCAAAGGGGTGGGTGTGTTCCACTGAGGTTGCAAGTGTTGACCAAGTATTTCCAAGCTCATAAAACTGCTTGTGTTTTGAGTGATGGTGTTGGTTGTAGCCACGACAGCGGCTTCTTAACAACGTCTGCGATGTAGGTGTGATTCTTTTTTTTTTTTAAGTTATCGAGATGTTCTAATGCATGCTGCAGGCAGTGTTTAAGCCGCCCCTTTGGCAAGCATAATCGTGTTTTTTTGGCGATTTGTATGAGTCTCCTTGATGTTTCACCTATGTATCACATGTTCACAAATGGATGATGTCAATAATAACGTAAGATTTACCTTTGCGTATTTCTTTTTGTTAAAAGTTCTGCTAACAAATGCAAGATTATTAATAATGCAAAAGGGGAAAACAAACAGACTCCTTGTGACGGGCATGGTACCTATTACGAACACGGGTAAAGAATGGTCTGTGAAACCTGGTCGTAATGGGAATTGGAGCAAACAAACTCATCAGTAGACTATAATGTATATTTTGCCTTCACCCTCTATATACAGATATGTACACTATGTACAGACAGTATATTAAGTGTACACCACGGTGACAGATGGCAAAGCAGAAGCCAGAGTGCACCGTACTCAACCAGCAGGTAGGCAAGTCTGCCAATGCTTACCGCAAGTGACTCACGTTGCTTCAGCTTTGGCGGGCTTGCCTGTGATTGGTCAATGAACCAAGGCACTGATTTAACGACTGTTATCCTATCGATCGTTAAACCCTTAGCACCGGTTCGCTGGTTGGGACACAGCCTATATGGAAGTGTGACATACACCGAATACATTATATCATACTCTTTGCATGCCACAGTACCGAACACTGGAGCATCACCAGATGCGTACATCAACTCAATAACTTCTGCAGCGTGCTTGAGATTCACTCTCAGGAGTATCAGTAAAGTCATTTATGACAATATACACGACCATCTTGGAGTGCGCAGCTTGGAACAAACACCCGACAGGGCGTTCCAAGAAACCAGTGAAAATAAAGAGGTTTGCAAAGAGCTTAAACTCCGAGTTAAGAATGAATGAATGAAGAGCAGTGACTAGAAGAGCTGGACCTGACGACATTCATAATACTCAGAGTACATGACAGGGTAGACAGGGAACGACTGTTAGATGAGCCACAGAGATGTCAGGAAATATTTCTTCAGTTTCAGGGTGTTCAAGAAACAGAATGAATGGCACGAAGAAAGTGTGTGCGGTTTCCATAAATAATTTTAAATATAGGCACGAAGGACCGACGCGGCTAGAAGGGAGTAAGCCTAGCCACTACTGTTTAAGAGCCGAGGCCACGAGCTGAGACTCGATCCTCTCAACTGCAAGTTTGTGACTGTTTCACAATGAGACAAGCGTGGGACAAGAATGAGACAGGTGCGAGACAAGTGTGTGCGACAGGTACGGGACAAGTGTGTGTGACAAGTGCGGGACAAGTGTATGAGAGGTGTGTGTGACAGGTGTAGGACAGGTGTTTCTAGTTGGTTGTTATCGCTTGTCTTTATCTCTATCACCACCACTTGATGGCTTTCCATCACCACCCATCACCACTCCACCTACCCCGACCCTTCCCCACCTACCACACGCTCACCTGCCACTCCTCACAGTCACCTGACAGGCCCAATCGCCCTACTCGCCCGTCCGCCAGTCAGTTATCCACTCTCACACCCACCCACCCACGTATATGCCCATCCACCTACCCGCCCGCCCGCCAGCTACCAACCCACTCTCCAGCTACCTACCAACCCACCCACCCACCCGCCAATTAGCATCCGTAAGTAGCTTAATGGAATATTCATCTTATGTGAGCGTTCCAGACGCCCTGGTCATGACAGGACGACCTTGTCGCACCCGTCACTCTTCTTCTTCTTGATATTTTGTTGTTGTTGCTTTGTTGATATTTTGTTGTTGTCTTTTCAGTTCTGTTTTGTCATTGTCTTGTCTTTTTTTGTTATTTTTTTCGTTAGCGGTGGGTTTGGTGATGGGTATGTAGGTCTTAACCCTCTTCCGCAAATTAAAGAGCAGACACTCTCCATACTCCGACACAGCTGGAGTTATTTATATAAATGAGACACTTATGACACAACATTTGGGTATCTTTATTCTGGAAACGTTTCACCAGGCAGTGGGTTCTTCAGTCCAAGACTAATGAATTGAACACATCGACACCAGGCTGAGGGACTGATTACCTCAAAATGTTCCTCATCTTCCACCGTTCTTCTCTGTATTTCTAAGATTCGTCAGTCTTGTCTGCGTCTCTGAAATTATTCGGTTGATGTGCATCTCTGGTGCTATGCTCGGTATTATGTCTTCTCCTAAATCCTTCTCTTTGTGGCATTCAGCCATTTCTTCCTAGTTGGACTCAGTTCCTGGTCTTCTATAACTTTCCCCTGAATACAAACTTTTGCACTTGCTAGGGATGAACTGAAGAAGCCAAATGTTTAACCACTCCAGCAGTCTCTTCAGGTACCCCATGAGTCTATCACTGTCTACTCCCGTTTGTATTCCCCTCAGCATCTTTAGATCATTGGTAAACAATGATATATATGATTCGCTTAATTATGGCATGTGATTTACATGTATCAGAAGCAGCACCGGTCCTAGTTTACTGATCCCTGCCACATCCTTGTCGTCACTTACGTTCACTCAGTCATTTCTCTAGTCAACACACTCAGCCTTCTCTTTCTTTTAGGTAATTCTTAATTCACTGTTGTGTAGTTGATGTTGTCTCATTATGTTTAACAATAGATTAGTTTATGATGTGGCTAGAGCACTAACGGCTTCCTGCACTCAAAGAATATATAATTCATCCAACAGGTTCGTGAGACAAGTTATTTCGTTCCTTAAACCGAATGGCTAAAGATAATTGGAAAGAAGGGTGTGCCATCCTTCTTTCTAATCATCTTTCCCAGGTAGCTTAGACCTGATGAGTCTGCAGGTCATGGATACCAGTCTGTAGTGTAGAACAGCCTATTCGTTACTCTTCTTGAATTATTTGTTGTTTAAGCCCTGTTGAGCGCTAAATCCATGTGGGTCATTAAGCGCAAGACGT
Source organism: Cherax quadricarinatus (assembly GCF_038502225.1). Lineage (NCBI taxonomy): Eukaryota > Metazoa > Arthropoda > Malacostraca > Decapoda > Parastacidae > Cherax > Cherax quadricarinatus. The sequence continues at coordinate 35,347,579 of NC_091293.1, read as the reverse complement.
GGTGGAGGCTTGATCCTCCGTCTGCTGAGCACCAGACAGACGCGCTTCCTAATTGCACTCACATATATGTTACTCTTCTTGAAGATCCTTGCTACTGTTCCCTTTTTCAAGCTAGTTAGCAGCTGTCCTCTTCTAATGGCATGTCATCTTCTTCCTGAAGACCACTCATTTCCTCAGACATCGCTCGGTATCCACGGTGATGGATTGTTCAGTCTTATGGCTTTTGTTATGTCTAAAACCCTGTTAGCTGGTGCAGTCTGAGGAAATGACACATGTGTCAGTGAACAAAGAGTGAACAAGGTCCCATGACCGAAAATTTCTGTTGATCAATATCTTAAGTATTTTGCATATGTGTCATTTCGTTATGTCTGTTTCGCCCTCGTTGTGGTGACAGCAGGTGTTTGGTGACTGCGGGAACAAGGTGAACAGCGTGTACAAAGACACGTAATGTAGGGCAATACCTTACATCAGGAGACTTTTCACTCAAGAGTAAGCTTTATCAAGACTTGACGAAGCTCAATGCTGAGCTAAACGTCGCCCACAACAAAGTCTAGCTCTATATTACATTTATAAATTAGACATTTTCAACAGTTAGGTATCTTTATTTTGCAAACGTTTCGCCATTGAGTGGTTTTATTATTGAACTACATGGGACATAAAGGGGAGACTGTAGAACAGGATGCAATCAGTCTCTCAGTCTCGCGGAATTACATAAAAACAACAGAAGATAATCAGTCCCTCAGTCTAGGAGCAGGTGTTGAGCACCGTGAACTTGATGATTCTGAAGCACAGGTAGGTAGGTATAATGTTGGTCAGGAAACAGGACAAGTGTTTCCTGATGCGGGTCTTAGTCATATGATGACCCACAGCCGGAGTTTTTGGCCCTCTGACCAAGGACTTCCGCCGGCTTACTGGACAACCTCTTTAAAAATCATTGTTATGATTATAACCATTGCGTTACCCAGGCAGGAAGCTGGGCTCTCATATACTGGAGACAGAGGAGGTGCAGCAGTTGAAGGCCTTGTCACAGGTGGGCAGAACCCACCAGTGGAAGTAGCTCACGTACAAGAGTTAGGGCAGAGGTTAGCAAGGAGGTTGTGGGGTTGTCTTCTGCACCAACATTCCACAATGTTGCTGTGTCTGACAAATAATGTATACCACGACTCACGAAATCGTAATAACACAATTATAAACAAGCCACCGTACGTTCCCTGGAATGTGGCTAATTAATTAACCTGTACAACTCTCATATAATTATCTTTATTACTCATATTTTTACTCACTAGTCTGTCGCTGTCTTCTCGGCTCTCCACAACACTAGTCTGTCGCTGTCTTCTCGGCTCTCCACAACACTAGTCTGTCGCTGTCTTCTCGGCTCTCCACAACACTAGTCTGTCGCTGTCTTCTCGGCTCTCCACAACACTAGTCTGTCGCTGTCTTCTCGGCTCTCCACAACACTAGTCTGTCGCTGTCTTCTCGGCTCTCCACAACACTAGTCTGTCGCTGTCTTCTCGGCTCTCCACAACACTAGTCTGTCGCTGTCTTCTCGGCTCTCCACAACACTAGTCTGTCGCTGTCTTCTCGGCTCTCCACAACACTAGTCTGTCGCTGTCTTCTCGGCTCTCCACAACACTAGTCTGTTGCTGTCTTCTCAGCTCTCCACAACACTAGTCTGTCGCTGTCTTCTAGGCTCTCCACAACACTAGTCTGTCGCTGTCTTCTCGGCTCTCCACAACACTAGTCTGTCGCTGTCTTCTCGGCTCTCCACAACACTAGTCTGTCGCTGTCTTCTCGGCTCTCCACAACACTAGTCTGTCGCTGTCTTCTCGCCTCTCCACAACACTAGTCTGTCGCTGTCTTCTCGCCTCTCCACAACACTAGTCTGTCGCTGTCTTCTCGGCTCTCCACAACACTAGTCTGTCGCTGTCTTCTCTGCTCTCCACAACACTAGTCTGTCGCTGTCTTCTCGGCTCTCCACAACACTAGTCTCTCCACAACACTAGTCTGTCGCTGTCTTCTCGGCTCTCCACAACACTAGTCTGTCGCTGTCTTCTCGACTCTCCACAACACTAGTCTGTCGCTGTCTTCTCGGCTCTCCACAACACTAGTCTGTCGCTGTCTTCTCGGCTCTCCACAACACTAGTCTGTCGCTGTCTTCTCGGCTCTCCACAACACTAGTCTGTCGCTGTCTTCTCGGCTCTCCACAACACTAGTCTGTCGCTGTCTTCTCGGCTCTCCACAACACTAGTCTGTCGCTGTCTTCTCGGCTCTCCACAACACTAGTCTGTCGCTGTCTTCTCGGCTCTCCACAACACTAGTCTGTCGCTGTCTGCTCGGCTCTCCACAACACTAGTCTGTCTCCACAACACTAGCTGTCTTCTCTCGGCTCTCCACAACACTAGTCTGTCGCTGTCTTCTCGGCTCTCCACAACACTAGTCTGTCGCTGTCTTCTCGGCTCTCCACAACACTAGTCTGTCGCTGTCTTCTCGGCTCTCCACAACACTAGTCTGTCGCTGTCTTCTCGGCTCTCCACAACACTAGTCTGTCGCTGTCTTCTCGGCTCTCCACAACACTAGTCTGTCGCTGTCTTCTCGGCTCTCCACAACACTAGTCTGTCGCTGTCTTCTCGGCTCTCCACAACACTAGTCTGTCGCTGTCTTCTCGGCTCTCCACAACACTAGTCTGTCGCTGTCTTCTCGGCTCTCCACAACACTAGTCTGTCGCTGTCTCGGCTCTCGTCTGTCGCTGTCGTCTCGGCTCTCCACAACACTAGTCTGTCGCTGTCTTCTCGGCTCTCCACAACACTAGTCTGTCGCTGTCTTCTCGGCTCTCCACAACACTAGTCTGTCGCTGTCTTCTCGGCTCTCCACAACACTAGTCTGTCGCTGTCTTCTCGGCTCTCCACAACACTAGTCTGTCGCTGTCTTCTCGGCTCTCCACAACACACTAGTCTGTCGCTGTCTTCTCGGCTCTCCACAACACTAGTCTGTCGCTGTCTTCTCGGCTCTCCACAACACTAGTCTGTCGCTGTCTTCTCGGCTCTCCACAACACTAGTCTGTCGCTGTCTTCTCGGCTCTCCACAACACTAGTCTGTCGCTGTCTTCTCGGCTCTCCACAACACTAGTCTGTCGCTGTCTTCTCGGCTCTCCACAACACTAGTCTGTCGCTGTCTTCTCGGCTCTCCACAACACTAGTCTGTCGCTGTCTTCTCGGCTCTCCACAACACTAGTCTGTCGCTGTCTTCTCGGCTCTCCACAACACTAGTCTGTCGCTGTCTTCTCGGCTCTCCACAACACTAGTCTGTCGCTGTCTTCTCGGCTCTCCACAACACTAGTCTGTCGCTGTCTTCTCGGCTCTCCACAACACTAGTCTGTCGCTGTCTTCTCGGCTCTCCACAACACTAGTCTGTCGCTGTCTTCTCGGCTCTCCACAACACTAGTCTGTCGCTGTCTTCTCGGCTCTCCACAACACTAGTCTGTCGCTGTCTTCTCGGCTCTCCACAACACTAGTCTGTCGCTGTCTTCTCGGCTCTCCACAACACTAGTCTGTCGCTGTCTTCTCGGCTCTCCACAACACTAGTCTGTCGCTGTCTTCTCGGCTCTCCACAACACTTTCTAATAATTTACATGCAACTCCCTTAAATATATTATTAATGCAATTATTATTATTATTATTATTATTATTGTTATGCCTATTATTATTATTATTATTATTATTATTATTATTATTATTATTATTCCTATTATTATTATTATTATTATTATTATTATTATTATTATTATTATTCCTATTATTATTATTATTATTATTATTATTATAATTATTATTATTATTATTATTATTATTATTATTATCATTATTATAATAATTATTATTATTATTATTATTATTATTATTATACTAATGGGAAAACGCTAAACTCTTAGGGGTCATACAACTTCTGAGGAATGTGATAATTATTATTATTATTACTGCTGTTATAAGAACACTGCAGCAAGCATACTGACCCAAGCGAAGCAGGTCCATGTCACCCTCCGGCTTAGCCCAATGACTCACCTAGTCAGGTCACTTCCACTTAAGGAAGGAGTACGGCATCAGACCTAGTAGCACAAGGTAGTCAGGTCCAACTCACACCCAGCCACACCCACTCATGTATTTATCCAACCTATTTTTAAAACTACAAAACGTCTTAGCTTCTATGACGGTACTCGGGAGTTTGTTCCACTCATCCACGACTCTATTACCAAACCAGGGCTTTCCTATATCCTTCCTGAATCTGAATTTTTTCAGCCTGAAACCATTGCTGCGAGTGGAGTGGGGGAAGATGGAGTGTAGGGAGGTGGAGTGTGGGGAGGTGAAGTGTGGGAAGGTGGGGTGTGGGAAGGTGGGGTTTTGGAAGGTGGAGTGTGGGAAGGTGGAGTGTGGGAAGGTGGGGTGTGGGAAGGTGGAGTGTGGGGAGGTGGAGTGTGGGGTACTGATGGAGTGTTGGAGGAGGTGGTGGAAGTAAAGGGAAGGTGGGAGTGTGGAGTTTTGGGAGAGTGTGAGGAGGTAGGGGAATGTGGGAGGTGGGTGAATGTTGTGTGGTGTGTGGAGGTGAAGGCAGGGGAGTGTGGGAGGTGGGTGAATGTTGTGTGGTGTGTGGAGGGAAAGGTAGGGGAGTGTGGGAGGTGGGTGAATGTTGTGTGGTGTGTGGAGGGAAAGGTAGGGGAGTGTGGGAAGTGAGTGAATGTTGTGTGGTGTGTGGAGGTGAAGGTAGGGGAGTGTGGGAGGTGGGTGAATGTTGTGTGGTGTGTGGAGGTGAAGGTAGGGGAGTGTGGGAGGTGGGTGAATGTTGTGTGGTGTGTGGAGGGGAAGGTAGGGGAGTGTGGGAGGTGGGTGAATGTTGTGTGGTGTGTGGAGGTGAAGGTAGGGGAGTGTGGGAGGTGGGTGAATGTTGTGTGGTGTTTGGAGGTGAAGGTAGGGGAGTGTGGGAGGTGGGTGAATGTTGTGTGGTGTTTGGAGGGAAGGTAGGGGAGTGTGGGAGGTGGGTGAATGTTGTGTGGTGTTTGGAGGTGAAGGTAGGGGAGTGTGGGAGGTGGGTGAATGTTGTGTGGTGTGTGGAGGTGAAGGTAGGGGAGTGTGGGAGGTGGGTGAATGTTGTGTGGTGTTTGGAGGTGAAGGTAGGGGAGTGTGGGAGGTGGGTGAATGTTGTGTGGTGTTTGGAGGTGAAGGTAGGGGAGTGTGGGAGGTGGGTGAATGTTGTGTGGTGTTTGGAGGGGAACGTAGAAGAGTATGGGTGGTGGGTGAATTTGTGTGGTGTGTGGAGGGAAAAGTAGGGGAGTGTGGGAGGTGGGTGAATGTTGTGTGGTGTGTGGAGGGGAAGGTAGGGGAGTGTGGGAGGTGGGTGAATGTTGTGTGGTGTGTGGACGGAAAGGTAGGGGAGTGTGGGAGGTGGGTGAATGTTGTGTGGTGTGTGGAGGGGAAGGTAGGGGAGTGTGGGAGGTGGGTGAATGTTGTGTGGTATGTGGAGGGGAAGGTAGGGGAGTGTGGGAGGTGGGTGAATGTTGTGTGGTGTGTGGAGGGAAAGGTAGGGGAGTGTGGGAGGTGGGTGAATGTTGTGTGGTGTGTGGAGGGTAAGGTAGGGGAGTGTGGGAGGCGGGTGAATGTTGTGTGGTATGTGGAGGGGAAGGTAGGGGAGTGTGGGAGGTGGGTGAATGTTGTGTGGTGTGTGGAGGGGAAGGTAGGGGAGTGTGGGAGATGGGTGAATGTTGTGTGGTGTGTGGAGGGGAAGGTAGGGGAGTGTGGGAGGTGGGTGAATGTTGTGTGGTGTGTGGAGGGAAAGGTAGGGGAGTGTGGGAGGTGGGTGAATGTTGTGTGGTGTGTGGAGGGGAAGGTAGGGGAGTGTGGGAGGTGGGTGAATGTTGCGTGGTGTGTGGACGGTCAGGTAGGGGAGTGTGGGAGGTGGGTGAATGTTGTGTGGTGTGTGGAGGGGAAGGTAGGGGAGTGTGGGAGGTGGGTGAATGTTGTGTGGTGTGTGGAGGGGAAGGTAGGGGAGTGTGGGAGGTGGGTGAATGTTGTGTGGTGTGTGGAGGGGAAGGTAGGGGAGTGTGGGAGGTGGGTGAATGTTGTGTGGTGTGTGGAGGGAAGGTAGGGGAGTGTGGGAGGTGGGTGAATGTTGTGTGGTGTGTGGAGGGAAGGTAGGGGAGTGTGGGAGGTGGGTGAATGTTGTGTGGTGTGTGGAGGGGAAGGTAGGGGAGTGTGGGAGGTGGGTGAATGTTGTGTGGTGTGTGGAGGGGAAGGTAGGGGAGTGTGGGAGGTGGGTGAATGTTGTGTGGTGTGTGGAGGGGAAGGTAGGGGAGTGTGGGAGGTGGGTGAATGTTGTGTGGTGTGTGGAGGGGAAGGTAGGGGAGTGTGGGAGGTGGGTGAATGTTGTGTGGTGTGTGGAGGGGAAGGTAGGGGAGTGTGGGAGGTGGGTGAATGTTGTGTGGTGTGTGGAGGGGAAGGTAGGGGAGTGTGGGAGGTGGGTGAATGTTGTGTGGTGTGTGGAGGGGAAGGTAGGGGAGTGTGGGAGGTGGGTGAATGTTGTGTGGTGTGTGGAGGGGAAGGTAGGGGAGTGTGGGAGGTGGGTGAATGTTGTGTGGTGTGTGGAGGGGAAGGTAGGGGAGTGTGGGAGGTGGGTGAATGTTGTGTGGTGTGTGGAGGGGAAGGTAGGGGAGTGTGGGAGGTGGGTGAATGTTGTGTGGTGTGTGGAGGGGAAGGTAGGGGAGTGTGGGAGGTGGGTGAATGTTGTGTGGTGTGTGGAGGGGAAGGTAGGGGAGTGTGGGAGGTGGGTGAATGTTGTGAGGTGGGTGAATGTTGTGTGGTGTGTGGAGGGGAAGGTAGGGGAGTGTGGGAGGTGGGTGAATGTTGTGTGGTGTGTGGAGGGGAAGGTAGGGGAGTGTGGGAGGTGGGTGAATGTTGTGTGGTGTGTGGAGGGGAAGGTAGGGGAGTGTGGGAGGTGGGTGAATGTTGTGTGGTGTGTGGAGGGGAAGGTAGGGGAGTGTGGGAGGTGGGTGAATGTTGTGTGGTGTGTGGAGGGGAAGGTAGGGGAGTGTGGGAGGTGGGTGAATGTTGTGTGGTGTGTGGAGGGGAAGGTAGGGGAGTGTGGGAGGTGGGTGAATGTTGTGTGGTATGTGGAGGGGAAGGTAGGGGAGTGTGGGAGGTGGGTGAATGATGTGTGGTGTGTGGAGGGGAAGGTAGGGGAGTGTGGGAGGTGGGTGAATGTTGTGTTGTGTGTGGAGGGGAAGGTAGGGGAGTGTGGGAGGTGGGTGAATGTTGTGTGGTGTGTGGAGGGGAAGGTAGGGGAGTGTGGGAGGTGGGTGAATGTTGTGTGGTATGTGGAGGGGAAGGTAGGGGAGTGTGGGAGGTGGGTGAATGTTGTGTGGTATGTGGAGGGGAAGGTAGGGGAGTGTGGGAGGTGGGTGAATGTTGTGTGGTGTGTGGAGGGGAAGATAGGGGAGTGTGGGAGGTGGGTGAATGTTGTGTTGTGTGTGGAGGGAAAGGTAGGGGAGTGTGGGAGGTGGGTGAATGTTGTGTGGTGTGTGGAGGGGAAGGTAGGGGAGTGTGGGAAGATTGAAAGTTTGATGGGGCTATTGAGGACGTGGTGGCACAGTGAGAGTTTTATTATTAATAATAAATTAAATGAATTTATATTATGACACAAAACCGGAGAGCGAGCGAGCGAGCGAGAGAGAGAGAGAGAGAGAGAGAGAGAGAGAGAGAGAGAGAGAGAGAGAGAGAGAGAGAGAGAGAGACAGACAGACAGAGACAGACAGAGAGACAGACAGACAGACAGACAGAGTCTGAGACGGACAGGAAACGAGACGACCCTCGACCTGACCATAACGGCGCTTGGTCACGCAATCTCCAGCCACATGGCAGACGTAAAAAAAATTGATATTAGTGAAAATTCTCTCGTTAAGAGCTACAAGGAAATTTAGTTTATTTCAAGAGAAGGGATAGCAATTAGGGTAATGTTGGTAGTTAATGCTGCAACCAGCACTCAACTAGCAGCTCTTTTCTAACGACTCTGTGTGATATATATATATATATATATATATATATATATATATATATATATATATATATATATATATATATATATATATATATATATTTGAACAAATAGAGATTTGTTCAAATCTCTAGTAAGGCTGATGCATGCAGGGGATGAGATGAAAAGCTGTAAGCCTTCTCCCTGAAAGCTGGCTGCCTTGGATCAAAACGTGTAGCGCAAGCTACACGCCAAGGCATTGTCCATTGTGGGTAGATTGGTAAAGCACTGCGTACCTTGTCCTAAGGTTAGTAGGTTCGAGTCTCCTTCAGTCAGAGATCAGTGTTTATATATATATATATATATATATATATATATATATATATATATATATATATATATATATATATATATATATATATATATATATATACAGTAAAAGTAGGCCTTAGACAAGGATGTGTGATGTCACCGTGGTAATTCAATATATTTATAGATGGGGTTGTAAGAGAAGTGAATGCGAGGGTCTTGGCAAGAGGTGTGGAGTTAAAAGATAAAGAATCTAACACAAAGTGGGAGTTGTCATAGTTGCTCTTTGCTGATGACACTGTGCTCTTGGGGGATTCTGAAGAGAAGTTGCAGAGGTTGGTGGATGAATTTGGTAGGATATGTAATAGAAGAAAATTAAAAGTGAATATAGAAAAGAGTAAGGTGATGATGATAACAAAAAGATTAGGTGACAAAAGATTGGATATCAGATTGGAGGGAGAGAGTATGGAGGAGGTGAATGTATTCAGATATTTAGGAGTGGACGTGTCAGCAGATGGGTGTGTGAAGGATGAGGTGAATCATAGAATTGATGAACTTTGTCCATGAAAGCAAAGAGGGAAATGTATGAGAGTATAGCTGTACCAACACTCTTGTATGGGTGCAAAATATAGATGATGAATGTTGCAACAAGGAGAAGGCTGGAGGCAGCGGAGATGCCATGACTGAGGGCAATGTGTGGTGTGAATATAATGCAGAGAATTCGTAGTTTGGAAATTAAAAGAAGGTGTGGGATTACCAAAACTATTATCCAGAGGGCTGAGGAGGGGTTGTTGAGGTGGTTCGGACGTGTAGAGAGAATGGAACAAAACAGAATGACTTCGAGAGTGTATATATCTGTAGTGGAGGGAAGGCGGGGTAGGGGTAGGCCTACTAAGGGTTGGAGGGAGGGGGTAAAGGAGGTTTTGTGTGCTAGGGGCTTGGACTTCCAGGAAGCATGCGTGAGCGTATTTGATAGGAGTGAATGGAAACAAATGGTTTTCAGTACTTGACGTGCTGTTGGAGTGTGAGCAAGGTAACATTTATGAAGGGATTCAGGGAAACCGGTAGGCCGGACTTGAGTCCTGGAGATGGGAAGTACAGTGTCTGCACTCTGAAGGAGGGGTGTTAATGTTACAGTTTTATAACTGTAGTGTAAAGCATCCCTCTGGCAAGACAGTGGAGTGAATGATGAAAGTTTTTCTTTTTCGGGCCACCCTACCTTGGTGGGAATCGGCCGATGTGTTAAATATATATATATATATATATATATATATATATATATATATATATATATCTATATATATATATATCTATATAACAAATATATATATGTCGTGCCGAATAGGTAAAACTTGCTATTTTGGCTTAAATAGCAACGCTCTTCTTGCCGAATAAGGCAAGTGAAAATTTGTGTATTTACTAATTTCGCAAAAAATATTCTTAACCTAACGAAAAAAAAATTAATTGTGTTTGTTTATTATTCAATTATTGTAAACTTATCTAAAATATATTTAGTTGGATGAGGCTAAATTAAATTGCGCTTTTTATAATAAGGCTAGGTAAGTTTTCTAAGGTTCTTTTGGTAAAAAATTTTTAATTTTTACATTAATGTAAATGAAAAAAAATCTTTAAACGTACAAGAGTAGATTTTAGAAAGGACTTAATTTTAAATGAGTTCTTGCTAAATGATCAGCTTTACCTATTCGGCACGACATGTATATAAGAAACTATGGGGAGAAAGGTGGGCTCGTGAGAGAATAGGCAGTGCGAGAGTTGAAGAGGTGTAGGATAATTTTAAAAATGCAGTGATAGAATGTGAGGCAGAAGTTTGTGGTTATAGGAGGGTGGGTGCAGGAGGAAAGAGGAGTGATTGGTGGAATAATGAAGTAAAGGGTGTAATAAGGTAGAAAAAGTTTGCTTTTAAAAGGTTTTTGCAAATCAGAAGTGATATAAGAAGTGTGGAGAGTATGGTGAGTAAAAGAGAGGTAAAGTAGTAAGGGAGTGTAAAGGGAGAGCAGATGATAGTGTGGGTGAGGTGCTGTCAACAAATTTTGTTGAGAATAAGAAAAAGTTTTGAAATGAGATAAATTGGTTGAGAAAGCCTACGGAACAAATGGATTTGACAGTTAAAAACAGAATAGGGGAGTTGGAGGTATTGGGAAGACGGAGGGACTATTTTGGGGAACTATTAAATGTTGATGAAGATAGGGAAGCTGTGATTTCATGCATTGGCCAAAGGTATAGCATCTTTTAGGAGTGAAGAAGAGCCAGATATGAGTGTGGGGAAGGTGCGTGAGGCAGTGGGTAGAAAGAAAGTGTGTAAAGCAGCTGGAATTGATGGGATCATGACATTTGTTAAAAGCAGGTAGGGATATAATTTTGGAGTGGTTGGTACTTTTGTTCAGTGAATGAACGATAGAGGAAAAGGTACCCAAGGCCTAGTTAAGAGCGTGCATAGTTTCTTTATATAAAGGGAAGGGAACAAGAGAGAGTGCAAAAATTATAGCGGAATAAGCCTACAGAGTATACCAGGTATTATTATAGTATGGGTTATTATTGAAAGAATTAGGGGTAAGACAGAGAGCAGGATTACACATGAACAAGGAGGCTTTAGAATGGGTATGGGATATGTGGTCCAAGTGTTGCAAGCGTATGGAATAGGTAGTAAAGAGCTTTTATGAGAATAGTGAGGCTCAGGTTAAGATGTATAGGAGAGAGGGAGATTCCTTTCCAGTAAAAGTAGGTCTTAGACAGGGATGTGTAGTGTCACCATGGTTGTTTAACATATTTATAGATGGGGTTGTAAAAGAAGTAAATGCTAGAGTGTTGGGGAGAGAGGTGGGATTAAATTATGGGGAATCAAATGCAAAATGGGAATTGACAGTTACTTTTTGCTGATGATACTGTGCTCTTGGGAGACTCTGAAGAGAAGTTGCAAAGATTAGTGGAGAAGTCATAGATAAGAGTAAGGTGATGAGGATATCAAACGAGTTGGATTAGGAAAAATTGGATATCAGATTGGAGGGAGGGAGTATGGAAGAGATGAATGTGTTCAGATAATTAAGAATGGACGCCTCAGCAGATGGGTTCATGAAGGACGAGGTAAACCATAGAACTGATAAAGGTAAAAAGGTGAGTGGTGCCATGGAGGCAAAGAAGGGAATGTATGAGAGTATAATGGTACCAACACTCCTATATGGGTATGAAGCATGCGTTGTGAATGTTGCAGCGAGAAGGAGGCTGGAGGGAGTGGGAATGTTGTGTCTTAGGGCAATGTGTGGTGTAAATATCATGCATAGAATTCGCAGTGTGGAAATTTGGAGGAGGGGTGGAGTTACTAAAATATTATCCAGAAGGCTGATGAGGGGCTATTGAGAGGCTTTGGTCATTTTGAGATGATGGAACAAAATGGGATGACTTGCAGTGTGTATAAATCTGTAGTAAAAGGAAGGTGGGGTATGGGTCGTCTTAGGAAAGGTTGGAGGAAGGGGGTTAAAAGGAGGTTTGATGTGTAAGGGGCTTGGACATACAGCAGGCATGTGTGGGTGTGTTACATAAGAGTGACTGGAGGCGAATGGCTTTTGGGACTTGACGACCTTTGGGAATGTGACCATATGTGGAATGTATTTGCTGTGCAGAGTGACATCTAAATCAGTGCACCTCTGGCCAGATAGAGGGGAAGTGGAACAGAATTCTTCCTCTTTAAGCCATGTGTGTCGTAAGAGGCAATTAAAATGTCGGGAGAAAGGGGCTAGTAACCCCTTCTGTATAAATTACTAAATGAAAAAGGAAAGAGTTTTGTTTTTCTTTTTAGGTCACCCTGCCTCGATGGGATACCGCTGGTTTGTTGAAAAAATATACTCTGTTAAGAATTATTACATACACTTTATAAAGAGACGCGTATATACTTGGCAGAAGAGAAATAATAATAATAATAATAATAATAATAATAATAATATTGATATTATTTTTATTATTATCTGAACGCATAATAATAATAACGATAATAATTATAATAATAATAATAATAATATTATTATTATTATTATTATTATTATTATTATTATTATTATATTATTTCCGTCATAGTAGGTGAACCCCGCGGGCTTATCTAGTAGCAATAATAAATTAAGAACTACTTTGATGACCAGGCTATATAAAAAAATTGAATATAGTAACTAAATAAAAGTCTGGAAACCCATCAGACTTATTAAACTTAAGAGTTTTAATTGAGGGGAAAAAACTGAAATCGTCCGACTGTCTTCATCTCTCGTTCCTGTTTTTATTTTCTTATGTTCAGCAAAAGAACTGGAAAAACAACCAGATATATAGAGAGCAACTTCAAACTCAACGTTTGAAGTCCCTTAATCATTACTTCCTAGAACAATGTTGTGAAAGATACATCATAATCTACACCTAAAATATCCTAGAGAAATTGGCCCCAAATCTGCACAGAGAAATCTGTGCCTCATCTATTATCCTCATTCCTTAACATCGATGGTGGGCTGATAAATGGATATATTTATTGGAGAGAAACCATACATATTTTGAAAAGCATTAACTTGGTTATGCACAAAAACCTCAAAGATATCAACACTTTCCATAAAATATGGAAATACTGTGAAATAAAAAAAATTTAATTTAGCATAAAATAATAAGATTTTCACAATTTTCTCCTGACAATGAAATTTAGAGAGTAAGTTTGATTGAAAATAAATGAACGCAGAAAAACAGCTTCTGGTTAACGAATTTACCAGAATTTCTTATTGCATTGAAGACGTGTGACAAAAGAGATAAAATACCATGAGTTCCATAATTCCTTCGACAAGAACACAACGATCTGACAAATGACTGTGACGAGCATAGTAGAGACACAACATGCACGAGAGATTTTTATTCTGGCATTTCGTTCAACACTAAATGAAACACTTTCAGAATGAAGGATTTCTTGGCATGCCTCGGTAATGCAGTGCGAAAAAAACGGAGTCGTAGTTACTCCATGTTTAGAAATGTTGCATTAGGTTACTGCGATGACCATAATGATGTATGGGGCAGGGAATTTGATCTACATTGTAATGGTGTGCATGATTTAGCCGCAATATCAACTTCGCTGCTTTGATAAGTTTAGAAGAATCCTTGTGCATGCTGACCAGACCTCAATAATTGATGATGAAACTATGTAACTGCTTGTTGATGAGATGTTTGCTAATATAAAGATATGTACTTTGACACCCATTAAACTGTGTGATAAGTACGTGAGTTATGATGGCCAGTTGAAATGGAGGCAACTGTTTACTAAACTAGTTATCCATCTGGATGATGATGATATGTCTCTTCTTATGGAAGGTTTCGTATCCATTGTTGGATTAAGGGAACTTGTAGGTTCGATCTTGAAGGTTGTCAAATTAGATACTGTCCATAAGGACAAAGTGGATACTTTAGAGAGAAAGATAACAACCGATGCAATTGGTGATTTCACCGACGCCAAAACAAAGGAACAAACTAGTGTAACACTGTTTAGGATCTGGGTCCCATTGCTATGGAAGTGGAAAACTACCCTCACTCACTGCAGGATCATCGTCCTCATCTGTGCAATCTGGTCACCGGTCAAATTGTCGCTGGTGAGGTGAATGTGGCTGATTCCGTTGTGACTGGAGGAAAGATAAAGAGCAAGTTCATCACTGGTCTCCTTGATGGGCTCTATGTCAGGTTGTTCTTCAACTCTATATATCTTTGGTTAGGTTTCATTAAGACTATGCTGCACAGTTCTGGTCACCGTATTACAGAATGGATATAAATGCACTGGAAAACGAACAAAGGAGGATGACAAAGTTGATCTCATGTATCAGAAATATTCCCTATGAGGATAGACTGAGGCCATGAATCTGCACTCTCTAGAAAGGTGTAGAATTAGGGGGGATATGATTGAGGTGTATAAATGGAAAACAGGAATTAATAAAGGGGATGTAAATAGCGTGCTAAAAATATCTAACATAGACAGGACTCACAGCAGTGGTTTTAAATTGGAAAAATTCAGATTTAGGAAGGATATAGGATGAGTGGAACAAACTCCCTAGTACCGTCATAGACGCTGAAACGTTGTGTAGTTTTAAAAATAGGTTGGATAAATACATGAGTGGATGTGGGTGGGTGTGAGTTGGACCTGATTAGCTTGTGCTACTAGGTCGGATGCACTGCTCCTCAAGGCATTGGCTTCAGCCGGTGGGAGAAATGGGGCTGCCTCGCATAGGCCAGTAAGCCTGCTTCAGCTTTCCTTCTTTCTTATGTTCTTATGTTCCTATGTTCTCATCAAGACGATGAATGTTGTCAAGAAGCATGGCAAGAGCAACAAGGTTGAGCATCTTATCGGCCTTGAGAACATTTTTCTAAGACTCTTGGTGATTGGTCAGCGCCGGTAGATGGATATTGGGCTTCTGTTCCCCTAAGAGCTGCGTGCAGTGCCTCCATCGCTTATTAATGAGCATGGTTGTCTCTGGGAAGGCAACAAGTCAGCTTTGAGTAAACGCCTTGGTGTGCTTCACATCTCACCAACACCTGCTCATGTTGTTATCGTGGATATTCAGCACCTAATCTACCATATCGTGTGGCTACATGTCGGGGCAGTTTTTCAGACCTGATTACATCCATGAAGGGTGGTTTCAGTCACTATCTAGAGCGTATTCATAAACTGTACATAAAGTGTCTTTTCCACATATTCATAAAATCATTGTCAAGTACCGAGATGTCTTTACCAAGGATCACGAAAGAATGCGACAGGCTAAAGTTCACGAGCTGTTAATTACCAGTTCTCTGCCCAGAAGATATTCAAACTTGAAAAGCAAGAACAACAAGCGGAGGCTGGCAAGTATGTTGTTTACCTTCAGTCTAGGAGAGAATGTGACAGTGGAGACTCAGGATGATGGTGCCATTGGTTATGATAAGGCAGGCATTACTTACCAACGATACAGACGGCTGGTCTATTAGCTGCGAACAGGTAAGCTAAAAGAATCCCTTATTGCAAAGCAAGACATTAAAAGACTGACTCACCAGAAACAATACTGACGCTTCACGTAGCGCAGTTGTTAGATCTCACATTGAATATGATGCTCAGCCCAGTTAAGCTTTTTTATAAGAGGAATTGATGATAATTTTAACATCTTTGAAAGACTTATCAGTCTTGAGTCACTTCATGGAAAAACAAGAGGATCAGACATATTTGGCAAAGTAAAGTCATGTCTAGAAAAATTTACAACTAGATTCTAATAAACTCATCAGTGATTTTACTGACGGAGCACCGTCATTAGGACTGCAACTTTGCTTAAAATCATTTTAGGTCGTCCTCTACTAAAATATCAATGCATTATTCACCAAGAGTCACTGTGTTGAAAAACCTTAAATTTACATCATGTTATGCTAACGATTGTGAAATGTATGTGAATATAATCAGAGCAAGAAGATTAAACAGAAGAGAATTCAGAGAATATAGTGAATTGTTAGAGTTGGAATATGGTGATCTCATCCTTCATTGTGAGATGCGCTGACTTTCTAGAGGACAGGTTCTCAGTAGATTTTGAAAACTGAAAAATAGTGTTCATAATTTTCTAGAAGAGAAGAATGAGATGCCTGAGGAAAGAGACTTTGTATGTGATAACAAATGGCTGTTTGATTTAGCATTTTTAGTTGATGTTACCAGCCATCTCAGTGATCTAAATCTGAAACTGTAGGTAAGAAGAAATTGTTTCCTAGCTTAGTAAATGATATCAGTGCATTTAAGATAAAGTTAAAACTGTTTACTTCTTAGTAAGAAAATGAGGGTTTGATCCAGTTTCCATTTTTTAAAAGAACGGAGTGAACGTGCTGAAGATAATGGCAATTTTACAGAATATATTGAAAAATCAAATTATTGCAACAGTCATTGGAAAAGTAGTTTTAGCGATTTTGCTAAAGAAGGAGACTACATACTAGTACTGATAAACCCATTGTCACTTAGTAAACAATAAATCCTGAAGATGCCTGGTAACATACAAGTGGAATTTATTGATTTGAAAACAAATTCATTATGAAACCGAAATCTGATGAGCTTCCCTCAGCCCTAAATGCTTCTGACATAATTAATTTTTGGCCATCATTACCCTGTGAACATTTTCCAGAACTAAGATAATTTGCCCAGAGTTATATCTGTCATTTTGGAACAACTTACAGATGCGAACAAGTGGCAAGTGCACCTGATATCCATCCTGTGGACGGTACTGCAACAGAATATGGATACAAAAAAGCCTAGAAACTTTATAGGGTCTATAGGGTCTTATCATCTCTCTAATCCATTTAAGCCCTCTCACTTAAAAGTTAAATTCAATTTTTGAAATAATGACAGCTTATTTCTCGTCCAATCATTCATTCTATCTCCCAGTTAAAAGGCTAATGATTATGGTATCATTGCACAGTCATAATACCGCGACATTATAATTCCCAGTGGGCAGGTCAGACTTTATTAAGCAATCATACAGACATGTTTTTGATAAACAAGTGGAAACACCTTTTGCTGAACTCCTCTACTTCACCAAACCCCTTAATAAATTTATTAAACCTTTTAATAAAAATACTAAACAAAAGGTTAACAGTAGACACCTAACTTTACATCCACTTTTCTATTCATTATCCATTCAGGTTTACTTACATGGCCTGGATGCCAAGAACTTTGAATGGTCTACAAGGTCATGGAACTTTCAAGTTTCAGAACTTCCGCCCTATATGGCATAATATTCTAGTCTTCCATTTTTCAAGCTAACAAGAAAGATTAAGGGGAGTGGAAGGAGGGGATAAACTCTATTATACATTCCAAATTTCAACCATTAAGAGAGAGTCAAGTAGCAAGTCTTTCTTAGTAAATAATCTCGACATGGACGGTACGATCTGTTATCTGCTTAGGTGTTTTGGTAGCAACACATCTCAAAGGTGTGAGCGCTTCCTTTCCTCTCATGTTCAGCAATAACTGGCGCTGATTTTGGTTCTTCCATCTTTTCTACTGAAGTCCTCCCCACAACACCGTTACCTCTACCTCTCTACCATCTCTCTCACCTCTGCCGTGTCCATCCTTCACCTCCACCTCTTCCTCTCTACCATCCAGCCGTCCAGCACTGAATGAATATAATAATTCTGATAATGCTAAGAAACATTGCTGCCAGTGTTTTCATCTCTTTCAACACTGACACATCTACAACTGACACACCTACAACTGTAACAAAGACCTTCAACACTGACACACCTACAACTGTAACAAAGACCTTCAACACTGACACACCTACAACTGTAACAAAGACCTTCAACACTGACACACCTACAACTGTATCACAGTTCTTCAACACTGACACACCTACAACTGTATCACAGTTCTTCAACACTGACACACCTACAACTGTATCACAGTACTTCAACACTGACACACCTACAACTGTATCACAGTTCTTCAACACTGACACACCTACAACTGTATCACAGTTCTTCAACACTGACACACCTACAACTGTATCACAGTTCTTCAACACTGACACACCTACAACTGTAACACAGTTCTTCAACACTGACACACCTACAACTGTAACACAGTTCTTCAACACTGACACACCTACAACTGTATCACAGTTCTTCAACACTGACACACCTACAACTGTATCACAGTTCTTCAACACTGACACACCTACAACTGTATCACAGTTCTTCAACACTGACACACCTACAACTGTATCACAGTTCTTCAACACTGACACACCTACAACTGTATCACAGTTCTTCAACACTGACACACCTACAACTGTATCACAGTTCTTCAACACTGACACACCTACAACTGTATCACAGTTCTTCAACACTGACACACCTACAACTGTATCACAGTTCAACACTGACACACCTACAACTGTATCACAGTTCTTCAACACTGACACACCTACAACTGTATCACAGTTCTTCAACACTGACACACCTACAACTGTATCACAGTTCTTCAACACTGACACACCTACAACTGTATCACAGTTCTTCAACACTGACACACCTGCAACTGTATCACAGTTCTTCAACACTGACACATCTACAACCGTAATATAGTTCTTGAATTAAGCAAAATAACAACAACTTTACAAGCTATTGTTGTAGCAGTTGTAGTATTTATTAACTTTAGTTAGTGTAGTAGTTGAATGAGTATATTGTAAGTCTTTGTAGTAACTCTGTTGCAGACGTAATAGCGCAATTATTGCAGTATTTGTATTAGTATTAAAGGTCGTAGTTATGGTAGTAATATTATTTGCTGTAATACTAATAGCTGCAGTTGTAGTAGTAATGTCTACAGTAGTAGTAATATTAGTATTAGTAGTAGCAGAAGAAGTAGTAATTGCAGTTGTAGTAGCAGCAATAATAACAGTAGTACTAGTAATAGCAGCAGCAGGAGCAGCAGCAACAGAAGCAGTAGTACTAGCAGTAGCAGTAGCAGTAGTAGAAGTAGGAGTGGTAATAGCAGTACTAGCAGTAGTAGTAACAAGAGTAAAAGTTGTAGCAGAAGTAGCAGTAGCAGCAATAATAGTAACAGTAATAGTAGTAGTTGTTCTAGTAGCAGTAATAACATCAGAACCAGCAGTAAACCTTCGTACCAGCTCCCCCTTCGCTAATCGCATTTTTAAATGACACCGAAGCCTAATTACCCCCACTTTGCCAATTACAAATTTTTACCATATCCAATAACCGCTAATAACCCCTGCATTAAACCAGCTGTCACACACCCACACTCATATATAAATATAAATAACAATTACCATAAGTATAAACGTGTTATCACTTATCAAAACACTCCAAGAGACCCACTCGAGGCCCCTCCCACCACCGCCCGGAAACGACTGTCATTGGCTCAACTTTCTCGCGGTAAAGCTTTCCATTGGCTGTCACACATGTCAACAAAAATGTCGCGACCAATCGCGAGCCCGAGCCACCAGCCCCCAGGGACCCCGCGCAATTCCCAGGAATTTCCCATAAGAAATAGTCAAACAGAAGAGAGGAAATGTCTGGAGACACGTACCCTGGTGGACACGGCTCTGGGAAATTGGTGAGCGGTGGACATGGCTCTGGTGAGCGGTGGACACGGAAGCACCATCATGGACTGAGGGGTAATGAGCCTTGACCGAGGCGAGGTAACCCAAGAATAATAATGAAAGACATTTTAATCTTATTTTAATAACGCAATGCGTGTAATGTTTATTGAGCTATTTTCTTTTTTTATATAAGCGGTAATGATGATGATTATGATGATGATTATGATGATTATGATTGATGATGATGGTGATAATGATAATGATGATGGAGACGATTAACACTGATCAACACTCATTTTATGGTCAATGATATTACACCGATTTTAGGGTAAGTTTGTGGTGCTGATTCCGAATATGTCATCGGTTTTGGTTGATTGGCTCTAGTTTTTGATAAATTTGGTATCTCATTGAAAAACATAAAAAAAATGTGAAAATATATTGATCAGACGGGGTAACTTATGAATCACTTTGAAATAATTTTTTAAGATCATGCAAGTCAGATTATGTAATACATACTAGCACTTCATTCTATATAATAACAGATTAGCATAGTAAGATATTTCAGATACCACTAATTACTGCATATGAAAACGCTGTTTGTACGATTTTCTTCTACGTTGGTCATCAGCACAGTCCCGTTGGAGGTTCCAGTAATAGTCTGCCATCATGTGTGTGTCCTGTCTGCCTTGATACCTTTCCTCCATCACATTTATATCTTGATGGAATTTCTCCCCCTGTTCCTCACTGACCTCACCAAGATTATGCGGAACTCTGTCTAGGTGGCCATGGAGAAAGTGTGCCTTTATGCTCATATTAATACCTAAATTCTTGAAGCTTGTCAGCATGGTTTGCACCAGTTCTTCATAACTGTCTGCTTTGTGATTTCCCAAGAAGTTCTTGACACCTGACACATAACTGCATCACACATTTTGTGAAATTAGAATCCTTGATAAGCTTACAAATTTGAGGACTATCAAAGATTTCAGCTTTCAGTTTTTCCATACTCCAGGGAACGATCCACAAATGTATTTTGAAGCAAATTCCATCTTTGTCCAAGGCCTTAACGAATTCCTTCATTAGCCCCAACTTAATGTGGAGTGGTGGCAGAATAATGTTATCCCTGCCAGCCGAAGGCTGGTTAATGATGTTTGCTGCACCTACAGTCATGAAGGTCTTGAAAGTCATGTCACTTTTGTCCAATGATTTGTCATCGTCCTACTGTCTCACAAACAGATGAAACAAGTGTACTTTGTATATCCACTCTGTTGCCAAGCAAGAAGTTTACCATCTTCAGATCTTGTGCTCATGATAGTAAAGCTTCTGCAATACCATTTGGATATTTACGTATTCTTTAAGACTTGGAAGAGATGGATATTGGAAGAGATGCATATTGGTTACCATTGTGCAATAAGACACATTTCAAGCTTTTATTGGAGCTTCTATAAACAAACGCTAATTTCGTGATCGATATTCAAGTCCCATTCAAAGAAGTCCAGGGATGTTATTACGGTATATAAATTCTTCATCTTGACTGAAGTAAGGAATGAGTTTAACCTTTCTTGTTCGATAAGCTCTTATTTTAACTTTTTGTTGTACACAGTTCTTTTCGTTTAGTCTGCATGCTAAAAGTTTAGATGTTGCTTTGACAGACTGAGGTCAAGTATCAGATTATTGAGTTCTTCTTAGGAGAACTGCTGGGGTATTGAAATGCTACTTCATATTCACCTCCACTGCTATCACCTGTGTTTCATCCTAAACCCTGAGTTTCTCCAACATTTGACAACAGAAGGTCAGGCAGTGTTGTAAACACTGGTATGGGAACGCCCTCGCTGTGTGGCACAGGTCTCCTTGCTGACTCCAAATTAGGATATTCCCACTTGACTTTCTTGTATCGATTGAAACCTTCCACATTCACCAGAGAGAAATAACAGTCATCGTGGTTCTTTATCAGCTCCCACACAATAGGCACACCGAAGTTTAACCTTTTTCTTTGCCTATATTTCCACTGTCGTAAGCATTTTACCCAGGTTCTGCAAATCATATGTGGAGCCCAAGACTTGTCTTCTCCAAACGTCACTCCAAAATAAGCAAGATAAGCTTGTTTTACAAAATTTGCGACTTTTTCATTGTTTTTGCAAAGAGTATTCGCCATAAATGTAGCAAAACACATTGAGATTGTTTAAGCAGACTCTTCGTGAAGAATTCATGTTTGCGTTGAAAAAAATAACAAAATAAAGATTACAATATTGTCACGTGGTCGTTGTTGATACAACTCCTTTCCTAAAATATTAAATAATTTAAAAATAAAATTCTAAAATAAAAATAACAATAAAAATAAAATTTTAAAACAAAAATAAAAATAAAAATAAAAACCTACTGACATTTTCGAATTCATCAAACCCAAAATATCGTAAATAACTTCAGATATCTTTGACAAGGAATTTTTTTGTTGTTGACCAATGAATTATGATTGATGATGATTACTACTAATTATGATTGATGATGATTACTACTAATTATGATTGATGATGATTACTACTAATTATGATTGATGATGATTACTACTAATTATGATTGATGATGATTACTACTAATTATGATTGATGATGATTACTACTAATTATGATTGATGATGATTACTACTAATTATGATTGATGATGATTACTACTAATTATGATTGATGATGATTACTACTAATTATGATTGATGATGATTACTACTAATTATGATTGATGATGATTACTACTAATTATGATTGATGATGATTACTACTAATAATTATAAAACAGAAGAAAGGGAATATGAAATTAGAAGAAAAAGATCAATGAAACGGAAGAAAAAAGATAAAGAAAGAGGAGAAGAGGAAGAGGAAGAAGATTTGAAAAATAAAAATAAAATGACATTAATAGTTAGTAAAAAGAAGAATTACAAAAAGAAATTAAGACTACAAAAATATACAAAAGAAGAAATGAAGAATACAAAATAAGAATTAAAACAAGGATGGAAGAAGAAGAAGAAACAATGAATAAATCCTCTGACTGTACTAGTTCCGCATTTAAATACAGTAACACAAACGACCGTGAATAAAGATGGTCACAGATGGTGGCAGCTAAGACAGAGATGACACAGCAGCGCTGTCTGTGTAACCTCCCTCTTGTGAGCCTCGTGGTCCACTGGTACAGCGCTGGACCTGCCTCGTGGTCCACTGGTACAGCGCTGGACCTGCCTCGTGGTCCACTGGTACAGCGCTGGACCTGCCTAGTGGTCCACTGGTACAGCGCTGGACCTGCCTCGTGGTCCACTGGTACAGCGCTGGACCTGCCTCATGGTCCACTGGTACAGCGCTGGACCTGCCTCATGGTCCACTGGTACAGCACTGGATCTGCCTCGTGGTCCACTGGTACAGCGCTGGACCTGCCTCGTGGTCTACTGGTACAGCGCTGGACCTGCCTCGTGGTCCACTGGTACAGCGCTGGACCTGCCTCGTGGTCCACTGGTACAGCGCTGGACCTGCCTCGTGGTCCACTGGTACAGCGCTGGACCTGCCTCGTGGTCCACTTTACAGCGCTGGACCTGCTGTCCGTCACCATCAAGCCAAAACATCACCTGACTGAACATTTTCTGTTTGGATCCCAATTTCTTCACTGACAGTCGTTCAGTGCGAGTTATC
This sequence comes from Cherax quadricarinatus, assembly GCF_038502225.1. Taxonomy (NCBI): domain Eukaryota; kingdom Metazoa; phylum Arthropoda; class Malacostraca; order Decapoda; family Parastacidae; genus Cherax; species Cherax quadricarinatus. The sequence continues at coordinate 35,324,505 of NC_091293.1, read as the reverse complement.
TTGGTGGAGCAGTGTATGTTTCCTGGTGGAGCAGTGTATGTGTCCTGGTGGAGCAGTGTATGTGTCCTGGTGGAGCAGTGTATGTGTCCTGGTGGAGCAGTGTATGTGTCCTGGTGGAGCAGTGTATGTGTCCTGGTGGAGCAGTGTATGTGTCCTGGTGGAGCAGTGTATGTGTCCTGGTGGAGCAGTGTATGTGTCCTGGTGGAGCAGTGTATGTGTCCTGGTGGAGCAGTGTATGTGTCCTGGTGGAGCAGTGTATGTTTCCTGGTGGAGCAGTGTATGTGTCCTGGTGGAGCAGTGTATGTGTCCTGGTGGAGCAGTGTATGTTTCCTGGTGGAGCAGTGTATGTGTCCTGGTGGAGCAGCGTATGTGTCCTGGTGGAGCAGTGTATGTTTCCTGGTGGAGCAGCGTATGTGTCCTGGTGGAGCAGTGTATGTTTCCTGGTGGAGCAGTGTATGTGTCCTGGTGGAGCAGTGTATGTGTCCTGGTGGAGCAGTGTATGTTCCTGGTGGAGCAGTGTATGTGTCCTGGTGGAGCAGTGTATGTGTCCTGGTGAAACAGTGCATGTGTCCTGGTGGAGCAGTGTATGTGTCCTGGTGGAGCAGCGTATGTGTCCTGTTGGAGCAGTGTATGTGTCCTGTTGGAGCAGTGTATGTGTTCTGGTGGAGCAGTGTATGTGTCCTGGTGGAGCAGTGTATGTGTCCTGGTGGAGCAGTGTATGTGTCCTGGTGGAGCAGTGTATGTGTCCTGTTGGAGCAGTGTATGTGTCCTGGTGGAGCAGTGTATGTGTCCTGGTGGAGCAGTGTATGTGTCCTGGTGGAACAGTGTATGTGTCCTGGTGGAGCAGTGTATGTGTCCTGGTGGAGCAGTGTATGTGTCCTTGTGGAGCAGTGTATGTGTCCTGGTGGAGCAGTGTATGTGTCCTGGTGGAGCAGTGTATGTGTCCTGGTGGAACAGTGTATGTTTCCTGGTGGAGCAGTGTATGTGTCCTGGTGGAACAGTGTATGTTTCCTGGTGGAGCAGTGTATGTGTCCTGGTGGAACAGTGTATGTTTCCTGGTGGAGCAGTGTATGTGTCCTGGTGGAGCAGTGTATGTTTCCTGGTGGAACAGTGTATGTTTCCTGGTGGAGCAGTGTATGTGTCCTGGTGGAACAGTGTATGTTTCCTGGTGGAGCAGTGTATGTGTCCTGGTGGAACAGTGTATGTTTCCTGGTGGAGCAGTGTATGTGTCCTGGTGGAACAGTGTATGTGTCCTGGTGGAGCAGTGTATGTGTCCTGGTGGAGCAGTGTATGTGTCCTGGTGGAACAGTGTATGTATCATGGTAGACCATTGCATGTATCCGGTGGACCAGTGTAAGTCTACCAGGTGGACCAGTGTAAGTCTACCAGGTGGACCAGTATGAGTCTACCTGGTGAACCAGTGTAAATTTACCTGGCTGACAAGTGTGAGTCTACCAGGTGGACCAGTGTGGGTCTACCTGGTGGACCAGTGTAAGCCTACCAGGTGGACCAGTGTGGGTCTACCTGGTGAACCAGAGTAAATCTACCTGGGTGACAAGTCTGAGTCTACCAGGTGGACCAGTGTGGGTCTACCTGGTGGACCAGAGTAAGTTTACCTGGTGAACCAGGGTAAGTTTACCTGGTGGACCAGTGTGGGTGTACCTGGGTGTACCAGTGAACCAGTGTTGGTCTACCTGGTGAGCCAGTAAACCAGTGTGGGTTTACCTGGTGGACCAGTGTGTGTGTCTACCAGTGTAGGTCTACAAGTGTAAGTCTACCTGGTGGACCAGTGTGGGTATACCAGTGTAAGTCTACCTGGTGGACCAGTGTGGGTCTACAAGTGTAAGTCTACCTGGTGGACCAGTGTGGGTATACCAGTGTAAGTCTACCTGGTGGACCAGTGTGGGTCTACAAGTGTAAGTCTACCTGGTGGACCAGTGTGGGTATACCAGCGTAAGTCTACCTGGTAGACCAGTGTGGGTATACCAGTGTAAGTCTACCTGGTGGACCAGTGTGGGTCTACAAGTGTAAGTCTACCTGGTGGACCAGTGTGGGTATACCAGTGTAAGTCTACCTGGTGGACCAGTGTGGGTCTACAAGTGTAAGTCTACCTGGTGGACCAGTGTGGGTATACCAGCGTAAGTCTACCTGGTGGACCAGTGTGGGTATACCAGCGTAAGTCTACCTGGTGGACCAGTGTGGGTATACCAATGTAAGTGTACCTGGTAGACCAGTGTGGGTACACTAGTGTAAGTGTACCTAGTCGATCAGTGTGGGTATACCAGTGTAAGTCTACCTGCTAGACCAGTGTGGGTATACCAGTGTAAGTCTACCTGGTGGACAAGTGTGGGTCTACCAGTGTAAGTCTACCTGGTGAACCAGTGTGGGTATACCAGTGTAAGTCTACCTGGTGGACAAGTGTGGGTCTACCAGTGTAAGTCTACCTGGTGGACCAGTGTGGGTATACCAGTGTAAGTCTACCTGGTGGACCAGTGTTGGTATACCAGTGTAAGCCTACCTTGTAGACCAGTGTGGGTATACCAGTGTAAGTCTACCTGGTAGACCAGTGTGGGTATACCAGTGTAAGTCTACCTTGTAGACCAGTGTGGGTATACCAGTGTAAGTCTACCTGGTAGACCAGTGTAGGTATACCAGTGTAAGTCTACCTGGTAGACCAGTGTGGGTATACCAGTGTAAGTCTACCTTGTAGACCAGTGTGGGTATACCAGTGTAAGTCTACCTGGTGGACCAGTGTTGGTATACCAGTGTAAGTCTACCTGGTAGACCAATGTGAGTCTACCAGTAAACCAGTGTACTGTACCTGGTCTCAGACGAGACCTCCTAGGTAATATATACAAACAAAAAATAAATACGACTGTTTGTGGTATTCATGGATTTCATCAAGGCTCGTGATAGGTTGATTAAGGGAGCATTGTTGCAGGTGTTGCAAAGTTATACAGTAGGTAGCAGGTTACTTGACTGGCCTCTACCCTGAGGCCAGTGAGGCAAAAAAAAAAAAAATAGGCTTGAGACAGATGTGTGATGTCCGCTACGTTATTTAAGGTATTTATAGTAAACTTTCTGTATTCTTTGTTTTAAAGAGATCTGAGCATTTGATGCCCAGAATTTATAGATGAGGAAATACTGAAGATGTATGAAATAGAGTATAATTAAAATTTCCCCAAAAAAATATTAATTGCCTTGATCTATCTGGAGTAGACTCAGGAAAATGTATGCTTGTACATTGGAGGTAGAAAAGAGGTGTATCAGTTGTAGGAGTCGTCACTAGTGGTAGTAAGTCATGCCCAAGAGTTGGGCCAAATGTTAACAACAGGAGTGTGGAAGATATCCTTTGTATTAAGATACGATGGCTGTGCTGCCTCAGCCAAGTATCTTTTTGCTACTGGTATATAATAGCGAGAGAAAGATGTCTTATTAATCGACTTCTCTCATTTATACACCCGAGTGATAAGCAGGAGAGCTAGAAACAAATATGCAATAGTATGAAGGTAACATGAAAGACAGTTTGAAAATGGTATAGCATCCAGGGCCAAAACTGAACCAAAGTTGCTCCACAGCCACATAAGAAAAAACACGACTGTGAGGAAGCAAGTGATAAAGCTGAGGAAGGAGGAAGCGACATTAATTAACAGAGAATGACAGAGATTAGAGATTTAGAATTTGTCGCCTAAGCGGCAAGTCTAAATCTCTAATCTTTGTCAAATTACCGTCAAATTACCGCCCAATAAGCCTGACGTCAATTGTAGGCAAATTAATAGAGTCAATTAATTAATAGAGATTTAGACTTTGCCGCAGGCGGCAAAGTCAAATTACCGCCCAGTGAGCCTGACCTCAGTTGTAGGCAAACTACTATGCTCTTGCCCTACCGCCCTGTGGACGGTAGGGCAAGAGCATATAGATATACAAAAGACTTGGGAACAAAGAAGTTTGTGAAGTGCTAAGCAAAAGAGTCAAAAAGGTTTTCACAGAAGAAAGTGAGACATTACCAGGAGTCACTGTAGCCAGAGCAAATCAACAGGTGCTGGACAGCATCAGCACAACAAAAGAAGTAATAACATAATAAATTAACTAGATGTAACAAAAGCAATGTGATCATGTCTCCAACAAGAAACAAAACAACCAATCTCTCCAGTCAGGATAACTGCCAGAAAATTTGAAAAAAACAAATGGAGCTGCTACTTACAAAAGAGTGTCATACAAGAGATACTGTATAACAAGCATAATGTGAAAATCTCTGGAGAGGATAGTTAAGAATAAAACGTTGAAACACGTGGAGAAAAGATTATGTAGAGAAAACTTTCACTGTTTTAGGGACGGAAAGTCCTGTTTTAAGAATTTGCTGGAATTCTTGACAGTCACAAAAATAAAAGAAGACAGATTGACCTTAAAAAGCTGATACAGTACTACATCAGAGATTGGTCTAGAAATTAGAGAAACAGGCAGGGTTGAAAGTCAAGGTGGTCCAGTGGGTCAGGTACGTGAATAACAGAAGGCAGAGAGTAACAGTTAGGGATGAGATATCAGAGTTGGAAAGAGTAACGAATGAGGTTCCACAAGGATCATTACTACTACCACTATTGTTCCTTATATTCATGAATGATATACCAGAAGGGACCGAGTCCTGCTGGCCACTGTTTGCTGATGATGAAAAACTAATGAGAAGAATAAGAGCAGGAAAGGACAGTGATAAACTCCAGAGAGACTTCGACTGACTAAAGATATGGCACCTGAAGAAAGCTTTCCGTGGTCAACGTCCCCGCGGCCCGATCCCAGACCAGGCCTTCTGATAGATCAACCTGGCTGTTACTTCAACGTATAAACTACAGCCCAGTTGATTAGGAACTGACCCGAGGGAGAGCAAATGACTTTAAGAGTCAAGAGGATAATCATTGGCTTGGTATCCCTTGTTTTGAAGGTTCACATTATTCATTGTATCTCTGTAGTGATACAATGTAGTGAGATCCTCTGATCACCCCCAAGTCCTTAACATTAGTTTTTCGCTTTATTACGTGGTTATAGTTGCATGCTCTGTCGCAGTTTTAATTTTCTCATTTTTTTTCCATAACGAAGTTACTGAAGTTTGTCCTCATTGAACATCATATTTTTTTCTGTAGCCGACCTGAAAATTTAGTCTATATTCATTTGAAGATTTAAAGTGTCCTCAGTGGATGCCACTCTTATACACAGTCTAGTATCGTTTGCAAAGGATGATGCGATACTATGATATGTCCCTGTCTATGTCAGATATGTCCCTATGTCAGATATGTCCCTGTCTATGTCAGATATGTCCCTGTCTATGTCAGATATGTCCCTATGTCAGATATGTCCCTGTCTATGTCAGATATGAGGAAAAGGATGGGGGTGAGCACTGTGCCTTGAGGAAGCAGTTTATTATTGCTCTTTGAGTTTTATTTGTTAGACAGTTGAAAATCTGTCTGTCCACTTTTCTAGTTACTCCTTTTGCACGCATTGTGTATGCTAGTACACCATGATCGCACATTGATAAATTAGACACATGTGCAGCACTTGGGTATCTTTCATGAGGAAACGTTTCGCCACACAGTGGCTTAATCAGTCCATACAAGGAGAATGGTGAAGAACAGGAGGAGTTTGAGGTAATCAGTCCCTCACCCTTGAGTCGATGTGGTCAGTCCATCACTCTTGAAAAGAATACATTGTATTGATTTCAAGATTGATGGACTGTGGCCGAAGCGTTTCCTCATTAAAGATACCCAAGTGTTGCACATGTGTATAATTTATCAACTTGTCGGTTCTCTGAACCATTCATCTACATGATCGCATATGTTGAAGGCTTTTACAAAGTCTGTATACTATATCTGCATTCTGTTTGTCTTCCAGTGCATCCAAGACCATGTCATAGTGATCCAGTAGTTCTGAGAGGCAGGAGCGACCTGCTCCAACTCATGCTGTCCTGGGTTGTGTAACTGTTGGTGATTCCATATGCCTAGTGATCTTGCTTCTTAAAACTCTATCAAAGATTTCAATAATATGGAACAAGTGTGCTATCGATCTGTAGTTCTTTGTTATTGCTTTGCTACCACCTTTATGGAATGAAGTTATATCCGTCATTGTTAGTGATTGTGGGATAACCCTCGTGTCTAGGCTCCGTCTCCGTAAAATATTTAAGACATGTGATGGGGATTTATTTAATTTTTTGATGAACATGGAGCTCTAAAAGTCGGACGAGTGGCTTCTAGAATTCAGTCCAAACAAATCCAAGCTCTTGAGGTTTGAAGAAGATAAGGTGAGACCAAACACTCAATATGAGCAGAGAGAAGCTGCCAATATCAGTGACTGAAAAAAACTGGAGATAAACATTTCACCAAGCAAATCGCCAGAGTAACACATAAACCGTATAACGTCATCAGCACATGCAAGCTTAGTAAACGTCACAACAGCATTCAGGAACTTGAATAACGCATCAGGATCTTGAGCTAAGTTTTCTGTCACAATCCACAATCCATGTAACTGAGCCACTGGGCTGAACTATGCAAAAAATGTGAATCCTAAAGAACTTTATATATAAAGCCCCAGCATGGAGCCCACACTTAGTCTTGAAAGTGCAGAACATCGAAAATCCACAAAGATTTGAACCCACATTAGTATTAGTGCTAAGGGGAATGCAGTGTGAGAAGAGGCTGCAGGACGTGAAGCTGACGACCTTGGTAGAAACAGGGTGGGGGAGCGATAAACCCATAGGCGTCATACAGCACTTTCTGAATGGGAGGCAATCGTGGTCGATCCAAGGAAGGTGAGAAAATGTCCTATCTCTTGAATCAAAAACCTTACACCTGCACCAAGACGCTGCATTTTAGGTATTTAAATGCCCATATTTGGTACATTCCTCTTTTTCCCTCCGTAGATAAACGTCTCAACACTCTACCCACCTTTTTTTTCCCCTCATCTGCTGTATTATATGGTTCACCTCATCTTTCATAGACTCATCTGCCGACATGTCCACCTCCAGATATTTAGATACATTTACTTCCTCCATACTTCCTCATTTCAATCTTATATTCAGTTATTCATCGCCCTGTTTCATCGTCTTGCTCTTTTTTTTTTACTTTTAATTTCATACTTTTCAAACTCTCCCACCTACCTTTGCCATTTTTCCTCAGAACTGCCCATGAGAATTGTGTCGTCGACAAAGACCAACTGTGACAACTATTATTTCACGTAAAACTGATTATCTTACACTCCCACAAGTCTCCCCAGCACCCTAACACACACCTTTACAACTATAAATGCAATTCTCTCTCTCACCAGTCCTTAGCAATATGTAAATGATTTTTTGAGACAAAACTGTTTAACAGAATTCCTCCTGATAAAGCTCAATGGTACAAATATAAATCAATTCCTACTTGAATTAAATAGTCTAGCTCTACCCGTAAAATTTACTGCTTAGTTTGAACACATTAACTCATTGCCTTTTTAAAAAGTTTTAATTATTAAAGGGAAGCAAAAATTTAAATTAAAAATATATAGAAACCAACTGTTTTAATGTGCACTATTATTCTTCACATCATGACAGAGTTAAACGTTTTGTGTTCGCCTCCATGTTCTTGAGAACTCTGCGCATTTACAGCCCAGAATTCATAGACAAGAAAATACTGAAGATTTATGAAATAGCATATGATCTAAACTATCCAAAAAAATTAATTGACAAGTATTTTAAAATTACCAGAAGTACAATTTTCAATTTTACAAAGAACAGAGAACTATATTCAACCAAGAATATGAAAACTTTCACGAAATACCTTCTCTTCTTAAGAATTTATAGATTCAAGTTATATTTAAAAATCTTGATACAATAAAAAAATGTGATTAAGGTTTCCCCCCACAATTTCATGTTTGTGTCTATAAGAATCTCGGGGGATTAGTCTTATAGAGCACCATGGCTTGCTTTTGTAGTATTTTAGAGTCTTGAGTTCAAGGCGTTGAAGGAGAAGGTTGTACTTCTCAAGGAGGAAATACGAAACTTAAAAATTCGCCTGAATAGGTATAGCAATGACTGTGAGGTTATTGTGGTTAGTGAAGGTAAACAGGTTACCAGCAGTCAGGAGCAGACTGGCAGCCATTACAAGTGGGAAATAGTTTCCAGTAAAGGAATCAACGTCAATGTGAGGAAGACCAAAGAGCAAATTTGAAGGTAGAAAAATGGTTTTCTGTTCTTCCAGGACGAATGTACTTCAGTGGTCAGTGAAGATAAAGATACTCTCAACTTCTCTGCTAATAAGATAGGAATATCCTTGTGGTCGGTGACTCACAGGTAAAATATACTGGCCGTGCCTTCTGTAACAGAGAGGAAGGTGAGACAGGGTGTGTTTCCCAGGAGCTGGTGTTGGTGACATAGTCAACACATGGGATAATATTCTGTTAGGTAATGGGAACAAACCTGTTATCTGCCTCAATTCTTATGTAAACGAAATTAGGAAGGGCAGGAGACAGGAGCTGTTGGTTAACAGGTCGCTCCTGTCTGTCTCAACTATTGGATCACTACGACAAGGTCCTAAATGCACTAGAAGACAAAAAGAATGCAGATGTAATATATACAGACTTTGCAAAAGCCTTCGACAAGTGTGACCATGGCGTAATAGCGCACAAAATGCGTGCTAAAGGAATAACAGGAAAAGTCGGTCGATGGATCTATAATTTCCTCACTAACAGAACACAGAGAGTAGTCGTCAACAGAGTAAAGTCCGAGGCAGCTACGGTGAAAAGCTCTGTTCCACAAGGCACAGTACTCGCTCCCATCTTGTTCCTCATCCTCATATCCGACATAGACAAGGATGTCAGCCACAGCACCGTGTCTTCCTTTGCAGATGACACCCGAATCTGCATGACAGTGTCTTCCATTGCAGACACTGCAAGGCTCCAGGCGGACATCAACCAAATCTTTCAGTGGGCTGCAGAAAACAATATGAAGTTCAACGATGAGAAATTTCAATTACTCAGATATGGTAAACATGAGGAAATTAAATCTTCATCAGAGTACAAAACAAATTCTGGCCACAAAATAGAGCGAAACACCAACGTCAAAGACCTGGGAGTGATCATGTCGGAGGATCTCACCTTCAAGGACCATAACATTGTATCAATCGCATCTGCTAGAAAAATGACAGGATGGATAATGAGAACCTTCAAAACTAGGGAGGCCAAGCCCATGATGATACTCTTCAGGTCACTTGTTCTATCTAGGCTGGAATATTGCTGCACACTAACAGCACCTTTCAAGGCAGGTGAAATTGCCGACCTAGAAAATGTACAGAGAAATTTCACGGCGCGCATAACGGAGATAAAACACCTCAATTATTGGGAGCGCTTGAGGTTCCTAAACCTGTATTCCCTGGAACGCAGGAGGGAGAGATACATGATTATATACACCTGGAAAATCCTAGAGGGACTAGTACCGAACTTGCACACGAAAATCACTCACTACGAAAGCAAAAGACTTGGCAGACGATGCACCATCCCCCCAATGAAAAGCAGGGGTGTCACTAGCACGTTAAGAGACCATACAATAAGTGTCAGGGGCCCGAGACTGTTCAACTGCCTCCCAGCACACATAAGGGGGATTACCAACAGACCCCTGGCAGTCTTCAAGCTGGCACTGGACAAGCACCTAAAGTCAGTTCCGGATCAGCCGGGCTGTGGCTCGTACGTTGGTTTGCGTGCAGCCAGCAGCAACAGCCTGGTTGATTAGGCTCTGATCCACCAGGAGGCCTGGTCACAGACCGGGCCGCGGGGGCGTTGACCCCCGGAACTCTCTCCAGGTAAACTCCAGGTAAGTACAAGACATTTATAGATCTAATTAGGTGTAAAGGAGGGATCCCAATCATATGCAGGATTTTGCCTAGAAGAGGAGTGGGCAATGAATGAATGAATGAAGGTACTGCAAAGAACTTTCAATCTTATTCATTGGCAAGTGCGACAATTTCTAAGACAAACATAATATGTATGCATGGGATTGGGTACATTTCTCTGGGGCAGGAGTGGTAGCATTAACCAACTCTATGGAGAGGGCCGTTGAGCAAAAAATTGCCAGGATACCTCAGGTGTATGTTCAAAAAGCATTGTTCATATAGTTACTAATAAAAGCAATGTAACTGGTCAACAAAGAGAGACAGTAGAGGGCAGCGAGTACTAATAGTAGGAGTGTAAGAAATAAGATGGAAAAACTAAGAGTAACTGCATGTGCAGGAAAAATATATATTATTGCCATAACAGAGACCTGGTTCAACTTGATTAAGAAATGCCTCCTGAATGCAGCATACAAGGCTATAAATTGTTTCACACCGACATGGTCAACAGGAAGAATAATGGGATGGCTTGTCAGAGATAATTTAAATTGTTGCATTAGACAAGATATAAAAGTGGAAATGACACACACTGAATCTGTTTGGCTACAGTTTCTAGAGGGACGTGAAAAGCTAATCTTTGGTGTTATTTACAAGCCACCAAATGTTGAGAGGGAACAGAGTAGACTTTTATGGGACGAAATTACTATGGCATCTTGACTAGAAAATGTTGTGTTTGACAGGAAATCTCGAGTCTAGCAACTTTCTTAATACGTTCCAGGATTGCTTTTTTAAAAGCAGTTTGTGATAGAACCAACTAGAAGAAATAACCTGCTTGACTTGGTTCTTGCTAAAAAGGAATAACTTATTAAAAATCTTGAGGTTAATGCCAAGCTTGGGAAAAGCGATTACAAATCACTCACATTCAATAAGTCATGGCATTACCTTCATAACTGTAACCAAGTCAAGGTCGTTGATTTTCGCTGAAAGTTTATCTGCCTGGGGTCAACTAGTGTGATCAGACATGTAATTATCCTGTGGTTCAGATAGGTGATGATGGTTGTCAATATAACATTTGTCAGAGCATAGTTCAAGCTTCAAAGGAAATTAGGCCAAACAAAAATTACCCTAAATGGATAAATAGATTAAACATCTCATAGGTCAAAAGAAAAAACATTTACAGGTGAATCAAAAGAGGAAAGGAATACTTAGGGAATTAATATATTTAATTAAAGATAGAAATTTAAAAAGGAATAAGGAAAGCCAAAAGACATTTTAAAGATAAAGTTGCAAGGGATTCGAAGACCAATCCAAAAGGTTTCTTTCATGCATACAGGAGTAAGATAAGCGACAAGATAGGCCCACTTAAAAGTTGCTCAGGTCAGCTTACCATCAGTGACAGTAATAAAAAATTACATAGGTCACGAGGAAAATAGTTGTGTACGACCAAAGTGACATGGTTCTCAGACAAACAGATAAACTAAAACCTAACAAATCCCCGGGGCCTCATGAATTGTTCTCAAGGGCTATAAAGGAATGTAAGGAGGAAGTTAGCAAGCCATTGGACAGTCTTTTTCAATATATCACTACAAGCTGATGTAGTGCCAGATAAATGGAAAATGATAAATGTGATACCTGTCTACACAGCAGGAGACAGGTCGTTAGTTTCGAATTATAAACCAATTAGCCTAACCTTCATTCTTGGAAAATTGATGGAATCAATAATGGTTGAAGCTATTCGAAGCCACCTTGAAATACATAAATTAATCAATGAATCTCAGCACGGTTTTACAAAGTGGTGTTCCTCTCTTACGAACTGACTAACTTTTCACTATGGTATTTGAATAGGCAGATCATGGTAACATATATGATATTGTGTACATGTACCTCAGTAATGCTTTTGAAAACTGTTGAGGAAAGTAAAGGCTCACGGAATAGGAGTGGGAAATTATACCTGGATAAAGGAGTGGTTGACTGAGTGAGGACGTGTCACAAGTGATGTTCCATAGGGGGCAGTGTTGGGCCCTTTGTTGTTCACAATATACATAAGCGACGTAGATGAGAGAATAAATAGCTACAAAAGGAAGTTTGTCGATAACACCAAAATACGCTGTCAGATTAATTCTGGCAAGGACATTAGAGCTCCACAGGAAGAGCTGGATACGTTGCTGCAGTGATCGGAGAAGTTTCAGATGTAAAGTTATAAGCAATGGAAAAGAAAATAGCTATGACACTTATAAACTAAATAATGTACCATCTTAATCATTCTGAATGCGAAAAAGAATTAGAAATTCTGTTTAGCAGCAATCTAAGGCCAAGACTAGCATATAAAGTATAAACAGCATATAAAGAAATACAAATCTGAATTTGAATTTGAAAGTGTTTGCAGTAACACATAAAGAATTCTTGACTTTTTTAAAGAAGTATATATAACAGGAGTCCTCAGGTTATACTTCATCTCTATATATCGTTGATAAGGCCTCATTTATATTATGATGAGCATTTCTGGTTATCCTTTTATATAATAGACATAAATGCGCTAGAAAACATACAGAGACAAGGTTGATTCTGTGTATCAAAAATCTTTCTTTTCTTCCCAGCCCGGCACGTCACTCAGCCTCAAACATGGATTTAAGCTGTTTCTTTCTCCTCCTCTATGTTCTGACCTCACAAGCGATTTTTATATCAATGCACCAGGCAGAAACAAGCGGGTATATATATAAATACATCGCAGTCAGCAGAATTCGAACCCATTACAGGAAGACTGGTAAGGCTGTTTATGTGTAGTGAGCTGATACAAAAATCGCTTGTGAGGTCAGAATGTGCAGAAGGAGAATGAAACAGCTGGAAGAAACATGGCTTGTAAACCAGGCTGCCCAGCTTTTGAGGTATTTGTGGCCGAGTGGTGAAGAGCGTCACTTTGGAATCTTGCCAGTCTTCCTGTAGTGGGTTCGAATCCTGTTGACTGTGGTCTTTCTTTGTATATACCCACCTGTTTCTGCGTGGTACACTAACCACTAATTATATATATATATATATATATATATATATATATATATATATATATATATATATATATATATATATATAAAGAAAGTGAGAGAGAGAGAGAGAGAAAGAGAGAGAGAGAGAGAGAGAAAGAGAGAGAGAGAGAGAATGGTTGCTAATGTTATGACTGAAAAGAAGTTGGATGTCCTAGCTGTAAGCAAAAAAAAGCTGAAAGGGATAGGTGAGTTTCAGTTGGGAGAAATAAATGAGATTAAGTCAGAAGTATCTGAGAGAGTTAGAGCTAAGGAAGGGGCAGCAATAATGTTGAAGGATCAGTTATGGAAAGAGAAGAGGGAATATAAATGTATAAATTCCAGGATTATGTGAATTAAAATAAGGGTCGGATGCAAAAAGTGGGTCATGATAAGTGTGTATGCACCTGGAGAAGAGAGGAGTGTAGAGGGGAGAGAGAGATTTTGGGAGATGTTAAGTGAGTGTGTAGGAACTTTTGAACCAAGTGAGAGAGTAATTGTGGTAGGAGACCTAAATGCTAAAGTAGGAGAAACATTTAGAAAGGGTAAGTTTGGGGTGCCAGGTATAAATGATAATGGGGGCCCTTTGAACTTTATATAGAAAGGGGTTTGGTTATAGTTAATACATATTTTAAGAAAAAGAGTAAAAATAAGTATACAAGATATGATGTAGGGCATAATGACAGTAGTTTGTTAGACTACGATTGGTAGATAAATGCCTGTTGAGTAGATTGCAAGATGTACATGTTTATAGAGGTGCCAGAGATATATAAAACCACTTTTTAATTACAATGAGAGTAAAATGTAGATGGGATACAAGGAAAATAGAAGCAGCAAGTAAGAAAGAGGTGAAGGTTTATAAACTAAAGAAGGAGGCAGTTAGGGTAAAAGATAAACAACTATTGGAGGATAGATGGGCTAGCGAGTTAATTATAGGCAATGAGGTTGAAGATGTATTGGGTAGATTTAAGAATGTAGTGTTAGAGTGTTCAGCAGAAGTTTGTGGTTGCAAGAAAGTGGGTGCGGGAGGGAAGAAGAGCAATTGGTGGAATGATGATGTAAAGAGAATAGTAAGAGAGAAAGAGTTAACATATGAGAGGTTTTTACAAAGCAGAAGTGATGAAAGGAGGGAGGAGAATATGGAGAGAAAAAGAGAGGTTAAGAGAGTGGGTGAGATGTTATCAACAAATATTGTTGAAAAAAAAAGAAAAAGTTTTGGAGTGAGGTTAATAAGTTGAGGAAGCCTAAGGAAGGAATTGATTTAGATAGTTAAAAATAGGAGAGGAGAGTTATTAAATGGAGAATTAGAGGTATGGAGAAAATATTTTGAGGAATTGTTAAATATTGATGAGGATAGGGAAGCTGCGATTTCGTGTATAGGGCAAGGAGGAATAACATCATGTAGGAGTGAGGAAGAGCCTGTTGTGAATGTGGGGTAAGTTCGTGGGGCAGTGGGTAGAATGAAAGGGCGTAAGGCAGCCAGGATTGATGGGTTAAAGGCAGAAATGTTAAAAGCAGGTGGGATATAGTTTTGGAGTGGTGGGTGTTTTTATTTAATAAATGTATGGAAGAGGGTAAGGTACCTAGGGACTGGCAGAGAGCATGCATAGTTCTTTTGTATAAAGGGAAAGGGGACAGAAGAGAGTGCAAAAGTTATAGGGAAATAAGTCTCTTGAGTATACCTGGTAAAGTGTATAGTAGAGTTACTATTGAAAGAATTAATAGTAAGACGGACAGTAGGACAGCAGATGAACAAGGAGGTTTTAGGAAAGGTAGGGGGTGTGTAGACCTAGTGTTTACAGAGAAATATATAGGTGAACAATATTTAGATAAGGATAAAATTGCTTTTGTGGCATTATGGATTTGGAAAAGGCGTATGACAGGGTGGGTAGGGGAGCAATATGGAAGATGTTGCAAATGTATGGAACAGGTGGTAGGTTACTGAAAGCAGCGAAGAGTTTTTACGAGGATAGTGAGGCTCAGGTTAGAGTATGTAGGAGAGATGGAGATTATTTCCCAGTAAAAGTAGGCCTTATACAAGGATGTGTGATATCACAATGGTTGTTCAATATATTTATAGATGGGGTTGTAAGAGAAGTGAATGCTCAAATGTTGGCAAGAGGTGTGGGGTTAAAAGATAAAGAATCTAACACAAAGTGGGAGATGTCACAGTTGCTCTTTGCTGATGACACTGTGCTTTTGGGAGATTCTAAAGAGAAGTTGCAGAGGTTGGTGGATGAGTTTGGTAGGGTATGTAAAAGAAGATTATAAGTGAATATAGGAAAGAGGTGATGAGGATAACAAAAAAATGATGTGATAAAAGATTGGATAAAAGATTGGAGGGAGTGAGCATGGAGGAGGTGAATGTATTCAGATATTTAGAAGTGGATGTGTCAGCAGATGGATCTATGAAAGATGACGTGAATCATACAATTAACGAAGGGAAAAAGGTGAGTGGTGCACTTAGGAGTCTGTGGAGACAAAGAAGTTTGTCCATGGAAGCAAAGAGGGGAATGTATGAGAGTATAGTTATACCAACACTCTTATATGGGTGTGAAACATGGGTGGTGAATGTGCAACAAGGAGAAGGCTGGAGGCAGTGGAGATATGTCTGTGAACAAAGTGTCGTGTGAATATAATGCAGAGAATTCGTAGTTTGGAAATTAGGAGGAGGTGTGGGCTTTCCAAAACTATTATCCAGAGGGCTGAGGAGGGGTTGTTGAGGTGGTTCAGACAATTAGAGAGGGTGGAACGAAATAGAATGACTTCGAGAGTATATAAATCTGTAGTGGAGGGAAGGTGGGGTAGAGGTCGGCCTAGGAAAGGTTGGAGGGAGGGGGTAAAAGAGTTTTTGTGTACGAGAGGCTTAGACTTCCATCAAGCATGCGTGAGCATGTTAGATAGGAGCGAATTGCGACAAATGGTTATTAGGACTTGACATGCTGTTGGAGTGTGAGCAAGGTAACATTTATGAAGGGATTCAGGGAAATCTGCAGGCCGGACTTGAGTCCTGGAGATGGGAAATACAGTGTCTGCACTCTGCCTGCCTTGATGGGCCACCCTTCCTTGTTGGGTCACCCTGCCTTGGTGAGCCACCCTGGCCTTGGTGAGCCACCCTGCCTTGGTGGGCCACCCTGCCTTGGTGAGCCACCCTGCCTTGGTGGGCCACCCTGCCTTGGTGGGCCACCCTGCCTTGGTGAGCCACCCTGCCTTGGTGAGCCACCCTGCCTTGGTGGGCCACCCTGCCTTGGTGGGCCACCCTGCCTTGGTGGGCCACCCTGCCTTGGTGAGCCACCCTGCCTTGGTGAGCCCCCCTGCCTTGGTGGGCTACCCTGCCTTGGTGAGCCACCCTGCCTTGGTGGGCCACCCTGCCTTGGTGGGCCACCCTGCCTTGGTGGGAGACGGCCTAATTGTTAATAATAAAAAAATACACTACTCTTACAAGGGTTCATCTATTGTGGGAGGCAAGAGAGGAACAAATGAAATTACCTTGTGTACAGTCTGTCATCTAGGTCAGGCAAGTACCAAGCTAGGCAGGTACCAAGCTAGTCACGTACTAAGTTAGGCACGTATCTAGCTAGGCAGGTACCTAGGTAAGCAGGTACTTAGCTAGGCAGCTACCTTGTGTCAAAACTGGTTACCTGAGGTGGTAACACAACTCACCTGAGATGAGATGCGTCGACAACTAAATAATGTTACTTCAAGTAAGAAACAAATACCTGAGTGTTTGTGTGTGTGTGTGAGAGAGAGAGAGAGAGAGAGAGAGAGAGAGAGAGAGAGAGAGAGAGAGAGAGAGAGAGAGAGAGAGAGAGAGAGAGAGACGATGACTCGAGTATGGGACACATTCGTACAGCATTATGATGTCAACGACAAAAAGTCAGTTGATCAAATGAAAATGCTGGCCCACAGATGGCTCCAACAATCCTGTTCCCTACTTGTATGTCTCGTAACAATAAAAATGCTTTCAAATGAGCTGATGTAGGTAACGCTCCCCAATAAAGTTAGGGAATCCTTAATCTGTAATATGCTGTCAATAAAGCTAGGGAATCCTTAACCTTGCCTCCAAACCCTGTGTAAAAAAAAAAAAAAAAAAAAAAAAAAAAAAAAAAAAAAAAAAAAAGAGAGAGAGAGAGAGAGAGAGAGAGAGAGAGAGAGAGAGAGAGAGAGAGAGAGACAGACAGAGACAGAGACAGAGACAGAGAGAGAGAGAGAGACAGAGAGAGAGACAGACAGAGAGAGAAGAGAAGAGAAAGAGACTCTTACATATCCTAATCTTATCTAATACTTACATCAGTAATCCCGCCACTATACCACCACCGTTAATCCCATCACAGTACCCTCCTCCCCCCCTTCCACCACATCCACAACCCCATCATCAATTTCACAACCCTCGTCCCCCACCACACCCTTCACAACCTTCCACACCTCCCACCCCTACAATCCCCCTTCCCCTTACCCCCATTACCCTCCCCCACCAACACACCCCCATCCTCAACACATCCCCATCCCCATCATATCCTTTTCTCCATAACCCATAACCCCACTACAACCCTTCACCTCTTCCACATGTCACACCCCGCTTTTCCACCCAACTCTTCCCCCACCACACTCCCTCTCCACTACTTCCCCAGATTTCCCCCTCCTCGCCACATCCCTTCCCTACACCGCATCCCCTCCCCACCCCACCCCACCCCACCACACACCTCCACACCCCCACCTCCCCAACACTGGTCCATGTATTGATCACAGATGACATCTGCCAGGTCGATACTTTATTGGTCCATAATAAGCAGGTTTGGGCCAATCACGGGACAGATTGTGAGCCACCGTTACCAACCCAGGAATCTGCGGCGTATAATTGGCTGGAATGAGATTATTAAGGCCTGGTTGAACAAGGCGGCTGGTATCAGTGTCACTGAGGGTGGAGGCAGCCAGCACTCTGCACATGGCAACACTTACACTGGTAGGACGTGGGGGGAGGATGAAGAAAGTAGCATCAATTGGACGAAAGAAGGTGGAGTGTGGATGGAAGGAGAGGGGGCTGATAGAGCGTTGGTGGAGGGGAGGGTGGAAGGGTGGAGTGTGTTTGGAGGAGGGGAGGGTGGAAGGGTGGAGTGTGTGTGGAGGAGGGGAGGGTAAACAGGTGAAATGTGGGAATGGGAGGGTGGACAGGTGGAGTGTGGGTTGAGGGGGAGATAGTGGACGGGTGGAGTGTTGGTGGAGGGGAGGGTGGACAGGTGGAGTGTGGGTTGTGGGGTAGATAGTGTTCGGGTGAAGTGTTGGTGGAGGGGAGGGTGGACAGGTGGAGTGTGGGTTGAGGAAGGGAAGTTGGAGGGGTGGTTTGTAGGTGGAGGGAGGAGGGTGGAGGGATGGACTGTGAGTAGAGGGAATGGAATACTGGTGAAGAGACAGAGTGGGAAGATTGTAGAGGTGAGAGTGGAAAATGAATGGATGGGTTAGAGCGGGGATGAAAGAGATGGAGTGTGGGTGATGGAGAAGAACGGATTGGAGATACGCTTAGTGGGTGAGAGGGGGTGATGGATGAGAGGGGTGGTGAGTGAGAGGGGTGATGGATGAGAGGAGTGGTGAGTTAAATGGTTTGATGGATGATAAAGGTGGCGAGTGAGGGGGGGTGATGGATGAGAGGGGTGGTGAGAGGGGGTGATGAATGAGAGGGGTGGTGAGTGAGAGGGGGTGATGGATGAGAAGGGTGGTGAGTGAGAGGGATGATGGATGAGAGGAGTGGTGAGTGAGAGGGGGTGATGGATGAGAGGAGTGGTGAGTGAGAGGGGGTGATGGATGAGAGGGGTGGTGAGTGAGAGGGAGTCATGGATGAGAAGGGTGGTGAGTGAAAGGGGGTGATGGATGAGAGGAGTGGTGAGTGAGAGGGGGTGATGGATAAGAGGAGTGGTGAGTGAGAGGGGGTGATGGATGAGAGGGGTGGTGAGTGAGAGGGGGTGATGGATGAGAGGAGTGGTGAGTGAGAGGGGGTGATGGATGAGAGGGGTGGTGAGTGAGAGGGAGTCATGGATGAGAAGGGTGGTGAGCGAGAGGGGGTGATGGATGAGAGGAGTGGTGAGTGAGAGAGGGTGATGGATGAGAGGGGTGGTGAGTGAGAGGGAGTCATGGATGAGAAGGGTGGTGAGTGAAAGGGGGTGATGAATGAGAGGAGTGGTGAGTGAGGGGGTGATGGATGAGAGGAGTGGTGAGTGAGAGGGGGTGATGGATGAGAGGAGTGGTGAATGAGAGGGGGTGATGGATGAGAGGAGTGGTGAGTGAGAAAGGGTGATGGATGAGAGGGATGGTGAGTGAGAGGGGGTGATGGATGAGAGGAGTGGTGAGTGAGAGAGGGTGATGGATGAGAGGGGTGGTGAGTGAGAGGGAGTCATGGATGAGAAGGGTGGTGAGTGAAAGGGGGTGATGAATGAGAGGAGTGGTGAGTGAGGGGGTGATGGATGAGAGGAGTGGTGAGTGAGAGGGGGTGATGGATGAGAGGAGTGGTGAATGAGAGGGGGTGATGGATGAGAGGAGTGGTGAGTGAGAAAGGGTGATGGATGAGAGGGATGGTGAGTGAGAGGGGGTGATGGATGAGAGGGGTGGTGAGTGAGAGAGGGTGATGGATGAGAGGAGTGGTGAGTGAGAGGGGGTGATGGATGAGAGGAGTGGTGAGTGAGAGGGGGTGATGGATAAGAGGGGTGGTGAGTGAGAGGGGGTGATGGATGAGAGGAGTGGTGAGTGAGAGGGGGTGATGGATGAGAGGGGTGGTGAGTGAGAGGGGGTGATGGATGAGAGGGGTGGTGAGTGAGAAAGGGTGATGGATGAGAGGGATGGTGAGTGAGAGGGGGTGATGGATGAGAGGGGTGGTGAGTGAGAGGGGGTGATGGATGAGAGGAGTGGTGAGTGAGAGGGGGTGATGGATGACAGGAGTGGTGAGTGAGAGAGGGTGATGGATGAGAGGAGTGGTGAGTGAGAGGGGGTGATGGATGAGAAGGGTGGTGAGTGAGATAGGGTGATGGATGAGAAGGGTGGTGAGTGAGAGGGGGGTGATGGATGAGAGGGTGGTGAGTGAGAGGGGGTGATGGATGAGAGGAGTGGTAGTGAGAGGGGGTGATGGATGAGAGGAGTGGTGAGTGAGAGGGGGTGATGGATGACAGGAGTGGTGAGTGAGAGAGGGTGATGGATGACAGGAGTGGTGAGTGAGAGAGGGTGATGGATGAGAGGAGTGGTGAGTGAGAGGGGGTGATGGATGACAGGAGTGGTGAGTGAGAGGGGGTGATGGATGAGAAGGGTGGTGAGTGAGATAGGGTGATGGATGAGAAGGGTGGTGAGTGAGAGGGGGGTGATGGATGAGAGGAGTGGTGAGTGAGAGGGGGTGATGGATGAGAGGTGTGGTGAGTGAGAGGGAGGTGATGGATGAGAGGGGTGGTGAGTTAGAGGGGGTGATGGATGAGTGGGGTGGTGAGTGAGAGGGGGTGATGGATGAGAGGGGTGGTGAGTGAGAGGGGGGGATGGATGAGAGGGGTGGTGCGTGAGAGGGGGTGATGGATGAGAAGGCTGGTGAGTGAGAGGGGGTGATAGATGAGAGGGGGGTGGTGAGTGAGAGGGGGTGATGAATGAGAGGGGTGGTGAGTGAGAGGGGGTGATGGAGGATGAGTGAGGGGTGGTGAGTGTGTGGGGGTGATGGTTGTGAGGGGTGGTGAGTGAGAGGGGGTGATGGATGAGAGGGGTGGTGAGTGAGAGGGGGTGATGGATGAGAGGGGTGGTGAGTGAGAGGGGGTGATGGATGGTGAGTGGGGGGGTGAGGGGTGAGAGAGGGGGTGAGAGGGGGTGATGGATGAGAGGGGTGGTGAGTGAGAGGGGGTGATGGATGAGAGGGGTGGTGAGTGATAGGGGGTGGGGGATGAGAGGGGTGGTGAGTGAGAGGGAGTGATGGATGAGAGGGGTGGTGAGTGAGAGGGGGTGATGGATGAGAGGGGTGGTGAGTGAGAGGGGGTGATGGATGAGAAGGGGGGTGGTGAGTGAGAGCGGGTGATGGATGAGTGGGGTGGTGAGTGAGAGGGGGTGATCAGTGAGAGGGGTGGTGAGTGAGAGGGGGTGATGGATGAGAGGGGTGGTGAGTGAGAGGGGGTGATGGATGAGAGGGGTGGTGAGTGAGAGGGGGTGATGGATGAGAGGGGTGGTGAGTGAGAGGGGGGTGATGGATGAGAGGGGTGGTGAGTGCGAGGGGGTGATGGATGAGAGGGGTGGTGAGTGAGAGGGGGTGATGAATGACAGGGGTGGTGAGTGAGAGGGGGTGATGGATGAGAGGGGTGGTGAGGGAGAGGGGGTGATGAATGAGAGGGGGTGATGGATGAGAGGGGTGGTGAGTGAGAGGGGGTGATGGATGAGAGGGGTGGTGAGTGAGAGGGGGTGATGGATGAGAGGGGTGGTTAGTGAGAGGTTGTGATGAATGGGAGGGGTGGTGAGTGAGAGGGGGTGATGGATGAGAGGGGTGGTGAGTGAGAGGGGGTGATGGATGAGAGGGGTGGTGAGTGAGAGGGGGTGATGGATGAGAGGGGTGGTGAGTGAGAGGGGCTGAAGGATGAGAGGGGTGGTGAGTGAGAGGGGGTGATGGATGAGAGAGGGTGGGGAGTGAGAGGGGGTGATGAATGAGAGGGGTGGTGAGTGAGAGGGGGTGATGGATGAGTGGGGTGGTGAGTGAGAGGGGGTGATGGATGAGAGGGGTGGTGAGTGAGAGGGGGTGATGGATGAGAGGGGTGGTGAGTGAGAGGGGGTGATGGATGAGAGGGGTGGTGAGTGAGAGGGGGTGATGGATGAGAGGGGTGGTGAGTGAGAGGTGGTGATGAATGGGAGGGGGGTGGTGAGTGAGAGGGGGTGTTGGATGAGAGGGGTGGTGAGTGAGAGGGGGTGATGGATGAGAGGGGTGGTGAGTGAGAGGGGGTGATGGATGAGAAGGCTGGTGAGTGAGAGGGGTGATTTATGAGAGGAGTGGTGAGTGAGAGGGGGTGATGGATGAGAGGGGTAGTGAGTGAGAGGGGGTGATGGATGAGAGGAGTGGTGAGTGAGATGGGGTGATGGATGAGAGGAGTGGTGAGTGAGATGGGGTGATGGATGAGAGTGGTGGTGAGTGAGAGGGGGTGATGGATGAGAGGGGTGGTGAGTGAGAGGGGGTGATGGATAATCATAAGAATGTAAGAGTAGTATTTTTAACTCTCCACACTGGCAGGATGCTGCTCCTTTCATCTCCTCCTCAGGAACACAAAAGTAGATAGATAAATCTCATAAATCTCTTGTGCTTTTCTGTACTCGTATTTACTTTCTCTATACTGGTTAATTAGTCTTGTCCATGAAAATTTTCCCTTTCAATTTACCAGAGGCAGTCTGGGACCAGGTGGCAGTTTACCATGGCTGGTGTGGGACCAGGTGGCAGTTTACCATGGCTGGTGTGGGACCAGGTGGCAGTTTACCATGGCTGGTCTGGGACGAGGTGGCAGTTTACCATGGCTGGTCTGGGACGAGGTGGCAGTTTACCATGGCTGGCCTGGGGCCAGGTGGCAGTTTACCAGAGCTGGTCTAGGACCAGGTGGCTGTTTACCATGGCTGGTCTGGGACCATGTGACAGTTTACCAGGGCTGGTCTGGGACCAGGTGACAGGGGCGATGCATTCTCAGAATCAGTAAAAACAACCGGAAATTGCGATTTTTAACAGAGTAATTTAGCAGGAATTGGAAGAGAGAGAGAGAGAGAGAGAGAGAGAGAGAGAGAGAGAGAGAGAGAGAGAGAGAGAGAGAGAGAGAGAGAGAGAGAGAGAGAGAGAAAGACAGAAAGAGAGAGAGAGAGAGAGAGAGAGAGAGAAAGAGAGAAACTCAATAAATGTAAAAAGGTATCGTATATATAATAAGAGAGAGGTATCGGACAGCTGACAAGAGGTTCTTATCGCAATAAAGACCTTATCTAACTTACGATAGAGACCTGCGATAATTATTTCGTCGGCGGCTATCGCATTTCACACTTGAAGCCTTCGCATATGGGTGATGGGGGGCTACCGCACATAACTCTAGGCTATCGTCCCTCCCAGCAGACCCATCCTACTTACCGGGAAAAAGTTATTGTCCTGGAGGGTGTTAACTTATCGCAGGGAATGACTGTAGGGTGTGATGCAGGGGATCGCATTATAGCAATTGTATAGCTAGGTTATCGTGCCCAGATCGTAGCCGGATGGCGGAATCATGGTAATCAAGTGGTTATATCATCGCACTTATTATATCAAGTGGTTCTGCAGTGTGACCAGCCCACACTGCTGTCAGTGGTCGGCGGCGCTGGGCTCCACTGCTGAGGCTACTCCAGGGACCCATTTTATCCCTTTTTTCTCTGTATGTCTGTCTGTCTGTCTGTCTGTCTGTCTGTCTGTTTGTCTGTTTGTCTGTCTGTCTATCTGTCTGTCTGTCTGTCTCTCTGCTAGCTCCATTACCAATACCTGAAGTCAGGCTAAGGCACCTGACCTGAGATGAGAGTGGTTTCATTCACGACCTGTTTCATCCCCCTGCTAGTGGGTAGAGAAGACCTTGTCTAATTTGTCACATGACAGGGGTAATCAGTCCACACTTTCACTCCTGCAGAGTAACGTTCGGAGATTTATGTGACAGGGTGAACACACTGGAGAGTAAGAGAAGAGTAAACTGGGCAAACACCATTTCCAGGCTAACCAGACTAGAATTTCCTGTAGATACACCGACTAATGTATTACTAGAAGTAAGGAATGGTCTCCAAGCCCACCTCGAGATCACTTTTGATGGATAGTGAGCAATAATAAATTCACTGTTTTCGTGGAACTCGAGTCGGGAGGTGGTGAAACAGAATTCGTTGTAGACTCAATGATTCAACGTCAGAACAGTAGATTTTTAAGAGTGGGAAGCAAGGCGGATTCTCTTACCTGGGGCCAAGACTGATGTCATCACTAACATTATGTTAGTGATGACATCAGTCATCTGAGGAAGACAGCTCATTACGACGCTATCCTAATGACACGCGGGGACGAATGCTGCAGTGAGAACTCTCTGATGTGTACTTATCTCTCATCATGAAATTTCAGAAGTAAAGTAATTGTAGCGGATTTTCTTCCCACATCCGAAGTAAGATTACCGAACTGAACCTCGGACTACAGAAGATACGTATATTGGAAGAAGTTATTTACTTAACTAACTCAACGTAACTACTCAACTAACATAGTGACTCGACTACCATGTAATCAGTGTCATTAACTGCTATTATTATAATGTATTTTTTATATTTATCTATTGCACTGGAATTATCCTACCTAATTATCTCGCATGTTTTCCTCTTAACTAACCAATTGCTTTTATAATTTCATTAGCATAACTATGCCCGCTGTTCACTCATCACGCTATGGGCGTACCACTTAAATATAGGTTTTTGAACCTAACAAAAATAATACGTAATAACTTTAATAATATTAACAACAACATCATTAATAATAATAATAATAATAATAATAATAATAATAATAATAATAATAAGGAATATCGTACTCATGTTATTTTTATTGTCTTATACAGATACATTTGACTTAAAACTGCATCATTTACATAGCAATGGGACAGATGATCTCATACTAAATCACGCAGAGTCAATATTTAGCAAATATTTCAATTTTTTACTGGACGATCACCAGTGGAACCCAGCAACACTGCCACTGACATTGCTATCGCATATGTGAGTGTTGCATCTAGCAAACTAGTGGTGAAGATACACGGTGAATGAAGGATCTATTGCTTTGCAATATTCCAATTTTATTGAAGGAGCAAGACAGTGGAACATTCTCGCAGGCTCTTGCATCAAACCAGTTCCTTCTTAAGAAATATCAAATCGTTACATTAGTGCACCCAAATGTTAGAAAAAATATCCCTTGGTAACCTTGATAATGCCTTTAGGAAGGACAAAGCATCACTAGCAGCAGCGGCAGTACCAATGTTGGGGATTTTCTATTAGCTGTCTCTAATTCCTCTCTGGGCACTCGCCTTGACCCCAAGGCCACTCGCATTAGTGTAGCACTTTGTCGCTCCGTTTCTCACCAAACACTGTTGAATCTGCGGCAGCGAGCCGGCAGACCAGTTTCGCTTCTATGGTCTCAACGGCCGCCGATCAGAGGTGAAGAGTGGGAAACAAGAAGAGGTCAACGATATCACAAAGCGATTCCTCACCAAAGCACTTCACCCGTAACTACAGAAACGTAGGTAACCAAACCTGATGGCAGCCTGTAACGTCCAGATGGAGTCATCACGCTACCCTGGACCATAGAGAGGCAAATAGTTTGGAACTACACATGTGTCTCTGCAATAGACAACATTTACCCCCGTTACACTGAAGCTGAAGAAGGTGTTGCCTCCAGCTTCTGGGAACCCCAGAATACCCTCAAATGTTACGATACGAGTGAAAGAGAGAGAGAAAGAGAGAGAGAGAGAGAGAGAGAGAGAGAGAGAGAGAGAGAGAGAGAGAGAGAGAGAGAGAGAGAGAGAGAGAGAAGGCAGAGAGGAGAGAGAGAGAGGGAGGAAGGTGGTGGGTATGGGAGAGAGGCAGAGTGAGGGAGGTGCTGGTGGGTATGAAGGGTGAAAGAAGGGGCGTCATAAAGTTTATTATGGTCGCCCCTGGATGTGTCGCCAGAGTGGGCAGGAAGACGGTGTAACCTGCTACCCTCACACATTATTGTGCCCACCTGCTGCTGCCGCTGCTGCCGCTGCTGCCGCTGCTGCCGCTGCTGCCGCTGCTGCCGCTGCTGCCGCTGCTGCCGCTGCTGCTGCTATTGCTGCTGCTACTGCTGCTGTTGCTGGTGAAACACCTCTTGTCAGACGGTGCAACAAATTTCCAGTGGAAAACAGGGACCGATGAGTGCACCGAAGAAGAACTCATTAAGTATAAAGGGTCCACGACTCTTCAGAGGCCCCTTCCCTTCGTACCTAAGGGGGAAATACCAACTTACCCCTGGCTGTCTTCAAGAGGGAACTCGACAAATTCCTCAGTTCAGGTCCTGATCAACCGGGCTGTGGTGCATGCACTGGCCTGCGGGCGAAGGCCACCAACAGCCTGGTCGATCAGGCCAGCGACCAGGAGGCCTGGTCTGGAACCGGGTAGCAGGGGCGGTGACCTGCGGAAGTGACTACAGTAGCCTACAGGTAAGACTCTAATTTCTAGACTTCAGTCTGACGTTTAGTTGCGAGTGTCAGAGAAGGGAACATTGTCAGCCAGACGATGCCAAGTGTCAGCCGGACGATACCATGTGCCTGCCAGACGATACCACGTGTCAGCCAGACGATACCAATGTGTCACCTAGACGACTACGTGTCAGCCCGACGACCACATGTCAGCCAGACGATACCACGTGTCAACCAGATATCAACGTGTCGACCAGACGACCACGTGTCATCAAGACGATACCACGTATCAACCAGATACCAACGTGTCAGCCAGGCGACCACGTGTCAGCAAGACAATACAATGTATCAGCCAGACGATACTATGTGTCAACCGAACGATACCAACGTGTCACCTAAACGACCACGTGTCAACCAGACGATATCACGTGTCAACCAGACGATGCCACGTGTCAGCCAGACGATACCACTTGTCAGCCAGACGATGCCACTTGTCAGCCAGACGATGCCACTTGTCAGCCAGACGATGCCACGTGTCAGCCAGACGATACCACTTGTCAGCCAGACGATGCCACGTGTCAGCCAGACGATGCCACGTGTCAGCCAGACGATGCCACGTGTCAGCCAGACGATGCCACGTGTCAGCCAGACATCAGCACATGAAGCGTCTAGTACATTACCAGTACACAGAACTAACAAGTGGATAAAGAGGACACTGCACCTGCCACACTTGGATATCTTAAGTGACCAGACACTTCGCCTACACAGCTTGGCGAAATGCAGCCCAGGAGCAGGCGAAACCTCTTGTGAATAAAGTTATCCAGTTGCCGAACATGTGTCTCATCCACATCCAGCTTTCTCAGGATGAGGAATTAAGGCACACAAATAACACCTGGATGAGTTCAAGACTGTTTGATACCACTTACTGTTTAATACCACTTACTGTTTAATACCACTTACTGTTTAATACCACTTACTGTTTAATACCACTTACTGTTTAATACCACTTACTGTTTAATACCACTTACTGTTTAATACCACTTACTGTTTAATACCACTTATTGTTTAATGCCACTTACTGTTTAATACAACTGACTATTTAATATCATTATTTAATATCACTTACTGTTTAATACCACTTACTATTTAATACCACTTACTGTTTAATACCACTTACTGTTTAATACCACTTACTGTTTAATACCACTTACTGTTTAATACCACTTACTGTTTAATGCCACTTACTGTTTAATACAACTGACTATTTAATATCATTATTTAATATCACTTACTGTTTAATACCACTTACTGTCTGATACAACTGGATGTTTAATACCTGCCTAGAGTCTTCCTGGAGAGTATTCCGGGGATCAACGCCCTCGCGGCCCGGTCCACGACCAGGTCTCCCGGTGGATCAAGGCCTGATCAACCAGGCTGTTACTGCTGGCCGCACGTAGTCCAACATACAAGCCACAGCCCGGGTGATCCGGCACCAAGTTTAAGTATCTGTCCAGCTCCTCCTTGAAGGCAGCCAGGGGTTTATTGGTAATTCCCCTTATGCCTGGTGGGAGGCTGTTGAACAGTCTTGGGCCCCGGACACTTAGTGTGTTTTCTCTTAGTGTACCAATGACGCCCCTACTTTTCATTGGGGAATACGTATTTTGCATCGCCTGCCCAATTTTTTCCTTTCGTAGGGAGTGATTTCTGTGTGTAGATTAGGGACCAATCCATCTAGGACTTTCCAAGTGTTCCCAGTAGTTAAGGTGCTTGACGGAACTTATGTGTGCAGTAAAGGTTCTCTGTACATTTTCTAGATCTGCAATTTCACCTGCTTTGAAAGTAGATGTTAACGTACAGCAGCATTCCAGCATAGAGAGATCAAGTGATTTAAAAAAATCATCAGTGGCTTAGCATTTCTTGTTTTGAACGTTCTCATTATCCATCCTATCATTTTCTTCGCAGCTGTGATAGTGGCACTGTTGTGATCTTTGAATGCAAGATCTTCAGACATTACCACTCCCAGGTCTTTTACATTACTTTCCCGTTCTGTTGTATGATTTGAGTTTGCATTATATTCAGTTCTATTTTTTTTATCTCCTCCAGTCTACCATAACGGAGTAGTTGGGATTTGTCTTCAATGAACATCATATTGTTTTCTGTTGCCCATTGGAAAGCCTGATTTATATTTTCTTGGAGATTAACTGTGCCTTCTATGGATGACACTGTAATGCTTACCCTAGTATCGTCTGCAAAGGATGACACGGTGCTATGGGTTACATCTTTGTCTATGTCTGATATGAGGATGAATAACAGGATGGGGGCGAATAATGTGCCTTGTGGAACAGAGCTTTTCACTATGGTAGCTTCCGATTTAACTCTGTGTACGACTACTCTTTGAGTTCGATTGGTTAGAAAGTTGTAGATCTATCTGCCTACTTTGCCAGTTATCCATTTAACACACATTTTGTGTGCTATTACACCATGGTCGCACTTGTCAAAGGCTTTTGCAAAGTCTGTGTATACTACATCAACAATATGTTCGTCTTCCAGTGCATCCAAGACCATATCAGAGTGGTCCAATAGTTGCCAGAGGCACGATTGATGGACTGAACACATCGACTCCAGGCTGAGGGACTGATTACCACATACTCCTCCTCTCCTTACGCCTTCCTCTTTGTATTGGACTGATGAAGCCACTGTGTGGCGAAACGTTTCCTGAATAAAGATTCCCATATGCTGCATAAGTGTCTCAATCTTCAACTTGTCGGTTTTTCAAACCATTCATCACATGTGTCACCATGGAATGATACATCGCGGGCACGTTCATCTAGTATGTGTCACCATGGAATGATACATCGCGGGCACGTTCATCTAGTATGTGTCACCATGGAATGATACATCGCGGGCATTCCATAGCGTTAACATTTGTTTTTAAGTCAAACAATAATTCCGATAAACTCGTCAGGCAGGATATTTTTTGATTAAGTCGAAGCTGATTCTCGTGGTTAATATATTGCAGCCAATCAATTACTGTTACAAGCTTGTTGATAATGATGGAGTCTATCACTTGAACGGTAGTTGAGGCACTGATTTCGTGCTAATTGTGAGATAGTTTCATCCTATTATGACATTAGTTCAACACCGAATTGATTCTACTAGGGAGACAGAGTAAGACTGGAAACCACAGTAAGACGGCGGTAGTCCCAGGGGCGTGACCTGCCTCCACGTCTTGAATACTGAGTTAACGTTTACTAGCTTCCACGTATTGGGTTCCTTGACGCACTGCGTGTGCGCCGGACGCTGTTACTCTTGCTAGCTGTGCAACTTGCAATGTTGACGTGTTGAAAGATCCTCGTAGTTACTGGCCTCAGATATGTTGATCCCTGATTCTCAAATGTGTCAGGAGTTGCAAGACTATTAATTATTATTGTTATTATTATTATTATTATTATTATTTAAATTTACAATAATAAAAAGTATTTGTATAAGAAAAATAAGAATAATAATATTTTTATAATGATGATGATGATGATTATCATGATGTTAATAAGAATGATGATTGTGAAAATAATAATTAATAATAATAATAATAATAATAATAATAACAAAAATACTATTAATAGTAAAGCAATCCAGGGAGAAGCGCTAACCCCTCAGGGGTACTACAGCTGCTGGGATATCGGAGACAATGAGGTCATTCAGAGAAGGAAACATCCAGTTCCTCAGATCAAGAGCCTGACAGCGGCAACAAAGGCTTCAGATCCCCGCACATAGAGCTGACATCTATGATGTCTTAACTTCAACTATTGCTCCTTATTTAAAGTCATGGACATTTAATTTTGTTTTTTAATATATGGATTATTTTCAGTTATTTTCAACCGTGGGTTAATTTAACTATTTTTTTTATGACTCTGAGTTATGTTAAACGTTTTTTTAAACAGTGGGTAATTTTAAGTGAGGGTTAATTTAACTTCGGGTTAACTTGACGTTCTACAGTGTAGTTTTAACCCTGGAAACTTTCACGTGAATCTTCCATCATTATTCTCAGTGAAAATGTTGAGTGAACTCAATGTTGAGTGAACTCAGTGTTGAGTGAACTCAATGTTGAGTGAACTCAATGTTGAGTGAACTCAATGTTGAGTGAACGCAATGTTGAGTGAACTCAATGTTGAGTGAACTCAGTGTTGAGTGAACTCAATGTTGAGTGAACTCAATGTTGAGTGAACTCAGTGTTGAGTGAACTCAATGTTGAGTGAACTCAATGTTGAGTGAACTCAGTGTTGAGTGAACTCAGTGTTGAGTGAACTCAATGTTGAGTGAACTCAGTGTTGAGTGAACTCAATGTTGAGTGAACTCAATGTTGAGTGAACTCAATGTTGAGTGAACGCAATGTTGAGTGAACTCAATGTTGAGTGAACTCAGTGTTGAGTGAACTCAATGTTGAGTGAACTCAATGTTGAGTGAACTCAGTGTTGAGTGAACTCAATGTTGAGTGAACTCAATGTTGAGTGAACTCAGTGTTGAGTGAACTCAGTGTTGAGTGAACTCAATGTTGAGTGAACTCAGTGTTGAGTGAACTCAATGTTGAGTGAACTCAATGTTGAGTGAACTCAATGTTGAGTGAACTCAGTGTTGAGTGAACTCAATGTTGAGTGAACTCAATGTTGAGTGAACTCAGTGTTGAGTGAACTCAATGTTGAGTGAACTCAATGTTGAGTGAACTCAGTGTTGAGTGAACTCAATGTTGAGTGAACTCAATGTTGAGTGAACTCAATGTTGAGTGAACTCAGTGTTGAGTGAACTCAATGTTGAGTGAACTCAATGTTGAGTGAACTCAATGTTGAGTGAACTCAGTGTTGAGTGAACTCAATGTTGAGTGAACTCAGTGTTGAGTGAACTCAGTGTTGAGTGAACTCAATGTTGAGTGAACTCAATGTTGAGTGAACTCAATGTTGAGTGAATTCAGTGTTGAGTGAACTCAATGTTGAGTGAACTCAATGTTGAGTGAACTCAGTGTTGAGCAAACTCAATGTTAAGCGAACTCAATGTTGAGTGAACTCAACGTTGAGTGAACTCAACGTTGAGTGAACTCAACGTTGAGTGACCTCAGTGTTGAGTGAACTCAATGTTCAGTGCACTCCACGTTGAGGGAACTCAGTGTTGAGCGAACTCACTGTTGAGTGAACTCAACGTTGAGTGAACTCAACGTTGAGTGAACTCAACGTTGAGTGAACTCAGTGTTGAGTGAACTCAATGTTCAGTGAACTCAATGTTGAGTGAACTCAGTGTTGAGTGAACTCAATGTTGAGTGAACTCAGTGTTGAGTGAACTCAGCGTTGAGTGAGCTCAGTGTTGAGTGAACTCAGTGTTGAGTGAACTCAGTGTTGAGTGAACTCAGTGTTGAGTGAACTCAGTGTTGAGTGAACTCAGTGTTGAGTGAACTCAGTGTTGAGTGAAC
This sequence comes from Cherax quadricarinatus, assembly GCF_038502225.1. Taxonomy (NCBI): domain Eukaryota; kingdom Metazoa; phylum Arthropoda; class Malacostraca; order Decapoda; family Parastacidae; genus Cherax; species Cherax quadricarinatus. The sequence continues at coordinate 35,293,019 of NC_091293.1, read as the reverse complement.
TCAGTGTTGAGTGAACTCAGCGTTGAGCGAACTCAATGTTGAGCGAACTCAATTATGAGTGAACTCAATGTTGAGTGAACTCAGTGTTGAGTGAACTCAATGTTGAGTGAACTCAGTGTTGAGTGAACTCAGTGTTGAGTGAACTCAATGTTGAGTGAACTCAGTGTTGAGTGAACTCAATGTTGAGTGAACTCAGTGTTGAGTGAACTCAATGTTGAGTGAACTCAGTGTTGAGTGAACTCAATGTTGAGTGAACTCAGTGATGAAAATTTTCTGTAGAGATCTCTCTTTCCCTCCACGTAATTTAATCTAAAATGAAGACTGTGTCTATCTTGCAGGACTTGTCATACAGCGTGGTGGCTCTGTCATGCAGCGTGGTGGCTCTGTCATGCAGCGTGGTGGCTCTGTCATGCAGCGTGGTGGCTCTGTCATGCAGCGTGGTGGCTGTGTCATGTAGCGTGGTGGCTCTGACATGCAGCGTGGTGGCTTTGTCATGCAGCGTGGTGGCTCTGTCATGTAGCGTGGTGGCTCTGTCATGCAGCCTGGTGGCTCTGTCATGTAGCGTGGTGGCTCTGTCATGCAGCGTGGTGGCCTTGTCACTCAACACTGAGTTCACTCAACATTGAGTTCACGCAACATTGAGTTCGCTCAACACTGAGTTCACTCAACATTGAGTTCACTCAACACTGAGTTCACTCAACACTGAGTTCACTCAACACTGAGTTCACTCAACATTGAGCTCATTCAACGCTGAGTTCACTCAACATTGAGTTCACTCAACATTGAGTTCGCTCAACATTGAGTTCACTCAACACTAATTCACTCAACATTGAGTTCACTCAACATTGAGTTCGCTCAACGTTGAGTTCACTCAACACTGAGTTCACTCAACACTGAGTTCACTCAACATTGAGTTCACTCAACATTGAGTTCGCTCAACATTGAGTTCACTCAACATAATTCACTCAACATTGAATTCACTCAACATTGAATTCACTCAACATTGAGTTCGCTCAACACTGAGTTCACTCAACACTGAGTTCACTCAACACTGAGTTTACTCAACATTGAGCTCACTCAACGCTGAGTTCACTCAACACTGAGTTCACTCAACATTGAGTTCACTCAACACTGAGTTGACTCAACATTGAGTTCACTCAACATTGAGTTCACTCAACATTGAGTTCGCTCAACACTGAGTTCACTCAACATTGAGTTCACTCAACATTGAGTTCACTCAACACTGAGTTCACTCAACGCTGAGTTCATTCAACACTGAGTTCACTCAACATTGAGTTTGCTCAACATTGAGTTCGGTCAACATTGAGTTTGCTCAACATTGAGTTCACTCAACATTGAGTTCGCTCAACATTGAGTTCACTCAACACTGAGTTCACTCAACGCTGAGTTCATTCAACACTGAGTTCACTCAACATTGAGTTCACTCAACACTGAGTTCACTCAACACTGAGTTCACTCAACACTGAGTTCACTCAACACTGAGTTCACTCAACACTGAGTTCACTCAACACTGAGCTCACTCAACACTGAGCTCACTCAACATTGAGTTCACTCAACACTGAGCTCACTCAACACTGAGCTCACTCAACATTGAGTTCGCTCAACATTGAGTTCACTTAACACTGAGTTCAGTGTTGAGTGAACTCAATGTTGAGTGAACTCAGTGTTGAGCGAACTCAATGTTAAGTGAACTCAGTGTTGAGTAAACTCAATGTTGAGTGAACTCAATGTTGAGTGAACTCAGTGTTGAGCGAACTCAATGATGAGTGAACTCAGTGTTAAGTGAACTCAGTGTTGAGTGAACTCAGTGTTGAGTGAACTCAGTGTTGAGTGAACTCAGTGTTGAGTGAACTCAATGTTGAGTGAACTCAGTGTTGAGCGAACTCAATGTTAAGTGAACTCAGTGTTGAGCGAACTCAATGTTGAGTGAACTCAGTTTTGAGTGAACTCAATGTTGAGTGAACTCAATGTTGAGTGAACTCAGTGTTGAGTGAACTCAATGTTGAGTGAACTCAGTGATGAAAATTTTCTGTAGAGATCTCTCTTTCCCTCCACGTAATTTAATCTAAAAGGAAGACTGTGTCTATCTTGCAGGACCTGTCATACAGCGTGGTGGCTCTGTCAAGCAGCGTGGTGGCTCTGTCATGCAGCGTGGTGGTTCTGTCATGCAGCGTGGTGGCTCTGTCATGCAGCGTGGTGGCTCTGTCATGCAGCGTGGTGGCTCTGTCATGCAGCGTGGTGGCTCTGTCATGCAGCGTGGTGGCTCTGTCATGCAGCGTGGTGGCTCTGTCATGCAGCGCGGTGGCTCTGTCATACAGCGTGGTGGCTCTGTCATGCAGCGTGGTTGCTCTCTCATGTAGCGTGGTGGCTCTGTCATGCAGCTTGGTGGCTCTGTCATGTAGCGTGGTGGCTCTGTCATGCAGCGTGATGGCTCTGTCATGCAGCGTGGTGGCTCTGTCATGTAGCGTGGTGGCTCTGTCATGCAGCGTGGTGGCTCTGTCATGCCGCGTGGTGGCTCTGTCATGTAGCGTGCTGGCTCTGTCATGCAGCGTGGTGGCCCTGTCATGCAGTGTGGTGGCTTTGTCATGCAGTGTGGTGACTCTGTCATGCAGCGTGGTGGCTCTGTCATGTAGCGTGGTGGCTCTGTCATGCAGCGTGGTGGCTCTGCCATGCAGCGTGGTGGCTCTGTCATGCAGCGTGGTGGCTCTGTCATGTAGCGTGGTGGCTCTGTCATGTAGCGTGGTGGCTCTGTCATGCAGCGTGGTGGCTCTGCCATGCAGCGTGGTGGCTCTGTCATGCAGCGTGGTGGCTCTGTCATGTAGCGTGGTGGCTCTGTCATGCAGCGTGGTGGCTCTGTCATGTAGCGTGGTGGCTCTGTCATGCAGCGTGGTGGCTCTGTCATGCAGCGTGGTGGCTCTGTCATGCAGCGTGGTGGCTCTGTCATGCAGCGTGGTGGCTCTGTCATGCAGCGTGGTGGCCTTGTCACTCAACACTGAGTTCACTCAACATTGAGTTCACTCAACATTGAGTTCACTCAACACTGAGTTCACTCAACATTGAGTTCACTCAACATTGAGTTCACTCAACACTGAGTTCACTCAACACTGAGTTCACTCAACATTGAGCTCATTCAACACTGAGTTCACTCAACACTGAGTTCACTCAACATTGAGCTCATTCAACGCTGAGTTCACTCAACATTGAGTTCGCTCAACGTTGAGTTCACTCAACACTGAGTTCACTCAACACTGAGTTCACTCAACACTGAGTTCACTCAACATTGAGTTCACTCAACATTGAGTTCACTCAACATTGAGTTCACTCAACACTGAGTTCACTCAACACTGAGTTTACTCAACATTGAGCTCACTCAACGCTGAGTTCACTCAACACTGAGTTCACTCAACATTGAGTTCACTCAACATTGAGTTTGCTCAACATTGAGTTCACTCAACATTGAGTTCGCTCAACATTGAGTTCACTCAACACTGAGTTCACTCAACACTGAGTTCACTCAACGCTGAGTTCACTCAACACTGAGTTGACTCAACATTGAGTTCACTCAACATTGAGTTCACTCAACATTGAGTTCGCTCAACATTGAGTTCACTCAACACTGAGTTCACTCAACACTGAGTTCACTCAACACTGAGTTGACTCAACATTGAGTTCACTCAACATTGAGTTCGCTCAACATTGAGTTCACTCAACATTGAGTTCGCTCAACATTGAGTTCACTCAACATTGAGTTCGCTCAACATTGAGTTCACTCAACACTGAGTTCACTCAACACTGAGTTCACTCAACATTGAGTTCACTCAACATTGAGTTCGCTCAACATTGAGTTCACTCAACATTGAGTTCGCTCAACATTGAGTTCACTCAACACTGAGTTCACTCAACATTGAGTTCGGTCAACATTGAGTTTGCTCAACATTGAGTTCACTCAACATTGAGTTCGCTCAACATTGAGTTCACTCAACACTGAGTTCACTCAACGCTGAGTTCATTCAACACTGAGTTCACTCAACGCTGAGTTCACTCAACACTGAGTTGACTCAACATTGAGTTCACTCAACATTGAGTTCGCTCAACATTGAGTTCACTCAACACTGAGTTCACTCAACATTGAGTTCGGTCAACATTGAGTTTGCTCAACATTGAGTTCACTCAACATTGAGTTCGCTCAACATTGAGTTCATTCAACACTGAGCTCACTCAACATTGAGTTCACTCAACACTGAGTTCACTCAACACTTAGTTCACTCAACACTGAGTTCACTCAACATTGAGTTCACTTAACACTGAGTTCACTCAACACTGAGTTCACTCAGTGTTGAGTGAACTCAGTGTTGAGTGAATTCAGTGTTGAGTGAACTCAGTGTTGAGTGAACTCAATGTTGAGTGAACTCAGTGTTGAGCGAACTCAATGTTAAGTGAACTCAGTGTTGAGTAAACTCAATGTTGAGTGAACTCAGTGTTGAGCGAACTCAGTGTTGAGTGAACTCAATGTTGAGTAAACTCAGTGTTGAGTGAACTCAGTGTTGAGTGAACTCAGTGTTGAGTGAACTCAGTGTTGAGTGAACTCAGTGTTGAGTGAACTCAGTGTTGAGTGAACTCAGTGTTGAGTGAACTCAGTGATGAAAATTTTCTGTAGAGATCTCTCCTTCCCTCCACGTAATTTAATCTAAAATGAAGGCTGTGTCTATCTTGCAGGACCTGTCATACAGCGTGGTGGCTCTGTCATACAGCGTGGTGGCTCTGTCATACAGCGTGGTGGCTCTGTCATGCAGCGTGGTGGCTCTGTCATGCAGCGTGGTGGCTCTGTCATGCAGCGTGGTGGCTCTGTCATGCAGCGTGGTGGCTCTGCCATGCAGGGTGGTGGCTCTGTCATGCAGCGCGGTGGCTCTGTCATGCACCGTGGTGGCTCTGTCATGCAGCGTGGTGGCTCTGTCATGCAGCGTGGTGGCTCTGTCATGCAGCGCGGTGGCTCTGTCATGCAGCGTCGTGGCTCTGTCATGCAGCGTGGTGGCTCTGCCATGCAGCGTGGTGGCTCTGTCATGCAGCGTGGTGGTTCTCTCATGTAGCGTGGTGGCTCTGTCATGCAGCTTGGTGGCTCTGTCATGTAGCGTGGTGGCTCTGTCATGCAGCGTGATGGCTCTGTTATGCAGCGTGGTGGCTCTGTCATGCAGCGTGGTGGCTCTGTCATGCCGCGTGGTGGCTCTGTCATGTAGCGTGGTGGCTCTGTCATGCAGCGTGGTGGCCCTGTCATGCAGTGTGGTGGCTCTGTCATGCAGTGTGGTGACTCTGTCATGCAGCGTGGTGGCTCTGTCATGTAGCGTTGTGGCTCTGTCATGCAGCGTGGTGGCTCTGTCATGCAGCTTGGTGGCTCTGTCAAGCAGCGTGGTGGCTCTGTTATGTAGCGTGGTGGCTCTGTCATGCAGCGTGGTGGCTCTGTCATGTAGCGTGGTGGCTCTGTCATGCAGCGTGGTGGCTCTGTCATGCAGCGTGGTGGCTCTGTCATGCAGCGTGGTGGCTTTGTCATGCAGCGTGGTGGCCCTGTCATGTAGCGTGGTGGCTCTGTCATGCAGCGTGGTGGCCCTGTCATGTAGCATGGTGGCTCTATCATGCAGCGTGGTGGCTCTGTCATGCAGCGTGGTTGCTCTGTCACGCAGCGTGGTGGCCCTGTGATGTAGCGTGGTGGCTCTGTCATGCAGCGTGGTGGCCCTGTCATATTGCGTGGTGCCCCTGTCATGCAGCGTGGTGGCTCTGTCATGCAGTGTGTTGGCTCTGTCATGTAGTGTGATGCGTCTGTCATGCAGCGTGATGGCTCTGTCAAGCAGCGTGGTGGCCCTGTCATGCAACGTGGTGCCTCGGTCATGCAGCGTGGTGGCCCTGTCATGCAGCGTGGTGGCCCTGTCATGTAGCGTGGTGCCCCTGTCATGCAGCGTGGTGGCTCTGTCATGCAGCGTGGTGGCTCTGTCATGCAGCGTGGTGGCCCTGTCATGTAGCATGGGTTCACTCGTAGTGCAACACAGTTGAACCCACAGCCTCACCCGCGAGGGTTCACTCGTAGTGCAACACAGCTGAACGCACAGCCTCACCCGAGAGGGTTCACTCGTAGTGGAACAGAATTGAACCCAAAGCCTCACCCGCGAGGGTTCACTCGTAGTGCAACACAGTTGAACTCACAGCCTCTCCCGCGAGAGTTCACTCGTAGTACAACACAGTTGAACCCTCAACCTCACCCGCGAGGGTTCACTCGTAGTGCAACACAGTTGAACCCACAGCCTCTCCCGCGAGGGTTCACTCGTAGTGCAACACAGTTGAACCCACAGCCTCACCCGCAAGGGTTCACTCGTAGTGCAACACAGTTGAACCTACAGCCTCACTCGCGAGGGTTCACTCGTAGTGCAATGTAGTTGAACCCACAGCCTCACCCGCGAGGGTTCACTAGTAGTGTAACACAGTTGAACCCACTGCCCCACCCGCGAGGGTTCACTAGTAGTGCAACACAGTTGAACCCACAGCCTCACCCGCGAGGGTTCACTAGTAGTGCAACACAGTTGAACCCACAGCCTCACCCGCGAGGGTTCACTAGTAGTGCAACACAGTTGAACCCACAGTCTCACCCGCGAGGGTTCACTCGTAGTGCAACACAGTTGAACCCACAGCCTCACCCGCGAGGGTTCACTCGTAGTGCAACACAGTTGAACCCACAGCCTCACCCGCGAGGGTTCACTCGTAGTGCAACACAGTTGAACCCACAGCCTCACTCGTAGTGCAACACAGTTGAACCCACAGCCTCACCCGCGAGGGTTCACTAGTAGTGCAACACAGTTGAACCCACAGCCTCACCCGCGAGGGTTCACTAGTAGTGCAACACAATTGAACCCACAGCCTCACCCGCGAGGGTTCACTAGTAGTGCAACACAATTGAACCCACAGCCTCACCCGCGAGGGTTCACTAGTAGTGCAACACAGTTGAACCCACAGCCTCACCCGCGAGGGTTCACTAGTAGTGCAACACAATTGAACCCACAGCCTCACCCGCGAGGGTTCACTAGTAGTGCAACACAGTTGAACCCACAGCCTCACCCGCGAGGGTTCACTAGTAGTGCAACACAGTTGAACCCACAGCCTCACCCGCGAGGGTTCACTAGTAGTGCAACACAGTTGAACCCACAGCCTCACCCGCGAGGGTTCACTAGTAGTGCAACACAGTTGAACCCACAGCCTCACCCGCGAGGGTTCACTAGTAGTGCAACACAGTTGAACCCACAGCCTCACCCGCGAGGGTTCACTAGTAGTGCAACACAGTTGAACCCACAGCCTCACCCGCGAGGGTTCACTAGTAGTGCAACACAGTTGAACCCTGGAGAAACAAACACAAGATCGTCAAGGAAGAAAAAGTCTCGCATTTTTTGGGGGGGAAACAAAAAATATTTGTCTGTTTTCCTTTTTCCTCGCAATTCCATTATTCTTAATGAAATAATTTGTTGGTACAGATTTGTAGAGAACTTTACACGTACGACGAAATGCTGTTAATATGAGATAATGTTGAAGTGAAGCTCTTCTGGTTTCTTATAGGCTGGACAGAAGCTGCTCTAGTTCCTTGTAGGCTGGAGAGGAGCTCTTTTAGTTCTTTGTAGGCTGGAGAGGAGCTCTTTTAGTTCTTTGTAGGCTGGAGAGGAGCTCTTTCAGTTCTTTGTAGGCTGGAGAGGAGCTCTTTTAGTTCTTTGTAGGCTGGAGAGGAGCTCTTTTAGTTCTTTGTTGGCTGGAGAGGAGCTCTTTTAGTTCTTTGTTGGCTGGAGAGGAGCTCTTTTAGTTCTTTGTAGGCTGGAGAGGAGCTCTTTTAGTTCTTTGAGAGGAGCTCCTTTTTCTTTGTAGTTCTTTGTTGGCTGGAGAGGAGCTCTTTTAGTTCTTTGTTGGCTGGAGAGGAGCTCTTTTAGTTCTTTGTAGGCTGGAGATGAGCTCTTTTAGTTCTATGTTGGCTGGAGAGGAGCTCTTTTAGTTCTTTGTTGGCTGGAGAGGAGCTCTTTTAGTTCTTTGTTGGCTGGAGAGGAGCTCTTTTAGTTCTATGTTGGCTGGAGAGGAGCTCTTTTAGTTCTATGTTGGCTGGAGAGGAGCTCTTTTAGTTCTATGTTGGCTGGAGAGGAGCTCTTTTAGTTCTATGTTGGCTGGAGAGGAGCTCTTTTAGTTCTATGTTGGCTGGAGAGGAGCTCTTTTAGTTCTATGTTGGCTGGAGAGGAGCTCTTTTAGTTCTTTGTAGGCTGGAGAGGAGCTCTTTTAGTTCTTTGTTGGCTGGAGGGGAGCTCTTTTAATTCTTTGTAGGCTGGAGAGGAGCTCTTCTAGTTCCTTGTAGGCTAGAGAGGAGCTCTTTTAGTTCTTTGTAGGCTGGACAGGAGCTCTTCTAGCTCCTTGTAGGCTGGAGAGGAGCTCTTTTAGCTCCTTGTTGGCTGGAGAGGAGCTCTTCTAGCTCCTTGTAGGCTGGAGAGGAGCTCTTCTAGCTCCTTGTAGGCTGGAGAGGAGCTCTTCTAGCTTCTCAAAGGCTGGGGAGGAACCAAGGATGCATGAGGCATTACCCCTCTGGATCGCCACACTAGGAACCTGGAGGAGGAAGGTGGCGGTTCTTGAACTTAGCAGATTTAATGAGCTTGAATCCTAGTAGTTTTAATAGGCTTTTAACCTAATAGTGTCATTGAGCTTGGAACTTAGTAGTTTCAGTGAGCTTCGAACTTAGTTTCAGTGAACTTTGAACTTACTAGTATGAGTGAGCTTGGAACTTAGCAGTTTCAATGGGCTTGGAACTTAGCAGTTTCAATGGGCTTGGAACTTAGTAGTTTCAGTGAGCTTCGAGCTTAGTAGGTTCAATGAACATTGAAGTTAATAGTTTCAGGGAACTTGGAACCTCTATCTTTCAGGAAACTTGTGGCCCTCTCCTCCCATAGACCATGGGAGGGATTTCCGATACTAATGAAAACAATACAGTACTGTTGCCCAAGGACACGTACTTACTGGGAGTGTGTTCCATCCCAAGTCATTCTTAAGTACAAGTGCCATGAACGGTGGTGGATGAAAGGGGAATAACCCAATAGGACTAAAAAAACTAATTAAAAAAAAAAGAAAAAAATAGAGATGTATGGATTTCGGGCACACAGACCCTCTTCAGGTGAATGTAAAGCAGCAAATAAACCAGAGATGCGGATATCTATGTCGCTGGCTGTGGGAATGCTTGTAAATATGGAGTCAACATCAGCACTGACATAACTGACTGTGTTGACCAAGTGTGTTTATCGTAGAGAGAGAGAGAGAGAAAGAGAGAGAAAGAGAGAGAAAGAGAGAGAGAGAGAGAGAGAGAGAGAGAGAGAGAGAGAGAGAGAGAGAGAGAGAGAGAGGCAATAAATATGCTTTCAAATGAGCTGATGTAGGTAACAGCTCTTAGCTTGTCAATAAAGTTAGGAACCCTTAACCTGTAAATAGCTTGTCAATAAAGCTTGGGATCCTTAACCTAACCTTGTCGAACCCCGTGTAAAGAGAGAGAGAGAGAGAGAGAGAGAGAGAGAGAGATTGTTGAGAAGACGTGCAGACCAGCTAGCAGCACCTCTAACTCGCATCTTTCAGCAGTCCCTAGTACAGTGTAAATGGCCCTCTCTGTGGAAAGAGGCAAATGTAGTCCCTGTTCACAAAAAGAAGAGCAGAGCAGAAATCAGCAACCACAGACCAGTGTCACTCCTGTCAATCACTGGTAAGATCCTTGAGACAATAATCTCAAGACAAATCTGAATCCAAAGTCAGCTGTGTGGTAGCACTGGACATTGCTGGTGCTTTCGACCGGGTGTGGCACCAGGGCCTCTTAGCAAAACTTCAAGCGCTGGGAATTGCAGGCTTTACGCTATATCTCCTCAGTGATTACCTTCATGGTAGATCTCTAAGTGTAGATCTCAATGGAACGGAATCAGCAAGACATCCTATTGGGGCAAGTGTTCCACAAGGAAGCGTGCTGGGACCATTGTTATGGAATGTCTACTTCAACGACCTTCTTCATCTCATCCCAGAATCCCATGCATATGCAAACGACTGTACACTGACATTCACTTATCCAAGAGAAGAAATGCCAGCTGCTCTAAGCTACATCAATCACCAGCTAAGAGCTATATCTGCTTGGGGAAATAGATGGCAAGTAACATTTGCACCTGAGAAAACGCAAATGATGATGGTCTCTAGGCACCATGATGGTAATGCTGGTGCAGTAGTAAGGATGAATGGGAAGGTGTTGGTACCTGGGGAAGAAGTTGATATCCTTGGGGTGAAATTTGACTCCAAACTAACCATGAAGAACCATGTTGTAAATCTTGCAAACAAGGCTGCCAAGAAGCTTACAGCACTTCGCCGTATCTCGCATCTGCTTGACAGTAGGGGTTGCAAGATTCTGTATGGGGCACAAGTACGCTCACACCTTGAGTATGCTCCACTTTCTTGGCTTGCCTGCCCCCCCCCTCTCATCTGCGACTGCTTGACAGAGTTGGGAACAGAGCAAGACGTCTCATCTCTCGCCTGGACCCATCCTGGATAGACCTGTCATTTCAGCAGAGCCTTCAGCACAGGAGGGATGTCTGCGGCCTTACTGTTATGTACAAGGCCAATATTGTCAAAGTACCACACTTGGATCCACTTCGAGGACAGCGAGAAACAAGCTTTTATGCCACAAGACGGGCAGAAAGCAGCAACTTCAATCTGGCTGTACCCTTCTCCAGAACATCACTCCATCTGAGATCATATATACCCAGGATGACTCGAGTATGGAACACATTCGTACAGCATAATGATGTCAACGAGATAAAGTAAGTTGATCAAATGAAAATGCTGGCCCACAGATGGCTCCAACTTCATCCTGTTCCCTACTTGCATGTCTCATAACAATAAAAATGCTTTCAAATGAGCTGATGTAGGTAACAGCTCTTAGCTTGCCAATAAAGTTAGGAATCCTTAACCTGTAAATAGCTTGTCAATAAAGCTAGGGATCCTTAACCTAACCTTGTCAAACCCTGTGTAAGAGAGAGAGAGAGAGAGAGAGAGAGAGAGAGAGAGAGAGAGAGAGAGAGAGAGAGAGAGAGACAGAGAGAGAGAGAGAGAGAGAGCTAGAGCTGATGTAGGTAACAGCACTTAGCCTGTAAATAAAGTTATTAACCTTAATCTGACCTTCTAAAGCCCCGTGTAAAAGAGAGAGAGATAGATAGATAGATAGATAGATAAATAGATAGATAGATAGATAGAGAGAGAGAGATAGATAGATAGATAGATAGATAGATAGATAGATAGAGAGAGAGAGAGAGAGAGAGAGCGTGAAGCAAGCTTCTATACCACAAGATGGGCAGAAAGCAGCAACTTCAATCTGGCTGTACCCTTCTCCAGAACATCACTTCATCTGAGATCATTTATACCCAGGATGACTCGAGTATGGAACACATTCATACAGCATTAAGATGTCAACGAGATAAGGTCAGTTGATCAAATGAAAATGCTGGCCCACAGATGGCTCCAACTTCATCCTGTTCTCTACTTGTATGTCTCATAACAATAAAAATGCTTGCAAATGAGCTGATGTAGGTAACAGCTCTTAGCTTGCCAATAAAGTTAGGAATCCTTAACCTGTAAATAGCTTGTAAATAAAGCTAGGGATCCTTAATCTAACCTTGTCAAAACCTGTGTAAAAAAAAGACAGAGAGAGACAGAAAGAGAGAGAGAGAGAGAGAGAGAGAGAGAGAGAGAAGGCAGCCTTCCCGGGGGTGATGCAGTAATCAAGGGTGACACCATCACCGCCTGGAGCGCACCTCACCTGTTTTTGTGTCCCACCCTCCAGCCGCCACCACTACCACCGCCCACCGCTCACCGCCCGCCGCCCGCCGCCCGCCGCCCGCCTCCCAAACTCCCGCCGCCCACACTCCCAAAGCCCTCCCACCCCGCCACCAACAGCCCTTCCCCTCCCGTTACACCTCTCCTGCCCGCCTTATGAAGACGGAGTATACACCTGTCAAGTCTGTAAGAGTAAGAGTAAGAGCCCTGGAAGACACAGCGGAAGACAGTTGTACAGTGTGTGGTGGAAGACACAGTGGAAAACAGTTGTACAGTGTGTGTGGTGGATGACACAGTGGAAGACAGTTGTACAGTGTGTGGTGGAAGGCACAGTGGAAGACAGTTGTACAATGTGTGGTGGAAGACACAGTGGAAGACAGTTGTACAGAGTGTTGGAAGGCACAGTGGACGACAGTTGTACAGTGTGTGGTGGAAGACACAGTGGAAGACAGTTGTACAGTGTGTGGTGGAAGACAGTTGTACAGTGTGTGGTGGAAGACACAGTGGAAGACAGTTGTACAGTGTGTGGTGGAAGACACAGTGGAAGACAGTTGTACAGTGTGTGGTGGAAGACACAGTGGAAGACAGTTGTACAGTGTGTGGTGGAAGACACAGTGGAAGACAGTTGTACAGTGTGTGGTGGAAGACAGTTGTACAGTGTGTGGTGGAAGACAGTTGTACAGTGTGTGGTGGAAGACAGTTGTACAATGTGTGGTGGAAGACACAGTGGAAGGCAGTTGTACAGTGTGTGGTGGAAGACAGTTGTACAGTGTGTGGTGGAAGACACAGTGGAAGGCAGTTGTACAGTGTGTGGTGGAAGACAGTTGTACAATGTGTGGTGGAAGACACAGTGGAAGGCAGTTGTACAGTGTGTGGTGGAAGACACAGTGGAAGACAGCTGTACAGTGTGTGGTGGAAGATACAGTGGAAGACAGTTGTACAGTGTGTGGTGGAAGACACAGCGGAAGACAGTTGTACAGTGTGTGGTGGAAGACAGTTGTACAGTGTGTGGTGGAAGACAGTTGTACAGTGTGTGGTGGAAGACACAGTGGAAGGCAGTTGTACAGTGTGTGGTGGAAGACAGTTGTACAGTGTGTGGTGGAAGACAGTTGTACAATGTGTGGTGGAAGACAGTTGTACAATGTGTGGTGGAAGACAGTTGTACAGTGTGTGGTGGAAGACAGTTGTACAATGTGTGGTGGAAGACACAGTGGAAGGCAGTTGTACAGTGTATGGTGGAAGACAGTTGTACAGTGTGTGGTGGAAGACAAAGTTGCAGGGTGTGGTGATAGGTTAATAATTCCACACTAGATGTGAGAAAGGCAGAAATGACAAGGAAGACAGGAAAGGCAAAGAAAATGGAAAAGACAGGTAAAGAGGAAAATGGGATAAGGAAGCAAAGGTTACGTCAAGTCACGAATGTTCTGAATATGAGGACATCCGAAAATACATTGAGAAAGATGCACAGCATCAACTGAAGCAAACAAGAGATAATATACAGGTTTGGAAAATCATGTTTAAGAGCTGGTTTGAGAAGCCGCCGTGTGCATGAATGGTATATAATACTGACAAGATCTGGGTATCTTTATTTGTAGACGTTTTGGCATCCAGTGGCTTTATCAATACAATAAAAGGACATAATGTGAAGAATGTAGAACTATATACAAAAGACGAGGTAATCAATCCCTCAGCCTTGGAGTTGGTGAAGAGCACCGTGAAGGGAGCTAGCTTGGTGACAAGCAATTTGATATCAAGATGATGGAGGGCGTTATTAAGATTTTAAGGATATGAAATATAGATAAAGTAAAGAACAGAAGACGCGAGTATGAAAGGGAAGAAAGTTAGCTTTGCATTAAACTATGCAGAATTTATGAAACCGGAAAGATAGCCAAGGCGAGAGAAAGAGCTGTGAAGAGTGGTGATTTCAGAGTCAAGAAATTTAGGGTCTCACGCTGAGGGCACAGAGGAAGAGAGAAACAAAAACACTTTTGTTGATAGAGGGAACACGGAAAAGGAAAGTAGTGAATAAACATGCCACTGTGCATAGGCCTGATGTAAACAGAAAAAGAAAAGTCTCTCGCAGAGCGGTAAACGTGAACACCAAAAGAGGAGGTAAATGGTTAGATTTTTCTTCAGCTTTCAACTTGACAGAAAGAGCAAGATTTTTAAAGGCATGGAAAAAAATGTTGGAAGAAGCCAGAGAGCAAAAATACGTATATAGCGAAGCCAGAGAGAAGGAGGCACCTCGATAGTAAGAAATTGAACAGTTTCGAAGAATTCCACGTAAAAATTAACAAGGATTGGGGATAGTGGAGAGTCTTTTGGCCTTCATCGAACGTGTTCAGCCACATCTGACCTGTAAGATACTAATGAAGGACTGCTTCATCCTCCTATACCCACTGATGTTTTTCTTGATCAATAAGATCAATAAGATCAAGAAAAACATCAGTGAGTATAGGAAAATGAAGCAGTCCTTCATTGGTTTGAAGTGAGACAGCAATAAAAAGAGACTTAATGTTAAGTCTTAGTATCTTACAGGTCAGATGTGGCTGAACACGTTCGATGAAGTCCTGAGAGTGACGGAGGTCAGCAGCAGAAAAAGAGCCCCCACCTAAAAAAGGAGCGAGAGTTTTGGCCAGCCAAGACGCAATAGGGTAAGAGACAGAACTTTTAGAGGAAATGAGAGAGCGAAGAGAAATACCAGATTTGCGAGTTTCAGGAAGACCATAGAAATACTGTAGAAAGGGACAAATAACACGGAAATGTTGAACAAAATCAAAGTCAGGAGGACAGAGTTTGGGGAGATAGAGTGAGAAGTTTAAGGCTGAAAGTTCTCTTGATGCGACCAAGAGGGTTGGAAACAAGGATGGGGGACTGGGGTGGGGGTGTACGTACGTGAGCCAGAAAGCAAGGACTCGTTTTTTTTCCGTGAGTCATCTTCGCGATTGAGGAAAGCCAACGAAGGGTGATAACATCAGTAGCTGAACTATGAGAAATAGGGGCATTTTGAAAGAGGCCAAGAAAGCAGTTATTCTTAAAAAAAAAAAAAGGCTAATCAAGGACATGTATGAGAGCACTAAGATAGTAAAGTCTCAGAAATGTTCTGAAAGTGAGAGTGACAATAGGAATCAAAGGAGAAAATCAGATTGACGGCAGCACGAAAGACCAAAAGCAAGAAGTTCGAGAACTCTCTTTTGGGAACATGTGACTGAAGAAAGATTAATATCACAGTCAGAGAGGGAGAATTTGTACCAGGAGCTGTTAGAGATAAGAGAATGTAGTTTGTTTAGGAAGGTAATAGAGTGTAGGTAAGAATTAAGGCGAGCAGTGCCGACAACATTGGTAGTGAGAAGGTTAAAGTAGGTAAGTAATTAAGTAAGCAAGTCAGTTATATTTAGGCTTTGGGTATATAATATCATTTTTTACAGTGGTCTTAAGGGCACACAGGTGTAATGTTATAGGTAGCTGAAAGTGCATTGTGCACATTAAGTCTGGGATAACCCAACAACTCAAACACTGTGACTTACTTCTGATCAGAAGAGATATTTTCAGTTTTTTCACGAAAACTAGTCTGATAAGTTTAATTGACACATTAAAACTTACACAATCTTCAATCAAAGCGAAGCTTCCTCTGAGAGAAACACATCAGTAATAAAAGTTCACAGCCGACCAGACGATGCTGTCTGTCTACCGTTATTGCACAGAATATAATATAATTTACAACTACACAGTCTTTACTCAAAAACTTTTAATCCATTGCATGAGATAAATCAGCCATTAATGATTGATGCTTATCAAAATAGTTTTATTTCATTCAGGGTAGAGAGATAATCCCGCAGGTTGACATGTAGCTTTTGAGAGATGGGATGCATTCAGAATCGATCCAAGGAAGGGGAGGATAAGTCCATGTCCGTGGATCAAGAGCCCCTCACCAGCATCAAGGCGAAACAATTCAATAATGCGAAATGAAACTATAAGATTTCGAGATTAAGTGTGTCACCATGACACCAACACACTCCATCAACAATGCCAGTCTTCTTGGACACACCAGTGGTGAAATTTTAAAACTGATCAGAAGTTTTTCTAAAGTGATCACATGTCAGCCAATATGGGAATGGTCACTTGCACCTGCCAGTCTTCCCAGAGTTATAACTCACGAGGGATGAAAACTGTCACATAACACACAGACACTGTCACCCAGCACTGACACTGTCACACAGAACAGACACTGTCACGCAGCACAAAGACACTGCCACACAGCACACAGACAATATAATGCAGCACACAGACACTGTCACACAGCACACAAACACTGTCATACAGCACACAGACACTGTCATAAAGCACTGACACTGTCACACAGCACACAGACACTGACACACAGCACACCGACATTATCACACAGTACACAGACACTGTCAACCAGCACTGATACTGTCACACAGCACACAAACACTGTTACACAGCACACAGACACGGTCACACAGCACACAGACACTGTCAACCAGCACTGACACTGTCACAGAGCACACAAACACTGTTACATAGCAGACAGACACTGTCACACAGCACACAGACACGGTCACACAGCACACAGACACTGTCAACCAGCACTGACACTGTCACAGAGCACACAGACACTGTTACATAGCAGACAGACACTGTCACACAGCACACAGACACTGTCACAGACACGCAGGATGAAGCTGGGAGTCACCCACGGAACACCTAGATAAACATTCCTAAGATGGGTGCAGTAGCTGAGAAGACAAGCCTCAAGCCCTGGAAAAGTTGGAGGGAGGGAGGGAGGGAGGGAGGGAGGGATGATGGAAGGGAGAGTGGGAGGGAGAGTGGGAGGATGGGAGGATGGGAAGATGGGAGGGAGGTAGCGGAAGAGGGAGGAAGGGATTTTAAGAGTGAGAAGGGAGTGAAAGAGGAAATAAAGAGGGAGACAGGTCGTAAGGGAGTGAAATAGGGACTAAGGGAAGGAGTGAAAGAGGGAGTAAAGAAGGAAGTGAGAGAGAGAGTGAGTGAATAACGAAAGAAATGAGTGCGGAAATAAGGGAGTGAGAGAGGGAGTAGGTAAGAAAGCAAGGGAATGAGTGTGAGAGGAGTAGGAACAAAGGGAGTGAGAGAGGGAGTAGGTAAGAAAGCAAGGGAATGAGTGTGAGAGGAGTAGGAACAAAGGGAGTGAGAGAGGAAGTAGGGGAATGAGAAAGGGAGTAAGGGAATGAGAGGGGGAGTAAGGGAATGAGAGAGGGAGTAAGGGAGTGAGAGGGGGAGTAGGGGAATGAGAGAGGGAGTAAGGGAATGAGAGAGGGAGTAAGTGAGTGAGAGAGGGAGTAAAGAATGAGAGAGGAAGTAAGGAGGGGAGAGAAAAAAGGGAGAGGGAGAGAGAGAGAGAGAAAAAGAGAGAGAGAGAGAGAGAGAGAGAGAGAGACAGAGACAGAGAGACAGAGAGAGAGAAAGAGAGAGATAAAGAGAGACAGAGAGACAGAGAGAGAGAAAGAGAGAGAGAGATAAAGAGAGAGAGAGAGAGAGAAAGAGAGAGAGAGAGAGAGAGAGAGAGAGTCTTTACAAGCAAATACAGTAGACAACACAATTTCTGAAGGGCCGCAGATTTTCTGAAAGACAAGAAACACCAGTTTAGAAGAACAAAGAATATCGAGGGGAAATGCATGCTGCATACTGGGCTCACGTTCGACTTCGGAGGAGCTGGAGGAGATTCATAATCTTTGATATATTGTACCAATGTATTAGTGTTTGTGTTTTCTGTCAGTGTATTCTGTCTATTAATAAAGTTCTTATAAAATTATATATATGTACATATATATATATATATATATATATATATATATATATATATATATATATATATATATATATATATATATATATATATATATATATATATATATATATATATATATATATTTATTTATTTATTTATTAACACATCGGCCGTTTCCCACCAAGGCAGGGTGGCCCGAAAAAGAAAAACTTTCATCATTCACTCCATCACTGTCCTGCCAGAGGCATGCTTACACTACAGTTATAAAACTGTAACATTAACACCCCTCCTTCAGAGTGCCAGTACTGTATTTCCCATCACCAGGAATCAAGTCCGGCCTGCCGGTTCCCTGAATCCCTTCATAAATGTTACTTTGATTATATTCCAACAGCTCGTCAAGTCCTAAAAGCTATTTGTCTCCATTCGCCCCTATTTAACACGCTCACGCATGCCTGCTGGAAGTCCAAGCCCCTCGCACACAAAACTTCCTTTACTCTATAGCACCAACCTTTCCTAGGCCGACCCCTACCCCACCTTCCCTCCACTACAGATTTATACACTCTCGAAGTCTTTCTATTTCGTTCCATTCTCTCTCTACATGTCCAAACCATCTCTATAACCCCCTCCTCAGCCCTCTGGATAATAGTTTTGGTAATCCCACACCTCCTCCTACTCTCCAAATTAAGGATTCTCTGCATTATATTCACACCATACATTGCCCTCAGACATGACGTCCACACTTTCTCCAGCCTTTTCCATGTTGCAACATTCACAACCCATGTTTCACACGCATGCAAGAGCGTTGGTATAACCATACTCTCATACATTCCCCTCTTTGCTCTCATGGATAAAGTTCTCCGTCTCCACAGACTCCTCATTGCACCACTCACCTTTTCCCCCTCGTCAGTTCCATGATTCACCTCATCCTTATTAGACCCATCTGCTGACACGTCCACTCCTAAATATCTGAACACATTCAGCTCCTCCAACCTCTCTCCCTCCAATCTGATATCCAATCTTCCGGTACTTAATTTTTTTTGTTATCCTCATCATCTTACTCTTTTCTATATTCACTTTTAATTTCCTTCTTTTTCATACCCTACCAAACTCATCAACCAACCTCTGCAACTTTTCTTCAGAATCTCCCAGAAGCACAGTATCATCAACAAACAGCAACTGTGACAACTCCCACTTTGTGTTAGATTCGTTATCTTTTAATCCCACACCTCTTGCCAACATCCGATCATTCACTTCTCTTACAACTTCATCTATAAATATATTGAACAATCACGGTGACATCACACATCCCTGTCTAAGGCCTACTTTTACTGGGAAATAATCTCCCTCTCGCCTTCATACTCTAACCTGAGCCTCACTATCCTCGTGAAAACTGTTCAGTGCTTTCAATAACCTACCTCCTATTCAATACATTTGTAACATCTGCCACAATGATCCCTTATCCACCCTATCATATGACTTTTCCAAATCCATAAATGCCACAAATACCTCTTTACCCTTATCTAAATACTGTTCACCAATATGTTTCACTACAAACACTTGGTCTACACACCTCCTACCCTTCCTAAAGCCTCCTTGTTCATCTATCTTGCCCTCCATCTTAATCTTAATTCTTTCAGCAACATCTCTACCATTACACCCTGTTTTGTCCCCTTTGTCTTTATACAAAGGAACTATGCATGGTCTCTGCAAATCCTTAGGTACCTTACCCTCTTCCATACATTTATTGAATAAAAACACTAACCACTCCAAAACTATATCCCCACCTGCTATTAACATTTCTATCTTCATCCCATCAATCCCAGCTGCCTTACCCCCTTTCATCCTGCTCACTGCTCCACGCACTTACCCCGCACTCACAACAGGTTCTTCCTCACTCCTATAAGATGTTATTCCTCCTTGCCCTATTCACGAAATCACAGTTTCCCTATCTTCATCAATATTTAAAGCTTTTTCAAAATATTCCCTCCATCTTCCCGATACCTCTGACTCTCCGTTTATTAACTCTCCTATTTTTTAACTAACAAATCCATTCGTACCCTAGTCTTTCTCAGCTTATTAATCTCCCTCCAAAACTTTTTCTTATTTTCAACAAAATTTGTTGATAACATCTCACTCACTCTCTCATTTGCTCTCTTTTTACATTGCTTCACCACTCTCTTAACCTATCTTTTTCTCTCCATATACTTCTCCCTCCTTGCATCACTTCTACTGTGTAAAAACCTCTCATATGCTAATTTTTTCTCTCTTACTACTCTCTTTACATCATTCCACCAATCGCTCTTCTTCCCTCCCGCACCCACTTTCCTGTAACCACAAACTCCTGCTGAACACTTTATCACTATATTCTTAAACTTACCCCATACATCTTCGACCCCATTGCCTATACTCACACTAGCCCATCTGTCCTCCAATAGTTATTTATATCTTACCCTAACTGTCTCCTCCTTTAGTTTAAAAATCTTCATCTCTCTTTCCTGCTGTTTCCATTCTCTTTGTATCCCATCTACCTTTTACTCTCACTGCAGCTACAACTAATATATATATATATATATAGTGTCGTGCCGAATAGGTAAAACTTGTGATTTTGGCTTAAATATAAATAATTTCGCAGTTATTGTAAACTTATCTAAATTTTATTTCTTTAGATTAGGCTAAATTAAGTTGCTCTTGTCCTTTTGGTACAAAATTATTACTTTTTTCATAAATGAAAAAAATATATCTTTAAACGTATAAGAGAAAATTTTAGAAAGGACTTAATTTTAAATGAGTTCTTGCTAATTGACCAATTTTACCTATTCGGCGCGATTATTGCATGCAATAATCGTAACTCTAATTCCATCTGTCTTCGAAGAAGCCGCTGATAGCATGCCCATACACTCTGCCCCGGATCAAGACTCGTCCATCTTCGTATTCATCAAGAAATGCATGAAGCCACTCTCGCCTGACGTAAACATTCTTAAGTGAAGAGCCTGGACAGTGGTGTTCTCCCAGTACCAAAACCACCGCCATAGCCCCACTCCACAAAAGTGGTAGTAAAGCATTCACAAAAATGTACCCTGATAGCTCTAGCATCACGCATTTTCAAAATATTTGAAAAGTGTTAAAAATCAAAGTTACCATACACATAGATCTGCAGCAGTTGTATAATTTATTGCAGCATATGTTTAGAGTTGGGCGCTCCTGTCTTTCGCAATAAATGGATCATTATGAAAAGGTCTTGGGTGCTCTGGAAGACAAGCAAAATGTAAATGTAGTGTCTGAAGACTTTTCAAAGGCCTTCAGCACTGGCGAGCATGGTGTAATAGCCAATAAAATGTGTGCAGAAATAGCTGAGAAAGTGGGCAGATGGGTATTTTATTTACCAAATACAACCCAGAGAAAAATAGTAAACAGAGTGAAATTGTGGGATGCCACAGTGAAAAATTGTTCCTCAAGGTACAGTACTCGCCTCATTTTTCGTTCTCATTCTTATGTCCGACACAGACATAAACAATAGCACGGCAAGGGTCAGAACAATAAAAGAAGATCCAGTAACCAGCTAAGGACTCCTAACATCAAAGGTGAGAGCAGTAATAACACGAGGAAAACTTGTGGTACTGCCAGCCAGGACACAACCCTCATCACCCACCGGCACCACCACAACACACGACAGACAACAACAAACATGGCCGCCGCTACAGTCCAAGATAACTCCTTCCCAGTATTTGATGTCAAGAAGATCACCGACCCAGAAATAGCTAAACTCCTTATGATTCAGAACCAAACGATCACCAAACTAACTCAAGAAATGCAGGAACTAAAGGCTAACAATGCAGATTACCTCAACAAGATCACTGCTCTAGAACATAAACTAGACACTCTAGAACAACAAAGCAACACCCACACCCAGTCCCTAGACACCATCAACACTCTAAAAGACCAAGTCACCCTACTTACTACCAACATTACAGAGGAAAGATCAAGAGTGGACCAACAACTTGCCAATATCATAACCAACTTCCAAGACCATAATGACCAACAGCAGCTATCTGACGCTGTTGTAGTTAACAGCAAACATCTCCCACCCACAGTCACCCAAGAGACCTGCATGGAGACCACCCTACAACTTATCAAGGACCACCTTCACCTTAACATACGTAGTGACGACCTAAAGGATTGCAAACTGATGGGCTACCAAGCAGGTAAAAAAACAGTGCTGTTAAAATTCCAAACTAGCCTACAAAGAAACAACCTACTAAAAACATCTATTTCTATGAAAACTGATGTTTACGTCAATGAGTGCCTTACCAAAACAAGACAAAACCTTCTTTATCGGCTAAGAAAATTACGCTATGCCCAAAAAATCCACCAGTGCTTTGCGAGGGATGGAAAAATCGCAGTTAGGAAACAGCCCACTGGGAAGAGATACTTCATCTCTACAGAACATGACCTTAAAACATTCCTAAGTGAGGCTGGACTAACAGAATCAGAGTAAAGTGCAGATAATACCCGTAGTCCACCGTTAGTGTTATATTGTCATAAATTTGTGCCCCCTTAAAATTCTAATACCCCAACTACTTTTGATTGTCATTGTTGTATTCAACGACCATTCTACCTCATAGTCTTAATTGTGTTTAATATCTACAGAATCTATCTCCTTTTTTACAACTTACCACATCACTGTTCCATCTTATTTTATTATAAACTAACCATAACTTGTCTTCAATAATTCTACCTCACTTTAAAAAATACTCAATTGCCCAATTTTATTCTAAATCCCTATTATTGCCCAATTTTACTTTAAACTATATTGATCAAACTTATTGTAAACTTCTTTTATTGACCATTTTTATTCCATACTTTTTTAAACTAGTATTTTCAACTACAACTTTCATATTATCCTGTCTACCATTTTACTAGCATATTATAACCAAGTCATTGCCATTTTTATTTTTATCATTTTTTTTATTATTCTTTTGCTACCTTAATTTGTGTATTTTATCCTGTCAATTTAAATCTAATTATACTCTAATTCTTGTAAACAACTTATATAAGACCTTAGTGTAATTACAATTGAGAGTCTTGTGCCTTTATTATATTATTAGATTAATCACAGTTTTACTCTAGCTCATTCTAGCTCAATACATAGTCAATACCAAATTCACTATACTAGACCATAGTGCAATTACTAGTGAGAGACTGGTGCTATTTGTAATTTGTATTTTTATATTATTAGACTAAACCTAGTTGTACTATAGCTCTTTCTAGCTCAATACATAGTCAATACCAAATTCACTATATTAGACCATAGTGCAATTACTAGTGAGAGACTAGTGCTATTTTTAATTTGTATTTTTATATTATTAAATTAAACCTATTCTACTATAGCTCATTCTAGCTCAAAACATAGACTCCACAAAAGTCATTATTAGACCTTAGTGCAATTACAAGTGAGAGTCTTGTTCTATTTTTAATTTGTATTTTTATATTACTAGTTTATACCTAGTTGTACTTTAGTTCATTCCAGCACAACACATAGACAACATCAACTTCATTATGTGTAGTAGTGACTATACTCTACATGACCAAAATACTCTAGCTATATACTTGTCCAAACTTCCTACCACTACAGATATCAGTACTAGAACTCAACACACAACTCAGGATATAAATAACCATAATTTAAACCTAGAAGATGATTGATCACGTTGACCCTGATCTAAACCTCCATAATCTGACACCCAATCAAAACCTATTGGAAAGTAACTGCCTTTATTACACAGCATCACAAGCCACCACTATCCTAAACAATGCTAAAAGTCTATCAGTACTTAACTACAACATCAGTCCTTAAGCAAACACTATGATGACCTCCTGGCACTCCTTGAGTCACTAAAAGCACCCTTCTCCTGCATTATTCTTACTGAGACCTGGCTTAAGCAGGACACAATAGATATCTACCCTCTACCAGGTTACACAGCAATTCACAACTGCAGACCAAACCAAGTTGGGGGTGGTATTGCAATCTATTACTCTAACCAGTTATCTTGTATTAGCACCACTTGCTTTAGTGATGAATATGGGGAATACATTTTTGCTAATTTTACTGTAAAAAACCTTAAGACGCCTATAACAATCGGTGCCATTTACCGGATACCTCACACAAACATCCCAAATTTCAGTGAGAAATTAAAGTCACTAATAAAAAACAGACAAATGAATAAGCACCACCTTCTCTTAGCTGGAGACTTCAACATCAACCTTGGCTTACTAGATGATCAGCCTGTAACTGATTTCATCAACAATATGAACAACACACTTCTCATACCAACAATAACTAAACCAACCAGGCTCACTGAGACAAGTGCAACCATAATAGACCACATATGGACCAATATACTAGCCCCCCTTAAATCAGGGATAATCACAGATACCACTACAGACCACTACCCTACCTTCCTCCTGACAAACATTAGTAAACCACCACTTGAATACAACAAAGTCGCATTTAGACTCCATGACGAGGCCTCAGTAAGGAAGTTCACAGCTGACCTAGAGACTGTTGACTGGCCTACAGAATTCTCCAAGGCCAATGGTATTGATGACTGGACAGACATTTCTCTTAACAAATTACTTAGACTATACAACAAACATTGTCCTATAAAAACAAAACAGATCACAAACAAACGGCTTGGTTGCCCATGGCTAACCAGCACCATTCTGAAATCCATTGACAAGAAACACCAATATGAAAAGCAATATAGACAAGGCTTAATACACAAAGATATTCTTAAACACTATTCATCAGCTCTCAACAAAGTAATAAAGAAAGCCAAACAACTATACTACTCCAGTAGATTCACAGACACTAGAGGAGATATAAAAAAGACCTGGAAAACACTCTCTCAGATTCTAGGGACCCACAAACTGAGAAAAACCAAGAATATTGTCCTAACTAAACCTAATGAAACACCACTACATCCCACTGACACAGCTAACAAGATAAACGACTTCTTCTCAACCATAGGATCTAATCTCGCCAGTAAAATCCCACATACCAATGCCCATGCCGGGGACTACCTAGATGGGAATTTCCCTAATTCCTTCTATCTTGCACCAACTGAGCCCACGGAAGTCACCGAGGTTATAAAGTCACTTAAAAATAACTCTGGGAATCTGTCTCATGTCCCACCATTACTGTACAAGCGAGCGGCCCATGTCCTTTCGCATGCTATTTCATTGCTCTTTAACAAGTCACTAGAGACTAGCACCTTCCCGAAACTACTCAAGATGGCAAGGGTTACACCAATACATAAAGGTGGTGACCCTACAGACTTAAACAACTATAGGCCAATATCTAACTTACCATTGCTATCCAAAATCTTTGAGAAACTCGTGCACAGAAGACTGTATTCATTTATAACGGCTCAAAACATACTCAACCCCTGCCAATTTGGATTCAGGAAAAATAAAAGCACTAATGATGCAATCATAAAAATGCTAGATCTGCTTTACACAGCATTGGAAAATAAGGAATATCCACTAGGAATTTTTATTGACCTAAGAAAAGCTTTTGACACAGTAGAACACGACATCCTACTCCACAAACTTGATCATTACGGTATAAGAGGCCATGCGCTTGCTTATTTCAAATCTTACATTACTAATAGGTATCAGTATGTCACCATTAAAGACACAGCATCAGCAACACGACCACTTGATACTGGAGTTCCGCAGGGAAGTGTCCTTGGTCCCCTGCTCTTCCTCATATACATCAATGACCTTCCAAACGTATCCCAACACCTGAAACCCATTCTCTTTGCTGACGACACGACTTATGTCATCTCTCACCCTAATCTTGCCACCCTCAACACCACTGTGAATGAGGAGCTGATCAAAATATCGACTTGGATGACAGCCAATAAACTTACGCTTAACACTGACAAAACCTACTATATTATGTTTGGTAGCAGAGCAGGAGATGCACAAATTAACATTAAGATTGACAACACTCTAATTACCAGAAATAATGGGGGCAAATTCCTAGGCTTATACCTTGACAACAACCTGAATTTCAGCACCCATATCCAGCATATAACCAAAAAAGTATCCAAAACGGTTGGGATCCTCTCCAAGATACGATACTACGTGCCGCAAAATGCCCTTCTCACACTATACCACTCACTTATTTATCCATACCTCACCTATGCTATTTGTGCTTGGGGATCAACTGCAGCAACACACCTAAAGCCAATAATAACCCAACAAAAAGCTGCAGTAAGAATAATCACTAAATCCCATCCCTGGCAACACACCCCCCACTCTTCATAGAACTAAACTTACTCCCTGTTCAGTACATCCACACTTACTACTGTGCAATCTACATCTACAGGGCCTTAAACTCTAATATCAACATTGACCTAAAATGCTTTCTTGATAGTTGTGACAGAACCCACAGGCATAACACCAGACACAAACATCTCTACGACATTCCCCGTGTCCGACTAAACCTTTACAAAAATTCAATGTATGTCAAAGGCCCTAAAATCTGGAATACCCTACATGAGAACTCTAGAACTGCAGACACATTCATCACCTTCAAAACTACCATTAGAAAACATCTTATCTCCCTGATACACCCTGTCAACTAACTACACGAATACCACCTGGTGGTTCACACTTACACACTGACTCATTTGACCATAAACAGAAATATTAATCTCAATCTTAAAATAATGAATCCTGTGATACTCCAATACTGAAACTATGTACTGTGCCAAAACAAAAGCATTTACATTGCTAAACTCACAAACTAGTATTTAGTCACTTAGCAATAATACCAACTTACCTCATAATTTGTAATATTTTACAATTAAGAATAAAACTAAGTCTGCCCGAAATGCCTAGCCATGCTAAGCGTTCTAGTGGTACACTCTGTAATCACTATTTTACTACATGTAAACCACACAATAACCAAATTTCTGTAAACTCAGCATTGTAATCCTTATAGAGAATAAACTTTGAATCATCTTTGCAGTATGAAAGTGGTGTAGATCGAGGAGACAGGGAGCCTCCAAGCAAACAGTATCAGAATGGTGGTCATCGAGGACACAGGGAGCTTCCAAGCTGACAGTATGAGAGTGGTGGTCATGGAGGACACAGTGAGCCTCCAAGCTGACAGTATGAGAGTGGTGATCATCGAGGACACAGGGAGCCTCCAAGCTAACAGTATAAGAGTGGTGGTCATCGAGGACACAGGGAGCCTCCAAGCTAACAGTATAAGAGT
Source organism: Cherax quadricarinatus (assembly GCF_038502225.1). Classification (NCBI taxonomy): domain Eukaryota; kingdom Metazoa; phylum Arthropoda; class Malacostraca; order Decapoda; family Parastacidae; genus Cherax; species Cherax quadricarinatus. Next base: position 35,266,065 of record NC_091293.1, on the reverse strand, counting down.
GGTGGTCATCGAGGACACAGGGAGCCTCCAAGCTAACAGTATAAGAGTGGTGGTCATCGAGGACACAGGGAGCCTCCAAGCTAACAGTATAAGAGTGGTGGTCATCGAGGACACAGGGAGCCTCCAAGCTAACAGTATAAGAGTGGTGGTCATCGAGGACACAGGGAGTCTCCAAGCTAAAAGTATGAGAGTGGTGGTCGTCGAGGACACAGGGAGCCTCCAAGCTGACAGTATGTGAGTGGTGGTCATCGAGGACACAGGGAGCCTCCAAGCTGACAGCATGAGAGTGGTGGTCATCGAGGACACAGGGAGCCTACATGCTGACAGTATGAGAGTGGTGGTCATCGAGGACACAGGGAGCCTCCAAGCTGACAGTATGAGAGTGGTGGTCGTCGAGGACACAGGGAGCCTCCAAGCTGACAGTATGAGAGTGGTGGTCGTCGAGGACACAGGGAGCCTCCAAGCTGACAGTATGAGAGTGGTGGTCGTCGAGGACACAGGGAGCCTCCAAGCTGACAGTATGAGAGTGGTGGTCGTCGAGGACACAGTGAGCCTACAAGCTAACAGTATGAGAGTGGTGGTCGTCGAGGACACAGGGAGCCTCCAAGCTAACAGTATGAGAGTGGTGGTCATCGAGGACACAGGTAGCCTCCAAGCTAACAGTATGAGAGTGGTGGTCGTCGAGGACACAGGGAGCCTACAAGCTAACAGTATGAGAGTGGTGGTCGTCGAGGACACAGGGAGCCTTCAAGCTGACAGTATGAGAGTGGTGGTCGTCGAGGACACAGGGAGCCTCCAAGCTGACAGTATGAGAGTGGTGGTCGTCGAGGACACAGGGAGCCTCCAAGCTGACAGTATGAGAGTGGTGGTCGTCGAGGACACAGGGAACCTCCAAGCTGACAGTATGAGAGTGGTGGTCGTCGAGGACACAGGGAGCCTCCAAGCTGATAGTATGAGAGTGGTGGTCGTCGAGGACACAGGGAGTCTCCAAGCTGACAGTATGAGAGTGGTGTTCGTCGAGGACACAGGGAGCCTCCAAGCTGACAGTATGAGAGTGGTGGTCATCGAGGACACAGGGAGCCTCCAAGCTGAGAGTATGAGAGTGGTGGTCATCGAGGGCGCAGGGAGCCTCCAAGCTGACAGTATGAGAGTGGTGGTCGTCGAGGACACAGGGAGCCTCCAAGCTGACAGTATGAGAGTGGTGGTCGTCGAGGACACAGGGAGCATCCAAGATGACAGTATGAGAGTGGTGGTAATCGAGGACACAGGGAGCCTCCAAGCTGACAGTATGAGAGTGGTGGTCGTCGAGGACACAGGGAGCTTCCAAGCAGACAGTATGAGAGTGGTGGTCATCAAGGACACAGGGAGCCTCCAAGGTGACAGTATGAGAGTGGTGGTCGTCGAGGACACAGGCAGCCTCCAAGCTGACAGTATGAGAGTGGTGGTCGTCGAGAACACAGGGAGCCTCCAAGCTGACAGTATGAGAGTGGTGGTCATCGAGGACACAGGGAGCCTCCAAGCTGACAGTATGAGAGTGGTGGTCGTCGAGGACACAGGGAGCCTCCAAGCTGACAGTATGAGAGTGGTGGTCGTCGAGGACACAGGGAGCCTCCAAGCTGACAGTATGAGAGTGGTGGTCGTCGAGGACACAGGGAGCCTCCAAGCTGACAGTATGAGAGTGGTGGTCGTCGAGGACACAGGGAGCCTCCAAGCTGAGAGTATGAGAATGGTGGTCGTCGAGGACACAGGGAGCCTCCAAGCTGACAGTATGAGAGTGGTGGTCGTCGAGGACACAGGGAGCCTCCAAGCTGACAGTATGAGAGTGATGGTCGTCGAGGACACAGGGAGCCTCCAAGCTGACAGTATGAGAGTGGTGGTCGTCGAGGACACAGGGAGCCTCCAAGCTGACAGTATGAGAGTGGTGGTCTTCGAGGACACAGAGAGCCTCCAAGCTGACAGTATGAGAGTTGTGATCGCCGAGGACACAGGGAGCCTCCAAGCTGACAGTATGAGAGTGGTGGTCGTCGAGGACACAGGGAGCCTCCAAGCTGACAGTATGAGAGTGGTGGTCATTGAAAACACAGGGAGCCTCCAAGCTAACAGTATGAGAGTGGTGGTCATCGAGGACACAGGGAGCCTCCAAGCTAACAGTATGAGAGTGGTGGTCATCGAGGACACAGGGAGCCTCCAAGCTGACAGTATGAGAGTGGTGGTCATCGAGGACACAGGGAGCCTCCAAGCTGACAGCATGAGAGTGGTGGTCATCGAGGGCACAGGGAGCCTCCAAGCTGACAGTATGAGAGTGGTGGTCATCGAGGACACAGGGAGCCTCCAAGCTAACAGTATGAGAGTGGTGGTCATCGAGGACACAGGGAGTCTCCAAGCTAAAAGTATGAGAGTCGTGGTCGTCGAGGACACAGGGAGCCTCCAAGCTGACAGTATGTGAGTGGTGGTCATCGAGGACACAGGGAGCCTCCAAGCTGACAGCATGAGAGTGGTGGTCATCGAGGACACAGGGAGCCTACATGCTGACAGTATGAGAGTGGTGGTCATCGAGGACACAGGGAGCCTCCAAGCTGACAGTATGAGAGTGGTGGTCGTCGAGGACACAGGGAGCCTCCAAGCTGACAGTATGAGAGTGGTGGTCGTCGAGGACACAGGGAGCCTCCAAGCTGACAGTATGAGAGTGGTGGTCGTCGAGGACACAGTGAGCCTACAAGCTAACAGTATGAGAGTGGTGGTCGTCGAGGACACAGGGAGCCTCCAAGCTAACAGTATGAGAGTGGTGGTCATCGAGGACACAGGGAGCCTCCAAGCTAACAGTATGAGAGTGGTGGTCGTCGAGGACACAGGGAGCCTTCAAGCTGACAGTATGAGAGTGGTGGTCGTCGAGGACACAGGGAGCCTTCAAGCTGACAGTATGAGAGTGGTGGTCGTCGAGGACACAGGGAGCCTCCAAGCTGACAGTATGAGAGTGGTGGTCGTCGAGGACACAGGGAGCCTCCAAGCTGACAGTATGAGAGTGGTGGTCGTCAAGGACACAGGGAGCCTCCAAGCTGACAGTATGAGAGTGGTGGTCGTCGAGGACACAGGGAGCCTCCAAGCTAACAGTATGAGAGTGGTGGTCATCGAGGACACAGGGAGCCTCCAAGCTGACAGTATGAGAGTGATGGTCATCGAGGACACAGGGAGCCTCCAAGCTGACAGCATGAGTGTGGTGGTCTTCGAGGTCACAGGGAGCCTCCAAGCTGACAGTATGAGAGTGGTGGTCTTCGAGGACACAGGGAGCCTCCAAGCTAACAGTATGAGAGTGGTGGTCATCGAGGACACAGGGAGTCTCCAAGCTAAAAGTATGAGAGTCGTGGTCGTCGAGGTCCCAGGGAGCCTCCAAGCCGACAGTATGTGAGTGGTGGTCATCGAGGACACAGGGAGCCTCCAAGCTGACAGCATGAGAGTGGTGGTCATCCAGGACACAGGGAGCCTACATGCTGACAGTATGAGAGTGGTGGTCATCGAGGACACAGGGAGCCTCCAAGCTGACAGTATGAGAGTGGTGGTCGTCGAGGACACAGGGAGCCTCCAAGCTGACAGTATGAGAGTGGTGGTCGTCGAGGACACAGGGAGCCTCCAAGCTGACAGTATGAGAGTGGTGGTCGTCGAGGACACAGTGAGCCTACAAGCTAACAGTATGAGAGTGGTGGTCGTCGAGGACACAGGGAGCCTCCAAGCTAACAGTATGAGAGTGGTGGTCATCGAGGACACAGGGAGCCTCCAAGCTCACAGTATGAGAGTGGTGGTCGTCGAGGACACAGGGAGCCTCCAAGCTAACAGTATGAGAGTGGTGGTAGTCGAGGACACAGGGAGCCTTCAAGCTGACAGTATGAGAGTGGTGGTCGTCGAGGACACAGGGAGCCTCCAAGCTGACAGTATGAGAGTGGTGGTCGTCGAGGACACAGGGAGCCTCCAAGCTGACAGTATGAGAGTGGTGGTCGTCGAGGACACAGGGAACCTCCAAGCTGACAGTATGAGAGTGGTGGTCGTCGAGGACACAGGGAGCCTCCAAGCTGATAGTATGAGAGTGGTGGTCGTCGAGGACACAGGGAGTCTCCAAGCTGACAGTATGAGAGTGGTGGTCGTCGAGGACACAGGGAGCCTCCAAGCTGACAGTATGAGAGTGGTGGTCATCGAGGACACAGGGAGCCTCCAAGCTGAGAGTATGAGACTGGTGGTCATCGAGTGCACAGGGAGCCTCCAAGCTGACAGTATGAGAGTGGTGGTCATCGAGGGCACAGGGAGCCTCCAAGCTGACAGTATGAGAGTGGTGGTCATCGAGGACACAGGGAGCCTCCAAGCTGACAGTATGAGAGTGGTGGTCGTCGAGGACACAGGGAGCCTCCAAGCTGACAGTATGAGAGTGGTGGTAATCGAGGACACAGGGAGCCTCCAAGCTGACAGTATGAGAGTGGTGGTCGTCGAGAACACAGGGAGCTTCCAAGCAGACAGTATGAGAGTGGTGGTCATCGAGGACACAGGGAGCCTCCAAGCTGACAGTATGTGAGTGGTGGTCATCGAGGACACAGGGAGCCTCCAAGCTGACAGCATGAGAGTGGTGGTCATCGAGGACACAGGGAGCCTACATGCTGACAGTATGAGAGTGGTGGTCATCGAGGACACAGGGAGCCTCCAAGCTGACAGTATGAGAGTGGTGGTCGTCGAGGACACAGGGAGCCTCCAAGCTGACAGTATGAGAGTGGTGGTCATCGAGGACACAGGGAGCCTCCAAGCTGACAGTATGAGAGTGGTGGTCGTCGAGGACACAGTGAGCCTACAAGCTAACAGTATGAGAGTGGTGGTCGTCGAGGACACAGGGAGCCTCCAAGCTAACAGTATGTGAGTGGTGGTCATCGAGGACACAGGGAGCCTCCAAGCTAACAGTATGAGAGTGGTGGTCGTCGAGGACACAGGGAGCCTCCAAGCTAACAGTATGAAAGTGGTGGTCGTCGAGGACACAGGGAGCCTCCAAGCTGACAGTATGAGAGTGGTGGTCGTCGAGGACACAGGGAGCCTCCAAGCTGACAGTATGAGAGTGGTGGTCGTCGAGGACACAGGGAGCCTCCAAGCTAACAGTATGAGAGAGGTGGTCGTCGAGGACACAAAGAGCCTCCATGCTAACAGTATGAGAGTGGTGGTCGTCGAGGACACAGGTAGCCTCCAAGCTAACTGTATGAGAGTGGTGGTCATCGAGGACACAGGGAGCCTCCAAGCTAACAGTATGAGAGTGGTGGTCGTCGAGGACACAGGGAGCCTCCAAGCTAACAGAATGAGAGTGGTGGTCGTCGAGGACACAGGGAGCATCCAAGCTAACAGAATGAGAGTGGTGGTCGTCGAGGACACAGGGAGCCTCCAAGCTAACAGTATGAGAGTGGTGGTCGTCGAGGACACAGGGAGCATCCAAGCTGACAGTATGAGAGTGGTGGTCGTCGAGGACACAGGGAGCCTCCAAGCTGACAGTATGAGAGTGGTGGTCGTCGAGGACACAGGGAGCCTCCAAGCTAACAGTATGAGAGTGGTGGTCGTCGAGGACACAGGGAGCCTCCAAGCTGACAGTATGAGAGTGGTGGTCGTCGAGGACACAGGGAGCCTCCAAGCTGACAGTATGAGAGTGGTGGTCGTCGAGGACACAGGGAGCCTCCAAGCTAACAGTATAAGAGTGGTGGTCATCGAGGACACAGGGAGCCTCCAAGCTAACAGTATAAGAGTGGTGGTCATCGAGGACACAGGGAGCCTCCAAGCTAACAGTATAAGAGTGGTGGTCATCGAGGACACAGGGAGCCTCCAAGCTAACAGTATAAGAGTGGTGGTCATCGAGGACACAGGGAGCCTCCAAGCTAACAGTATGAGAGTGGTGGTCATCGAGGACACAGGGAGCCTCCAAGCTAACAGTATTAGAGTGGTGGTCATCGAGGACACAGGGAGCCTCCAAGCTGACAGTATGAGAGTGGTGGTCATCGAGGACACAGGGAGCCTCCAAGCTGAGAGTATGAGAGTGATGGTCATCGAGGACACAGGGAGCCTCCAAGCTGACAGCATGAGAGTGGTGGTCATCGAGGACACAGGGAGCCTCCAAGCTAAAAGTATGAGAGTGGTGGTCGTCGAGGACACAGGGAGCCTCCAAGCTAAAAGTATGAGAGTGGTGGTCGTCGAGGACACAGGGAGCCTCCAAGCTGACAGTATGAGAGTGGTGGTCATCGAGGACACAGGGAGCCTCCAAGCTGACAGCATGAGAGTGGTGGTCATCGAGGACACAGGGAGCCTACATGCTGACAGTATGAGAGTGGTGGTCATCGAGGACACAGGGAGCCTCCAAGCTGACAGTATGAGAGTGGTGGTCGTCGAGGACACAGGGAGCCTCCAAGCTGACAGTATGACAGTGGTGGTCATCGAGGACACAGGGAGCCTCCAAGCTGACAGTATGAGAGTGGTGGTCGTCGAGGACACAGTGAGCCTACAAGCTAACAGTATGAGAGTGGTGGTCGTCGAGGACACAGGGAGCCTCCAAGCTAACAGTATGAGAGTGGTGGTCATCGAGGACACAGGGAGCCTCCAAGCTAACAGTATGAGAGTGGTGGTCATCGAGGACACAGGGAGCCTCCAAGCTAACAGTATGAGAGTGGTGGTCGTCGAGGACACAGGGAGCCTCCAAGCTAACAGTATGAGAGTGGTGGTCGTCGAGGACACAGGGAGCCTCCAAGCTGACAGTATGAGAGTGGTGGTCGTCGAGGACACAGGGAGCCTCCAAGCTGACAGTATGAGAGTGGTGGTCGTCGAGGACACAGGGAACCTCCAAGCTGACAGTATGAGAGTGGTGGTCGTCAAGGACACAGGGAGCCTCCAAGCTGATAGTATGAGAGTGGTGGTCGTCGAGGACACAGGGAGTCTCCAAGCTGACAGTATGAGAGTGGTGGTCGTCGAGGACACAGGGAGCCTCCAAGCTGACAGTATGAGAGTGGTGGTCATCGAGGACACAGGGAGCCTCCAAGCTAACAGTATGAGAATGGTGGTCATCGAGGACACAGGGAGCCTCCAAGCTGACAGTATGAGAGTGGTGGTCATAGAGGACACAGTGAGCCTCCAAGCTGACAGTATGAGAGTGGTGATCATCGAGGACACAGGGAGCCTCCAAGCTAACAGTATAAAAGTGGTGGTCATCGAGGACACAGGGAGCCTCCAAGCTAACAGTATGAGAGTGGTGGTCATCGAGGACACAGGGAGCCTCCAAGCTAACAGTATGAGAGTGGTGGTCATCGAGGACACAGGGAGCCTCCAAGCTAACAGTATGAGAGTGGTGGTCATCGAGAACACAGAGAGCCTCCAAGCTAACAGTATGAGAGTGGTGGTCATCGAGGACACAGGGAGCCTCCAAGCTAACAGTATGAGAGTGGTAGTCATCGAGGACACAGGGAGCCTCCAAGCTGACAGTATGAGGGTGATGGTCATCGAGGACACAGGGAGCCTCCAAGCTGACAGCATGAGAGTGGTGGTCATCGAGGGCACAGGGAGCCTCCAAGCTGACAGTATGAGAGTGGTGGTCATCGAGGACACAGGGAGCCTCCAAGGTAAGAGTATGAGAGTGGTGGTCATCGAGGACACAGGGAGCCTCCAAGCTGACAGCATGAGAGTGGTGGACATCGAGGACACAGGGAGCCTACATGCTGACAGTATAAGAGTGGTGGTCATCGAGGACACAGGGAGCCTCCAAGCTGACAGTATGAGAGTGGTGGTCGTCGAGGACACAGGGAGCCTCCAAGCTGACAGTATGAGAGTGGTGGTCGTCGAGGACACAGGGAGCCTCCAAGCTGACAGTATGAGAGTGGTGGTCGTCGAGGACACAGTGAGCCTACAAGCTAACAGTATGAGAGTGGTGGTCGTCGAGGACACAGGGAGCCTCCACGCTAACAGTATGAGAGTGGTGGTCATCGAGGACACAGGGAGCCTCCAAGCTAACAGTATGAGAGTGGTGGTCATCGAGGACACAGGGAGCCTCCAAGCTAACAGTATGAGAGTGGTGGTCATTGAGAACACAGGGAGCCTCCAAGCTAACAGTATGAGAGTGGTGGTCATCGAGGACACAGGGAGCCTCCAAGCTAACAGTATGAGAGTGGTGGTCATCGAGGACACAGGGAGCCTCCAAGCTGACAGTATGAGAGTGATGGTCATTGAGGACACAGGGAGCCTCCAAGCTGACAGCATGAGAGTGGTGGTCATCGAGGGCACAGGGAGCCTCCAAGCTGACAGTATGAGAGTGGTGGTCATCGAGGACACAGGGAGCCTCCAAGCTAACAGTATGAGAGTGGTGGTCATCGAGGACACAGGGAGTCTCCAAGTTAAAAGTATGAGAGTCGTGGTCGTCGAGGACACAGGGAGCCTCCAAGCCGACAGTATGTGAGTGGTGGTCATCGAGGACACAGGGATCCTCCAAGCTGACAGTATGAGAGTGGTGGTCGTCGAGGACACAGGGAGCCTCCAAGCTGACAGTATGAGAGTGGTGGTCATCGAGGACACAGGGAGCCTCCAAGCTGAGAGTATGAGACTGGTGGTCATCGAGGGCACAGGGAGCCTCCAAGCTGACAGTATGAGAGTGGTGGTCATCGAGGGCACAGGGAGCCTCCAAGCTGACAGTATGAGAGTGGTGGTCGTCGAGGACACAGGGAGCCTCCAAGCTGACAGTATGAGAGTGGTGGTCGTCGAGGACACAGGGAGCCTCCAAGCTGACAGTATGAGAGTGGTGGTAATCGAGGACACAGGGAGCCTCCAAGCTGACAGTATGAGAGTGGTGGTCGTCGAGGACACAGGGAGCTTCCAAGCAGACAGTATGAGAGTGGTGGTCATCGAGGACACAGGGAGCCTCCAAGGTGACAGTATGAGAGTGGTGGTCGTCGAGGACACAGGGAGCCTCCAAGCTGACAGTATGAGAGTGGTGGTAATCGAGGACACAGGGAGCCTCCAAGCTGACAGTATGAGAGTGGTGGTCGTCGAGGACACAGGGAGCTTCCAAGCAGACAGTATGAGAGTGGTGGTCATCGAGGACACAGGGAGCCTCCAAGGTGACAGTATGAGAGTGGTGGTCGTCGAGGGCACAGGGAGCCTCCAAGCTGACAGTATGAGAGTGGTGGTCATCGAGGACACAGGGAGCCTCCAAGCTAACAGTATGAGAGTGGTGGTCGTCGAGGACACAGGGAGCCTCCAAGCTGACAGTATGAGAGTGGTGGTCATCGAGGACACAGGGAGCCTCCAAGCTGAGAGTATGAGACTGGTGGTCATCGAGGGCACAGGGAGCCTCCAAGCTGACAGTATGAGAGTGGTGGTCATCGAGGGCACAGGGAGCCTCCAAGCTGACAGTATGAGAGTGGTGGTCGTCGAGGACACAGGGAGATTCCAAGCTGACAGTATGAGAGTGGTGGTCGTCGAGGACACAGGGAGCCTCCAAGCTGACAGTATGAGAGTGGTGGTCGTCGAGGACACAGGGAGCCTACAAGCTGACAGTATGAGACTGGTGGTCATCGAGGGCACAGGGAGCCTCCAAGCTGACAGTATGAGAGTGGTGGTCGTCGAGGGCACAGGGAGCCTCCAAGCTGACAGTATGAGAGTGGTGGTCATTGAGAACACAGGGAGCCTCCAAGCTAACAGTATGAGAGTGGTGGTCATCGAGGACACAGGGAGCCTCCAAGCTAACAGTATGAGAGTGGTGGTCATCGAGGACACAGGGAGCCTCCAAGCTGACAGTATGAGAGTGATGGTCATCGAGGACACAGGGAGCCTCCAAGCTGACAGCATGAGAGTGGTGGTCATCGAGGACACAGGGAGCCTCCAAGCTGACAGTATGAGAGTGGTGGTCATCGAGGACACAGGGAGCCTCCAAGCTAACAGTATGAGAGTGGTGGTCATCGAGGACACAGGGAGTCTCCAAGCTAAAAGTATGAGAGTCGTGGTCGTCGAGGACACAGGGAGCCTCCAAGCTGACAGTATGTGAGTGGTGGTCATCGAGGACACAGGGAGCCTCCAAGCTGACAGTATGAGAGTGGTGATCGCCGAGGACACAGGGAGCCTCCAAGATGACAGTATGAGAGTGGTGGTCGTCGAGGACACAGGGAGCCTCCAAGCTGACAGTATGAGAGTGGTGGTCATTGAGAACACAGGGAGCCTCCAAGCTAACAGTATGAGAGTGGTGGTCATCGAGGACACAGGGAGCCTCCAAGCTAACAGTATGAGAGTGGTGGTCATCGAGGACACAGGGAGCCTCCAAGCTGACAGTATGAGAGTGATGGTCATCGAGGACACAGGGAGCCTCCAAGCTGACAGCATGAGAGTGGTGGTCATCGAGGGCACAGGGAGCCTCCAAGCTGACAGTATGAGAGTGGTGGTCATCGAGGACACAGGGAGCCTCCAAGCTAACAGTATGAGAGTGGTGGTCATCGAGGACACAGGGAGTCTCCAAGCTAAAAGTATGAGAGTCGTGGTCGTCGAGGACACAGGGAGCCTCCAAGCTGACAGTATGTGAGTGGTGGTCATCGAGGACACAGGGAGCCTCCAAGCTGACAGCATGAGAGTGGTGGTCATCGAGGACACAGGGAGCCTACATGCTGACAGTATGAGAGTGGTGGTCATCGAGGACACAGGGAGCCTCCAAGCTGACAGTATGAGAGTGGTGGTCGTCGAGGACACAGGGAGCCTCCAAGCTGACAGTATGAGAGTGGTGGTCGTCGAGGACACAGGGAGCCTCCAAGCTGACAGTATGAGAGTGGTGGTCGTCGAGGACACAGTGAGCCTACAAGCTAACAGTATGAGAGTGGTGGTCGTCGAGGACACAGGGAGCCTCCAAGCTAACAGTATGAGAGTGGTGGTCATCGAGGACACAGGGAGCCTCCAAGCTCACAGTATGAGAGTGGTGGTCGTCGAGGACACAGGGAGCGTCCAAGCTAACAGTATGAGAGTGGTGGTCGTCGAGGACACAGGGAGTCTTCAAGCTGACAGTATGAGAGTGGTGGTCGTCGAGGACACAGGGAGCCTCCAAGCTAACAGTATGAGAGTGGTGGTCATCGAGGACACAGGGAGCCTCCAAGCTGACAGTATGAGAGTGATGGTCATCGAGGACACAGGGAGCCTCCAAGCTGACAGCATGAGTGTGGTGGTCATCGAGGGCACAGGGAGCCTCCAAGCTGACAGTATGAGAGTGGTGGTCATCGAGGACACAGGGAGCCTCCAAGCTGACAGTATGAGAGTGGTGGTCATCGAGGACACAGGGAGTCTCCAAGCTAAAAGTATGAGAGTCGTGGTCGTCGAGGACACAGGGAGCCTCCAAGCTGACAGTATGTGAGTGGTGGTCATCGAGGACACAGGGAGCCTCCAAGCTGACAGCATGAGAGTGGTGGTCATCCAGGACACAGGGAGCCTACATGCTGACAGTATGAGAGTGGTGGTCATCGAGGACACAGGGAGCCTCCAAGCTGACAGTATGAGAGTGGTGGTCGTCGAGGACACAGGGAGCCTCCAAGCTGACGGTATGAGAGTGGTGGTCGTCGAGGACACAGGGAGCCTCCAAGCTGACAGTATGAGAGTGGTGGTCGTCGAGGACACAGTGAGCCTACAAGCTAACAGTATGAGAGTGGTGGTCGTCGAGGACACAGGGAGCCTCCAAGCTAACAGTATGAGAGTGGTGGACATCGAGGACACAGGGAGCCTCCAAGCTCACAGTATGAGAGTGGTGGTCGTCGAGGACACAGGGAGCCTCCAAGCTAACAGTATGAGAGTGGTGGTAGTCGAGGACACAGGGAGCCTCCAAGCTGACAGTATGAGAGTGGTGGTCGTCGAGGACACAGGGAGCCTCCAAGCTGACAGTATGAGAGTGGTGGTCGTCGAGGACACAGGGAGCCTCCAAGCTGACAGTATGAGAGTGGTGGTCGTCGAGGACACAGGGAGCCTTCAAGCTGACAGTATGAGAGTGGTGGTCGTCGAGGACACAGGGAACCTCCAAGCTGACAGTATGAGAGTGGTGGTCGTCGAGGACACAGGGAGCCTCCAAGCTGATAGTATGAGAGTGGTGGTCGTCGAGGACACAGGGAGTCTCCAAGCTGACAGTATGAGAGTGGTGGTCGTCGAGGACACAGGGAGCCTCCAAGCTGACAGTATGAGAGTGGTGGTCATCGAGGACACAGGGAGCCTCCAAGCTGAGAGTATGAGACTGGTGGTCATCGAGGGCACAGGGAGCCTCCAAGCTGACAGTATGAGAGTGGTGGTCATCGAGGGCACAGGGAGCCTCCAAGCTGACAGTATGAGAGTGGTGGTCATCGAGGACACAGGGAGCCTCCAAGCTGACAGTATGAGAGTGGTGGTCGTCGAGGACACAGGGAGCCTCCAAGCTGACAGTATGAGAGTGGTGGTAATCGAGGACACAGGCAGCCTCCAAGCTGACAGTATGAGAGTGGTGGTCGTCGAGAACACAGGGATCTTCCAAGCAGACAGTATGAGAGTGGTGGTCATCGAGGACACAGGGAGCCTCCAAGCTGACAGTATGAGAGTGGTGGTCGTCGAGGACACAGGCAGCCTCCAAGCTGACAGTATGAGAGTGGTGGTCGTCGAGAACACAGGGAGCCTCCAAGCTGACAGTATGAGAGTGGTGGTCATCGAGGACACAGGGAGCCTCCAAGCTGACAGTATGAGAGTGGTGGTCGTCGAGGACACAGGGAGCCTCCAAGCTGACAGTATGAGAGTGGTGGTCGTCGAGGACACAGGGAGCCTCCAAGCTGACAGTATGAGAGTGGTGGTCGTCGAGGACACAGGGAGCCTCCAAGCTGACAGTATGAGAGTGGTGGTCGTCGAGGACACAGGGAGCCTCCAAGCTGACAGTATGAGAATGGTGGTCGTCGAGGACACAGGGAGCCTCCAAGCTGACAGTATGAGAGTGGTGGTCGTCGAGGACACAGGGAGCCTCCAAGCTGACAGTATGAGAGTGATGGTCGTCGAGGACACAGGGAGCCTCCAAGCTGACAGTATGAGAGTGGTGGTCGTCGAGGACACAGGGAGCCTCCAAGCTGACAGTATGAGAGTGGTGGTCGTCGAGGACACAGGGAGCCTCCAAGCTAACAGTATGAGAGAGGTGGTCGTCGAGGACACAAAGAGCCTCCATGCTAACAGTATGAGAGTGGTGGTCGTCGAGGACACAGGTAGCCTCCAAGCTAACCGTATGAGAGTGGTGGTCATCGAGGACACAGGGAGCCTCCAAGCTAACAGTATGAGAGTGGTGGTCGTCGAGGACACAGGGAGCCTCCAAGCTAACAGAATGAGAGTGGTGGTCGTCGAGGACACAGGGAGCCTCCAAGCTAACAGTATGAGAGAGGTGGTCGTCGAGGACACAGGGAGCCTCCAAGCTGACAGTATGAGAGTGGTGGTCGTCGAGGACACAGGGAGCCTCCAAGCTGACAGTATGAGAGTGGTGGTCGTCGAGGACACAGGGAGCCTCCAAGCTGACAGTATGAGAGTGGTGGTCGTCGAGGACACAGGGAGCCTCCAAGCTGACAGTATGAGAGTGGTGGTCATCGAGGGCACAGGGAGCCTCCAAGCTGAGAGTATGAGAGTGGTGGTCATCGAGGGCACAGGGAGCCTCCAAGCTGACAGTATGAGAGTGGTGGTCATCGAGGACACAGGGAACCTCCAAGCTGACAGTATGAGAGTGGTGGTCATCGAGGACACAGGGAGCCTCCAAGCTGACAGTATGAGAGTGGTGATCATCGAGAACACAGGGAGCCTCCAAGCTGGCAGTATGAGAGTGGTGATCGCCGAGGACACAGGGAGCCTCCAAGCTGACAGTATGTGAGTGCTGGTCGTCGAGGACACAGGGAGCGTCCAAGCTGACAGTATGAGAGTGGTGGTCGTCGAGGACACAGGGAGCCTCCAAGCTGACAGTATGAGAGTGGTGGTCATCGAGGACACAGGGAACCTCCAAGCTGACAGTATGAGAGTGGTGGTCATCGAGGACACAGGGAGCCTCCAAGCTGACAGTATGAGAGTGGTGATCATCGAGAACACAGGGAGCCTCCAAGCTGGCAGTATGAGAGTGGTGATCGCCGAGGACACAGGGAGCCTCCAAGCTGACAGTATGAGAGTGCTGGTCGTCGAGGACACAGGGAGCGTCCAAGCTGACAGTATGAGAGTGGTGGTCGTCGAGGACACAGGGAGCCTCCAAGCTGATAGTATGAGAGTGGTGGTCGTCAAGGACACAGGGAGCCTCCAAGCTGACAGTATGAGAGTGGTGGTCGTCGAGGACACAGGGAGCCTCCAAACTGACAGTATGAGAGTGGTGGTCGTCGAGGACACAGGGAGCGTCCAAGCTGACAGTATGAGAGTGGTGGTCGTCGAGGACACAGGGAGCCTCCAAGCTGACAGTATGAGAGTGGTGGTCGTCGAGGACACAGGGAGCCTCCAAGCTGACAGTATGAGAGTGGTGGTCGTCGAGGACAAAGGGAGCCTCCAAGCTGACAGTATGAGAGTGGTGGTCGTCGAGGACACAGGGAGCCTCCAAGCTGACAGTATGAGAGTGGTGGTCGTCGAGGACACAGGGAGCCTCCAAGCTGACAGTATGAGAGTGGTGGTCGTCGAGGACACAGGGAGCCTCCAAGCTGACAGTATGAGAGTGGTGGTCGTCGAGGACACAGGGAGCCTCCAAGCTGACAGTATGAGAGTGGTGGTCGTCGAGGACACAGGGAGCCTCCAAGCTGACAGTATGAGAGTGGTGGTCATCGAGGGCACACGGAGCCTCCAAGCTGAGAGTATGAGAGTGGTGGCCATCGAGGGCACAGGGAGCCTCCAAGCTGACAGTATGAGAGTGTTGGTCATCGAGGACACAGGGAACCTCCAAGCTGACAGTATGAGAGTGGTGGTCATCGAGGACACAGGGAGCCTCCAAGCTGACAGTATGAGAGTGGTGATCATCGAGAACACAGGGAGCCTCCAAGCTGGCAGTATGAGAGTGGTGATCGCCGAGGACACAGGGAGCCTCCAAGCTGACAGTATGAGAGTGCTGGTCGTCGAGGACACAGGGAGCGTCCAAGCTGACAGTATGAGAGTGGTGATCGTCGAGGACACAGGGAGCCTCCAAGCTGACAGTATGAGAGTGGAGGTCATCGAGGACACAGGGAACCTCCAAGCTGACAGTATGAGAGTGGTGGTCATCGAGGACACAGGGAGCCTCCAAGCTGACAGTATGAGAGTGGTGATCATCGAGAACACAGGGAGCCTCCAAGCTGGCAGTATGAGAGTGGTGATCGCCGAGGACACAGGGAGCCTCCAAGCTGACAGTATGAGAGTGCTGGTCGTCGAGGACACAGGGAGCGTCCAAGCTGACAGTATGAGAGTGGTGGTCGTCGAGGACACAGGGAGCCTCCAAGCCGATAGTATGAGAGTGGTGGTCGTCAAGGACACAGGGAGCCTCCAAGCTGACAGTATGAGAGTGGTGGTCGTCGAGGACACAGGGAGCCTCCAAACTGACAGTATGAGAGTGGTGGTCGTCGAGGACACAGGGAGCCTCCAAGCTGACAGTATGAGAGTGGTGGTCGTCGAGGACACAGGGAGCCTCCAAGCTGATAGTATGAGAGTGGTGGTCGTCGAGGACACAGGGAGCCTCCAAGCTGATAGTATGAGAGTGGTGGTCGTCGAGGACACTGGGAGCCTCCAAGCTGACAGTATGAGAGTGGTGGTCGTCGAGGACACATCGAGCCTCCAAGCTGACAGTATGAGAGTGGTGGTCGTCGAGGACACAGGGAGCCTCCAAGCTGACAGTCTGAGAGTGGGCGTCGTCGAGGCCACAGGGAGCCTCCAAGCTGACAGTAGGAGAGTGGTGGTCGTCGAGGACACAGGGAGCCTCCAAGCTGACAGTATGAGAGTGGTGGTCGTCGAGGACACAGGCAGCCTCCAAGCTGACAGTATGAGAGTGGTGGTCGTCGAGGACACAAGGAGCCTCCAAGCTGACAGTATGAGAGTGGTGGTCGTCGAGGACACAGGGAGCCTCCAAGCTGACAATATGAGAGTGGTGGTCGTCGAGGACACAGGGAGCCTCCAAGCTGACAGTATGAGAGTGGTGGTCATCGAGGACACAGGGAGCCTACAAGCTAACAGTATGAGAGTGGTGGTCGTCGAGGACACAGGGAGCCTCCAAGCTGACAGTATGAGAGTGGTGATCGTCGAGGACACAGGGACCCTCCAAGCTGACAGTATGAGAGTGGTGGTCGTCGATGACACAGGGAGCCTACAAGCTAACAGTATGAGAGTGGTGGTCGTCGAGGACACAGGGAGCCTCCAAGCTGACAGTATGAGAGTGGTGGTCGCCGAGGATACAGGGAGCCTCCAAGCTGACAGTATGAGAGTGGTGGTCGTCAAGGACACAGGGAGCCTCCAAGCTGACAGTATGAGAGTGGTGGTCATCGAGGACACAGGGAGCCTCCAAGCTGACAGTATGAGAGTGGTGGTCGTCGAGGACACAGGGAGCCTCCAAGCTGACAGTATGAGAGTGGTGGTCATCGAGGACACAGGGAGCCTCCAAGCTGACAGTATGAGAGTGGTGGTCGTCGAGGACACAGGGAGCCTCCAAGCTGACAGTATGAGAGTGGTGGTCATCGAGGACACAGGGAGACTCCAAGTTAACAGTATGAGAGTGGTGGTCGTCGAGGACACAGGGAGCCTCCAAGCTGACAGTATGAGAGTGGTGGTCGTCGAGGACACAGGGAGCCTCCAAGCTGACAGTATGAGAGTGGTGGTCATCGAGGAAGCAGGGAGCCTCCAATCTGACAGTATGAGAGTGGTGGTCGTCGAGGACACAGTGAGCCTCCAAGCTAACAGTATGAGAGTGGTGGTCGTCGAGGACACAGGGAGCCTCCAAGCTGACAGTATGAGAGTGGTGGTCATCGAGGACACAGGTAGCCTACAAGCTAACAGTATGAGAGTGGTGGTCGTCGAGGACACAGGGAGCCTCCAAGCTGACAGTATGAGAGTGGTGATCGTCGAGGACACAGGGACCCTCCAAGCTGACAGTATGAGAGTGGTGGTCGTCGAGGACACAGGGAGCCTACAAGCTAACAGTATGAGAGTGGTGGTCGTCGAGAACACAGGGAGCCTCCAAGCTGACAGTATGAGAGTGGTGGTCGCCGAGGATACAGGGAGCGTCCAAGCTGACAGTATGAGAGTGGTGGTCGTCAAGGACACAGGGAGCCTCCAAGCTGACAGTATGAGAGTGGTGGTCATCGAGGACACAGGGAGCCTCCAAGCTGACAGTATGAGAGTGGTGGTCGTCGAGGACACAGGGAGCCTCCAAGCTGACAGTATGAGAGTGGTGGTCATCGAGGACACAGGGACCCTCCAAGCTGACAGTATGAGAGTGGTGGTCGTCGAGGACACAGGGAGCCTCCAAGCTGACAGTATGAGAGTGGTGGTCATCGAGGACACAGGGAGACTCCAAGTTAACAGTATGAGAGTGGTGGTCGTCGAGGACACAGGGAGCCTCCAAGCTGACAGTATGAGAGTGGTGGTCGTCGAGGACACAGGGAGCCTCCAAGCTGACAGTATGAGAGTGGTGGTCATCGAGGAAGCAGGGAGCCTCCAAGCTGACAGTATGAGAGTGGTGGTCGTCGAGGACACAGTGAGCCTCCAAGCTAACAGTATGAGAGTGGTGGTCGTCGAGGACACAGGGAGCCTCCAAGCTAACAGTATGAGAGTGGTGGTCATCGAGGACACAGGGAGCCTCCAAGCTGACAGTATGAGAGTGGTGATCATCGAGAACACAGGGAGCCTCCAAGCTGGCAGTATGAGAGTGGTGATCGCCGAGGACACAGGGAGCCTCCAAGCTGACAGTATGAGATTGCTGGTCGTCGAGGACACAGGGAGCCTCCAAGCTGACAGTATGAGAGTGGTGGTCGTCGAGGACACAGGGAGCCTCCAAGCTGACAGTATGAGAGTGGTGGTCAAGGACACAGGGAGCCTCCAAGCTGACAGTATGAGAGTGGTGGTCGTCGAGGACACAGGGAGCCTCCAAACTGACAGTATGAGAGTGGTGGTCGTCGAGGACACAGGGAGCCTACAAGCTGACAGTATGAGAGTGGTGGTCGTCGAGGACACAGGGAGCCTCCAAGCTGACAGTATGAGAGTGGTGGTCGTCGAGGACACAGGGAGCCTCCATGCTGACAGTGTGAGAGTGGTGGGCGGCGAGGACACAGGGAGCCTCCAAGCTGAGAGTATGAGAATGGTGGTCGTCGAGGACACAGGGAGCCTCCAAGCTGACAGTATGAGAGTGGTGGTCATGGAGGACACAGGGAGCCTCCAAGCTGACAGTATGAGAGTGGTGGTCGTCGAGGACACAGGGAGCCTCCAAGCTGACAGTATGAGATTGGTGGTCGTCGAGGACACAGGGAGCCTCCAAGCTGACAGTATGAGAGTGGTGGTCGTCGAGGACACAGGGAGCCTCCAAGCTGACAGTATGAGAGTGGTGGTCGTCGAGGACACAATGAGCCTCCAAGCTGACAGTATGAGAGTGGTGGTCGTCGAGGACACAGGGAGCCTCCAAGCTGACAGTATGAGAGTGGTGGTCGTCGAGGACACAGGGAGCCTCCAAGCTGACAGTATGAGAGTGGTGGTCGTCGAAGACACAGGGAACCTCCAAGCTGACAGTATGAGAGTGGTGGTCGTCGAGGACACAGGGAGCCTCCAAGCTGACAGTATGAGAGTGGTGGTCATCGAGGACACAGGGAGCCTCCAAGCTGACAGTATGAGAGTGGTGGTCGTCGAAGACACAGGGAGCCTCCAAGCTGACAATATGAGAGTGGTGGTCGTCGAGGACACAGGGAGCCTCCAAGCTGACAGTATGAGAGTGGTGGTCGTCGAGGACACAGGCAGCCACCAAGCTGACAGTATGAGAGTGGTGGTCGTCGAGGACACAGGGAGCCTCCAAGCCGACAGTATGAGAGTGGTGGTCGTCGAGGACACAGGGAGCCTCCAAGCTGACAGTATGAGAGTGGTGGTCGTCGAGGACACAGGGAGCCTCCAAGCTGACAGTATGAGAGTGGTGGTCGTCGAGGACACAGGCAGCCACCAAGCTGACAGTGTGAGAGTGGTGGTCATCGAGGACACAGGGAGACTCCAAGTTAACAGTATGAGAGTGGTGGTCGTCGAGGACACAGGGAGCCTCCAAGCTGACAGTATGAGAGTGGTGGTCGTCGAGGACACAGGGAGCCTCCAAGCTGACAGTATGAGAGTGGTGGTCATCGAGGAAGCAGGGAGCCTCCAATCTGACAGTATGAGAGTGGTGGTCGTCGAGGACACAGTGAGCCTCCAAGCTAACAGTATGAGAGTGGTGGTCGTCGAGGACACAGGGAGCCTCCAAGCTGACAGTATGAGAGTGGTGGTCATCGAGGACACAGGTAGCCTACAAGCTAACAGTATGAGAGTGGTGGTCGTCGAGGACACAGGGAGCCTCCAAGCTGACAGTATGAGAGTGGTGATCGTCGAGGACACAGGGACCCTCCAAGCTGACAGTATGAGAGTGGTGGTCGTCGAGGACACAGGGAGCCTACAAGCTAACAGTATGAGAGTGGTGGTCGTCGAGAACACAGGGAGCCTCCAAGCTGACAGTATGAGAGTGGTGGTCGCCGAGGATACAGGGAGCGTCCAAGCTGACAGTATGAGAGTGGTGGTCGTCAAGGACACAGGGAGCCTCCAAGCTGACAGTATGAGAGTGGTGGTCATCGAGGACACAGGGAGCCTCCAAGCTGACAGTATGAGAGTGGTGGTCGTCGAGGACACAGGGAGCCTCCAAGCTGACAGTATGAGAGTGGTGGTCATCGAGGACACAGGGACCCTCCAAGCTGACAGTATGAGAGTGGTGGTCGTCGAGGACACAGGGAGCCTCCAAGCTGACAGTATGAGAGTGGTGGTCATCGAGGACACAGGGAGACTCCAAGTTAACAGTATGAGAGTGGTGGTCGTCGAGGACACAGGGAGCCTCCAAGCTGACAGTATGAGAGTGGTGGTCGTCGAGGACACAGGGAGCCTCCAAGCTGACAGTATGAGAGTGGTGGTCATCGAGGAAGCAGGGAGCCTCCAAGCTGACAGTATGAGAGTGGTGGTCGTCGAGGACACAGTGAGCCTCCAAGCTAACAGTATGAGAGTGGTGGTCGTCGAGGACACAGGGAGCCTCCAAGCTAACAGTATGAGAGTGGTGGTCATCGAGGACACAGGGAGCCTCCAAGCTGACAGTATGAGAGTGGTGATCATCGAGAACACAGGGAGCCTCCAAGCTGGCAGTATGAGAGTGGTGATCGCCGAGGACACAGGGAGCCTCCAAGCTGACAGTATGAGATTGCTGGTCGTCGAGGACACAGGGAGCCTCCAAGCTGACAGTATGAGAGTGGTGGTCGTCGAGGACACAGGGAGCCTCCAAGCTGACAGTATGAGAGTGGTGGTCAAGGACACAGGGAGCCTCCAAGCTGACAGTATGAGAGTGGTGGTCGTCGAGGACACAGGGAGCCTCCAAACTGACAGTATGAGAGTGGTGGTCGTCGAGGACACAGGGAGCCTACAAGCTGACAGTATGAGAGTGGTGGTCGTCGAGGACACAGGGAGCCTCCAAGCTGACAGTATGAGAGTGGTGGTCGTCGAGGACACAGGGAGCCTCCATGCTGACAGTGTGAGAGTGGTGGTCGTCGAGGACACAGGGAGCCTCCAAGCTGACAGTATGAGAATGGTGGTCGTCGAGGACACAGGGAGCCTCCAAGCTGACAGTATGAGAGTGGTGGTCATGGAGGACACAGGGAGCCTCCAAGCTGACAGTATGAGAGTGGTGGTCGTCGAGGACACAGGGAGCCTCCAAGCTGACAGTATGAGATTGGTGGTCGTCGAGGACACAGGGAGCCTCCAAGCTGACAGTATGAGAGTGGTGGTCGTCGAGGACACAGGGAGCCTCCAAGCTGACAGTATGAGAGTGGTGGTCGTCGAGGACACAATGAGCCTCCAAGCTGACAGTATGAGAGTGGTGGTCGTCGAGGACACAGGGAGCCTCCAAGCTGACAGTATGAGAGTGGTGGTCGTCGAGGACACAGGGAGCCTCCAAGCTGACAGTATGAGAGTGGTGGTCGTCGAAGACACAGGGAACCTCCAAGCTGACAGTATGAGAGTGGTGGTCGTCGAGGACACAGGGAGCCTCCAAGCTGACAGTATGAGAGTGGTGGTCATCGAGGACACAGGGAGCCTCCAAGCTGACAGTATGAGAGTGGTGGTCGTCGAAGACACAGGGAGCCTCCAAGCTGACAATATGAGAGTGGTGGTCGTCGAGGACACAGGGAGCCTCCAAGCTGACAGTATGAGAGTGGTGGTCGTCGAGGACACAGGCAGCCACCAAGCTGACAGTATGAGAGTGGTGGTCGTCGAGGACACAGGGAGCCTCCAAGCCGACAGTATGAGAGTGGTGGTCGTCGAGGACACAGGGAGCCTCCAAGCTGACAGTATGAGAGTGGTGGTCGTCGAGGACACAGGGAGCCTCCAAGCTGACAGTATGAGAGTGGTGGTCGTCGAGGACACAGGCAGCCACCAAGCTGACAGTGTGAGAGTGGTGGTCGTCGAGGACACAGGGAGCCTCCAAGCTGACTGTATGAGAGTGGTGGTCGTCGAGGACACAGGGAGCCTCCAAGCTGACAGTATGAGAGTGGTGGTCGTCGAGGACACAGGGAGCCTCCAAGCTGACAGTATGAGAGTGGTGGTCGTCGAGGACACAGGGAGCCTCCAAGCTGAGAGTATGAGAGTGGTGGTCGTCGAGGACACAGGGAGCCTCCAAGCTGACAGTATGAGAGTGGTGGTCGTCGAGGACACGGGGAGCCTCCAAGCTGACAGTATGAGAGTGGTGGTCGTCGAGGACACAGGGAGCCTCCAAGCTGACAGTATGAGAGTGGTGGTCGTCGAGGACACAGGGAGCCTCCAAGCTGAGAGTATGAGAGTGGTGGTCGTCGAGGACACAGGGAGCCTCCAAGCTGACAGTATGAGAGTGGTGGTCGTCGAGGACACAGGGAGCCTCCAAGCTGACAGTATGAGAGTGGTGGTCATCGAGGGTACAGGGAGCCTCCAAGCTGACAGTTTGAGAGTGGTGATCGTCGAGGACACAGGGAGCCTCCAAGCTGACAGTATGAGAGTGGTGGTCGTCGAGGACACAGGGAGCCTCCAAGCTGACAGTATGAGAGTGGTGGTCATCGAGGACACAGGGAGCCTCCAAGCTGGCAGTATGAGAGTGGTGGTCGTCGAGGACACAGGGAGCCTCCAAGCTGACAGTATGAGAGTGGTGGTCGTCGAGGACACAGGGAGCCTCCAAGCTGACAGTATGAGAGTGGTGGTCGTCGAGGACACAGGGAGCCTCCAAGTTGACAGTATGAGAGTGGTGGTCGTCGAGGACACAGGGAGCCTCCAAGCTGACAGTATGAGAGTGGTGGTCGTCGAGGACACAGGGAGCCTCCAAGCTGAGAGTATGAGAGTGGTGGTCGTCGAGGACACAGGGAGCCTCCAAGCTGACAGTATGAGAGTGGTGGTCGTCGAGGACACAGGGAGCCTCCAAGCTGAGAGTATGAGAGTGGTGGTCGTCGAGGACACAGGGAGCCTCCAAGCTGAGAGTATGAGAGTGGTGGTCGTCGAGGACACAGGGAGCCTCCAAGCTGACAGTATGAGAGTGGTGGTCGTCGAGGACACAGGGAGCCTCCAAGCTGACAGTATGAGAGTGGTGGTCATCGAGGACACAGGGAGCCTCCAAGCTGGCAGTATGAGAGTGGTGGTCGTCGAGGACACAGGGAGCCTCCAAGCTGACAGTATGAGAGTGGTGGTCGTCGAGGACACAGGGAGCCTCCAAGCTGACAGTATGAGAGTGGTGGTCGTCGAGGACACAGGGAGCCTCCAAGCTGACAGTATGAGAGTGGTGGTCGTCGAGGACACAGGGAGCCTCCAAGCTGACAGTATGAGAGTGGTGGTCGTCGAGGACACAGGGAGCCTCCAAGCTGACAGTATGAGAGTGGTGGTCGTCGAGGACACAGGGAGCCTCCAAGCTGACAGTATGAGAGTGGTGGTCGTCGAGGACACAGGGAGCCTCCAAGCTGACAGTATGAGAGTGGTGGTCGTCGAGGACACAGGGAGCCTCCAAGCTGACAGTATGAGAGTGGTGGTCGTCGAGGACACAGGGAGCCTCCAAGCTGACAGTATGAGAGTGGTGGTCGTCGAGGACACAGGGAGCCTCCAAGCTTATATAAACCAAGTCTTCCAGTGAATCACTTTAAACAAAATAAAGTTCTGTTAAAACAAATTTCAGCTTTTCCGCTGAGGTGAGATAAAATAAAAAGTGAAACAGCGTGCAAGACAAACTGAACTTATTCCAGAAAGTCGAAGTTAACTGTGAGAGACCTGGGAGTTATAATGCCAAGAATGTTACATTCAAGGATCAAAACAATGATTGGCTGAATAAATAGAACATTCAAAACAAAAGATGCAGAGCCAATGATTCTCTTCAGGTCACTCGTTCTCTCTCTAGGCTGGAATATTGCTGTATACTAACGGACGCCTTCGAGGCAGGAGAAACTGAAGAGCTGAAAAACATCCAGAGATTGTTCACTGTTCATATAAATTCAGTGAAGTATCTGAACCACTGGGAATGCTTGAAGTTAATTTAACGGTATTCCTCGAAACATATTAGATAAAGGTAATTCATAATTTACACCTAGAAGTAGCAAGGAGCTTAGCAGACGGTGAAGATATCTCCAGTTAAAAGCAAAGGCTCAATGAATACATCACAAGAGAACTCAATATGTGTTAGGGGACCAAAATTTATAAATAGGCTTCCTTCCTGTATATGGAAATTACCAACAAACTCCTGCCTGTCTCCAAGACCAAACTTGAAAAATTTTCAAGTTAGTGGCTGTTCAACCAGGCTGTGTCGCGTACTGTTGACAGCTTGTGGCTGGCACCAACAGCCTGGTCGACCAGGCCAGCAACCAGGAGGCCTGGTATGGGACCGGGTTAGGAGGTGGAAGGGGAAAGGAGATCCCAAGAAGTGGCAACAGGTAAGCTACAGGTACTGCTACCCCCGCCTCTGTGTCATCACTCACGACAGGTAAGCTACAGGTACTGCTACCCCCGCCTCTGTGTCATCACTCACAACAGGTAAGCTACAGGTACTGCTACTCCCGCCTCTGTTTCATCACTCACAACAGGTAAGCTACAGGTGCTGCTCTCCCGCCTCTGTGTCATCACTCACAACAGGTAAGCTACAGGTACTGCTACCCCCGCCTCTGTGTCATCACTCACAACAGGTAAGCTACAGGTACTGCTACCCCCGCCTCTGTGTCATCACTCACAACAGGTAAGCTACAGGTGCTGCTACCCCCGCCTCTGTGTCATCACTCACAACACGTAAGCTACAGGTACTGCTACTCCCGCCTCTGTGTCATCACTCACAACAGGTAAGCTACAGGTGCTGCTACTCCCGCCTCTGTGTCATCACTCACAACAGGTAAGCTACAGGTGCTGCTACTCCCGCCTCTGTGTCATCACTCACAACAGGTAAGCTACAGGTGCTGCTACTCCCGCCTCTGTGTCATCACTCACAACAGGTAAGCTACAGGTACTGCTACTCCCGCCTCTGTGTCATCACTCACAACACGTAAGCTACAGGTACTGCTACTCCCGCCTCTGTGTCATCACTCACAACAGGTAAGCTACAGGTACTGCTACCCCCGCCTCTGTGTCATCACTCACAACACGTAAGCTACAGGTACTGCTACTCCCGCCTCTGTGTCATCACTCACAACAGGTAAGCTACAGGTACTGCTACCCCCGCCTCTGTGTCATCACTCACAACAGGTAAGCTACAGGTACTGCTACCCTCGCCTCTGTGTCATCACTCACAACAGGTAAGCTACAGGTACTGCTACCCCCGCCTCTGTGTCATCACTCACAACAGGTAAGCTACAGGTACTGCTACCCCCGCCTCTGTGTCATCACTCACAACAGGTAAGCTACAGGTACTGCTGCCCCCGCCTCTGTGTCATCACTCACAACAGGTAAGCTACAGGTACTGCTACCCCCGCCTCTGTGTCATCACTCACAACAGGTAAGCTACAGGTACTGCTACCCCCGCCTCTGTGTCATCACTCACAACAGGTAAGCTACAGGTACTGCTACTCCCGCCTCTGTGTCATCACTCACAACAGGTAAGCTACAGGTACTGCTACTCCCGCCTCTGTGTCATCACTCACAACAGATAAGCTACAGGTACTGCTACTCCCGCCTCTGTGTCATCACTCACAACAGGTAAGCTACAGGTACTGCTACCCCCGCCTCTGTGTCATCACTCACAACAGATAAGCTACAGGTGCTGCTACCCCCGCCTCTGTGTCATCACTCACAACAGGTAAGCTACAGGTACTGCTGCCCCCGCCTCTGTGTCATCACTCACAACAGGTAAGCTACAGGTACTGCTACTCCCGCCTCTGTGTCATCACTCACAACAGGTAAGCTACAGGTACTGCTACCCCCGCCTCTGTGTCATCACTCACAACAGGTAAGCTACAGGTGCTGCTACCCCCGCCTCTGTGTCATCACTCACAACAGGTAAGCTACAGGTACTGCTACCCCCGCCTCTGTGTCATCACTCACAACATGATAACTCTGTCTCTCTGACCCAACACAACACTGTTGTCAAGTTGAATTATTACAGATTAGTCACAGCACCGGTGACCCCAACCCCCACCAGCACCACCCCAAACCTCACCAGCACCACCCCAAATCTCACCAGCACCGCTCTAAATCTCACCAGCAGCACCCCAACCTCACCAGCACCACCTGAACCTCACCGACACCACCCCATCCTCACCAGCACCACCCGAAGCTCACCAGCATCATCCCGACCTCACCAGCACCACCCAAAACTCACCAGCACCATCCCAACCTCACCAGCACCATTCCAACCTCACAAGCACCACCCCAACCTCAACAGCACCATCCAAATCACACCAGCAACACACCAACCTCACCAGCACTACTCCAACCTCCTGAATACCTTTTTAAGCTCACCAACACCGGTCCAATCTTACCAGCAGCACTCTAACCTCACCAGCACCTTTCCAGCCTCCTCATCACCATCCTAACCTCACCAGCACAACCCCAAAATCACCAGCACCACCCCAACCTCACCAGCACCACTCCAACCACACCAGCACCACTCCACCCACAACGGCACCACTCCAACCACACCAGCACCACTCCAACCTCACCAGTACCGTCACAAGCTCATCAGCACCCCCGAACCACACCAGTACCACACCAACCTCACCAGTATCACCTCAACCTAATCAGCACCACCCTAAACTCACCAGCACCACACCAACCTCACAAGCACTACAACAACCTCATTAGCATCATCTCAATCTCAGCAAAACCACTCCAAATTCTTCAAATTCGCCAGCACCACACCAACCTCATCAACACCACTCGAACCTCACCAGCATCACCCCAACCACGCCAGCACCACCCAATCTCTTCAGCACCACCCCAACCTCACCAGCACCGCCTCAACCTCACAAGCGCCATACTAACCTAAACAAACATCACCCCAACCTCACCAGCACCACCCCACCTGAACAGCAACACTCAACCTCACCAGCAGCACACCAACCTCACCAACACCGCTTCAACCTCACCAGCACCATTCTAACTTCACCAACAAGACTGCGACCTCACCAGCACCTTTCCAGCCTCACCATTACCATGCTAACCTCACCAGTGCCACCCCAAAATCACCAGCACCACCCCAACCTCACCAGCACACATCAACCTCTCTTTTAACACCGAAACCTCACCAACATCACACAAACCTCACCAACACCACTTCAACCTTACCAGCACTTCATCAACAACAACATCACCAATCCCAACCTCACCAATACCACACCAACCTCACCAACACCACGCCAGCCTCCCCAATACCACGCCAACCTCACCAACACCACGCCAGGCTCCCCAACACCACACCAACCTCACCAACACCACTCCAGCCTCAATCATGCCATTTGGATTATGCTGCTCAGTTTTGGTCTCCTTACTACAGGATGGATGTAGACTCACTGGAGAACATACAGAGAAGAATGACTAAAATGATTTACTGTGTAAGGAATCTCCCGTATGAAGACAGACTTAAAGCCTTCAATCTCCACTCTCTGGAGAGACGTAGAATGAGGGGAGATATCATTGAAGTGTATAAGTGGATGGTGAGCATAAACAAAGGTGATATTACTAAAGTACTGAGGGTGTCGAACCAGGTAAGAACCAGAAATAATGGATTTAAGTTGGATAAATTTAGATTTAGAAAGGACATAGGCAAGTACTGGTTTTCGAACAGAGTTGTGGATGCGTGGAATGGACTTCCGAGTAAGGTGATAGAGGCTAGGACCTTGGGTGGCTTTAGAAAGAGATTGGACAAATATATGAGTGGGTGGGGCTGGGTTTGATTGGTGTCGTGGGTATGGGAGTCAATTCTTGGGTAGTTTTTGAGTAGGGGTGGTTTAGATAGGAACCTGCCTTGTATGGGCCAGTAGGCCTTCTGCAGTGTTCCTCCATTCTTATGTTCTTATGTTCAACCTCACCAACACCACACCAACCTCATTAACAACACCCAAACTTCACCAACACATTCCAACCTCACCCATACCACACTAACCTCACCAGCATCACCCTAACCTTACCAACACCATCTCAACCTCGCCAATATCAATTCAACCTCACCAACACAGTCCCAGACTCACCAGCACCATCCGAACCTCACCAGCACCAGCTCAACCTCACCAACATCACATCAACCTCACCAGCATAATCCCAACCTCACTAGCATTACATCAACCGGTCTCACAAGCACCACACCAACACCAGTCCAACCACCCAACTTCATCAGCACCGTCCCAGCCTTGTCCCAGTATTGTCCCAACCTCAACAACACAGTCCTAACCTCACTAGCACAGCCCCAGCCTCTCCAACACAGTTCCAGCCACACCAGCAAGGTGCCATCCTGACCAACACACTCCCAACCTAACCAACACAGTCCCAGCTTCAACACAATCCTAGCCTCATCAACACAGTCCAAGCCTCACCAACAAAGTCCCAGCCTAATCAACAAAGCCCAACCTCACCAACACAATCCCAGCTTCAATACAGTCCCAGTCCCACCAACACGGTCAGAGCCTCATTAACACAGTCCCAGTCTCACCAACACAGTCCCAGCCTCGTCAATACAGTCCCAACCTCACCAATACAGCACCAGCTTCAACAGCATTCCCAGCTTCACCAACACAGTCCCAGCTTTACCAACACAGTCCCAGCTTCAGCAATACAGTCCCAGGATCACCCGCACAGTCCCAGCCTCATCGACACAGTCCCAGCCTCACCAACACAGTCCCAGATTCGCTAACACAGTCCCAGCCTAACCAACACAGTCCCAGCCTCGACAAAACAGTCCCAGCCTCACCAGCACAGTCTCAGCCTCACCAACACAATCCCAGCCTAACCAACACAGTCCCAGCCTCACCAACACAGTCCCAGCCTCACCAACACAGTCACAGCCTCATCAACACAGTCCAAGCCTCAGCAACACAGTCTCAGCCTCAACAACACAGTCACAGCCTCATCAACAAATTTCCAGCCTCATCAACACAGTCCCAGCCTCACTAACACAGTCCCAGCCCCACCAACACAGTCGCAGCATCATCAACACAGTCCCAGCCTCACCAACACAGTCACAGCCTCACCAACACAGTCCAAGCCTCAGCAACACAGTCTCAGCCTCAACAACACAGTCACAGCCTCATCAACAAACTTCCAGCCTCATCAACACAGTCCCTGCCTCACTAACACAGTCCCAGCCTCACCAACACAGCCTCAGCCTCACAAATACAGTCCCATTCTCACCAACACAGTCCCAGCCTCACCAACATAGTCCCAACCTCATCAACATATTCCCGGCCTCAACAACACAGTCCCAGCATCATCAACACAGTCCCAGCCTCATGAACACAGTCCCAGCCTCATGAACAGTAACAGTCTCACCAACATAGTCCCAACCTCATCAACTTATTCCCAGCCTCACCAACAGAGTCCCAGCCTCATCAACACAGTCACAGCCTCATCTACACAGTCCCAGCCTCACCAACACAGTCCCAGCCTCACTAACACAGTCCCAGCCTCATCAACACAGTCCCAGCATCACCAACAGAGTCCCAGCCTCACCAACAGAGTCCCAGCCTCATCAACACAGTCCCAGCCTCACAAACACAGTCCCAGCGTCACCAACATAGTCCCAACCTCATCAACACAGTCCCAGCCTCACCAACACAGTCTCAGCTATCATCAACACAGTTCCAGCTTCATCAACACAGTCCCAGCCTCAATACCATAGTCCCAACCTCATCAACATATTCCCAGCCTCACCAACACAGCCCCAGCCTCACAAACACAGTCCCAGCCTCACTAACACAGTCTCAGCCTCACTAACACAGTCCTAGCCTCACCAACACAGTCCCAGCCTCACCAACACAGTCCCAGCCTCACCAACACAGTCCCAGCCTCATCAACATATTCCGAGCCTCATCAACACAGTCCCAGCCTCATCAACACAGTTTCAGCCTCATCAACACAGTCACAGCCTCATCAACACAGTCCCAGCCTCACCAACACAGTCCTAGCCTCACCAACATAGTCCCAGCCTCACGAACGCAGTCCAAGCCTCACCAACACAGTCCGAGCCTCAGCAACATAGTCCCAACCTCATCAGCATATTCCGAGCCTCATCAACACAGTCCCAGCCTCATCAACGCAGTTCCAGCTTCATCAACACAGTCCCAGCCTCGTCAATACAGACGCAGCCTCACCAACACAGTCCCAGCCTCACCAGCACAGTTCCTGCCCCACCAACACAATCCCAGCCTCACCAACACAGTCCCAGCCTCACTAACACAATCCTAGCCTCATCAACACAGTTCCAGCCTCACCATCACAGTCCCAGCCTCACCAACACAGTCCCAGCCTCACCAACACAGTCCCAGCTTCACCAACACAGTCCCAGCCTCACAAACACAGTTCCAGCCTCATCAACACAGTCCCAGCCTCACTAACACAGTCCTAGCCTCATCAACACAGTTCCAGCCTCACCATCACAGTCATAGCCTCACCAACACAGTTCCAGCCTCACCAACACAGTCCCAGCCTCACCAACACAGTCCCAGCATCACCAACACAGTCCCAGCCTCACTAACATAGTCCCAACCTCATCAACATATTTCCAGCCTTACCAACACAGTCACAGCCTCATCAACACAGTCCCAGCCTCACCAGCACAGTCCCAGCCTCACTAACAGTCCCAGCCTCACTAACACAGTCCAAGCCTCACTAACACAGTCCCAGCCTCACTAACACAGTCCCAGCCTCACTAACACAGTCCCAGCCTCACCAACACAGTCACAGCCTCACCAACACAGTCCCAGGCTCACCAACATAGTCCCAGCCTCACCAACGCAGTTCCAGCATCACCAACACAGTCCCAACCTCATCAACATATTCCGAGCCTCATCAACACAGTCCCAGCCTCATAAACACAGTTCCAGCCTCACCAACACAGTCCCAGCTTCACCAACACATTCCCAGCCTCACCAACATAGTCCCAGCCTCATAAACACAGTTCCAGCCTCACCAACACAGTCCTAGCCTCAGCAACATAGTCCCAACCTCATCAGCATATTCCGAGCCTCATCAACACAGTCCCAGCCTCATTAACACAGTTCCAGCTTCATCAACACAGTCCCAGCCTCGTCAAAACAGTCTCAACCTCACCAACACAATCCCAGCCTCACCAACACAGCCTCACCAACATAGTCACAGCCTCATCAACACATTCCCAGCCAGCCTCATCAACACAGTCCCAGCCTCACTAACACAGTCCCAGCCCCACCAACACAATCGCAGCATCACCAATACAGTCCCAGCCTCACCAACACAGTCACAGCCTCATCAACACAGTCACAGCCTCACCAACACTGTCACAACCTCATCAACACAGTCCTAGCCTCACGAACACAGTCCCTGCCTCACTAACACATTCCCAGCCTCACCAACACAGCCCCAGCCTCACCAACACAGTCCCAGCCTCACCAACACAGTCACAACCTCATCAACACAGTCCTAGCCTCACGAACACAGTCCCAGCATCACCAACACAGTCCCAGCCTCATGAACACAGTAACTGCCTCACCAACATAGTCCCAACCTCATCAACATATTCCCAACGTTTCGCTCTCCAAGAGATTTGTCAAGCTCCTGGAGAGCGAAACGTCGCCACAATAAAATGTCACATTAGTTGGTGTCAACATATTCCCAGCCTCACCACCACAGTCCCAGCCTCACTAACACAGTCCCAGCCTCACCAACACAGTCCCAGCCTCACCAACACAGTCCCAGCCTCACCAACACAGTCCCAGCCTCACCAACACAGTCTCAGCCTCATCAACACAGTTCCAGCCTCATGAACACAGTCCCAGCATCACCAACACAGTCCCAGCCTCATCAACACAGTCCCAGCCTCACTAACATAGTCCCAACCTCATCAACATATTCCGAGCCTCACCAACACAGTCACAGCCTCACCAACCCAGTCCCAGCCTCACTAACACAGTCCCAGCCTCTCCAAGACTGTCCCAGCCTCATGAACACAGTCCCAGCCTCACTAACATAGTCCCAACCTCATCAACATATTCCGAGCCTCACCAACACAGTCACAGCCTCATCAACACAGTCCCAGCCTCACCAACACAGTCCCAGCCTCACTAACACAGTCCCAGCCTCTCCAACACAGTCCCAGCCTCACCAACACAGTCCCAGCCTCACCAACACAGTCTCAGCCTCACCAACATAGTCCCAGCCTCACGAACGCAGTCGCAGCCTCACCAACACAGTCCCAGCCTCACCAACACAGTCCCAGCCTCATCAACATATTCCGAGCCTCATCAACACAGTCCCAGCCTCATCAACACAGTTCCAGCCTCATCAACACAGTCACAGCCTCATCAACACAGTCCCAGCCTCGACAAAACAGTCCCAGCCTCACCAGCACAGTCTCAGCCTCACCAACACAATCCCAGCCTAACCAACACAGTCCCAGCCTCACCAACACAGTCCCAGCCTCACCAACACAGTCACAGCCTCATCAACACAGTCCCAGCCTCACCAACACAGTCCCAGCCTCACCAACACAGTCACAGCCTCACCAACACAGTCCCAGCCTCACCAACACAGTCACAGCCTCATCAACACAGTCCCAGCCTCACCAACACAGTCACAGCCTCATCAACACAGTCCAAGCCTCAACAACACAGTCACAGCCTCATCAACAAATTTCCAGCCTCATCAACACAGTCCCAGCCTCACTAACACAGTCCCAGCCCCACCAACACAGTCGCAGCATCATCAACACAGTCCCAGCCTCACCAACACAGTCACAGCCTCACCAACACAGTCGAAGCCTCAGCAACACAGTCTCAGCCTCAACAACACAGTCCAAGCCTCAGCAACACAGTCTCAGCCTCAACAACACAGTCACAGCCTCATCAACACAGTCCCAGCCTCACCAACACAGTCTCAGCCTCACCAACACAGTCACAGCCTCACCAACACAGTCGAAGCCTCAGCAACACAGTCTCAGCCTCAACAACACAGTCCAAGCCTCAGCAACACAGTCTCAGCCTCAACAACACAGTCACAGCCTCACCAACACAGTCCCAGCCTCACAAACACAGTCACAGCCTCATCAACACAGTCCAAGCCTCAGCAACACAGTCTCAGCCTCAACAACACAGTCACAGCCTCATCAACAAATTTCCAGCCTCATCAACACAGTCCCAGCCTCACTAACACAGTCCCAGCCCCACCAACACAGTCGCAGCATCATCAACACAGTCCCAGCCTCACCAACACAGTCACAGCCTCACCAACACAGTCCAAGCCTCAGCAACACAGTCTCAGCCTCAACAACACAGTCACAGCCTCATCAACAAATTTCCAGCCTCATCAACACAGTCCCTGCCTCACTAACACAGTCCCAGCCTCACCAACACAGCCTCAGCCTCACAAATACAGTCCCATTCTCACCAACACAGTCCCAGCCTCACCAACATAGTCCCAACCTCATCAACATATTCCCGGCCTCAACAACACAGTCCCAGCATCACCAACACAGTCCCAGCCTCATGAACACAGTCCCAGCCTCATGAACAGTAACAGTCTCACCAACATAGTCCCAACCTCATCAACTTATTCCCAGCCTCACCAACACAGTCCCAGCCTCATCAACACAGTCACAGCCTCATCTACACAGTCCCAGCCTCACCATCACAGTCCCAGCCTCACTAACACAGTCCCAGCCTCATCAACACAGTCCCAGCATCACCAACAGAGTCCGAGCCTCACCAACAGAGTCCCAGCCTCACCAACACAGTCCCAGCCTCACCAACACAGTCCCAGCTTCACCAACATAGTCCCAACCTCATCAACACAGTCCCAGCCTCACCAACACAGTCTCAGCTATCATCAACACAGTTCCAGCTTCATCAACACAGTCCCAGCCTCAATACCATAGTCCCAACCTCATCAACATATTCCCAGCCTCACCAACACAGTCACAGCCTCATCAACACAGCCCCAGCCTCACAAACACAGTCCCAGCCTCACTAACACAGTCTCAGCCTCACTAACACAGTCCTAGCCTCACCAACACAGTCCCAGCCTCACCAACACAGTCCCAGCCTCACCAACATAGTCCCAGCCTCACGAACGTAGACCCAGCCTCACCAACACAGTCCCAGCCTCACCAACACAGTCCCAACCTCATCAACATATTCCGAGCCTCATCAACACAGTCCCAGCCTCATCAACACAGTTTCAGCCTCATCAACACAGTCCCAGCCTCACCAACACAGTCCTAGCCTCACCAACATAGTCCCAGCCTCACGAACGCAGTCCAAGCCTTACCAACACAGTCCGAGCCTCAGCAACATAGTCCCAACCTCATCAGCATATTCCGAGCCTCATCAACACAGTCCCAGCCTCATCAACGCAGTTCCAGCTTCATCAACACAGTCCCAGCCTCGTCAATACAGACGCAGCCTCACCAACACAGTCCCAGCCTCACCAGCACAGTTCCTGCCCCACCAACACAATCCCAGCCTCACCAACACAGTCCCAGCCTCACTAACACAATCCTAGCCTCATCAACACAGTTCCAGCCTCACCATCACAGTCCCAGCCTCACCAACACAGTCCCAGCCTCACCAACACAGTCCCAGCTTCACCAACACAGTCCCAGCCTCACCAACACAGTCCCAGCCTCATCAACACAGTCCCAGCCTCACTAACACAGTCCTAGCCTCATCAACACAGTTCCAGCCTCACCATCACAGTCCCAGCCTCACCAACACAGTTCCAGCCTCACCAACACAGTCCCAGCCTCACCAACACAGTCCCAGCATCACCAACACAGTCCCAGCCTCACTAACATAGTCCCAACCTCATCAACATATTTCCAGCCTTACCAACACAGTCACAGCCTCATCAACACAGTCCCAGCCTCACCAGCACAGTCCCAGCCTCACTAACACAGTCCCAGCCTCACTAACACAGTCCCAGCCTCACTAACACAGTCCCAGCCTCACTAACACAGTCCCAGCCTCACTAACACAGTCCCAGCCTCACTAACACAGTCCCAGCCTCACCAACACAGTCCCAGGCTCACCAACACAGTCCCAGGCTCACCAACATAGTCCCAGCCTCACCAACGCAGTTCCAGCATCACCAACACAGTCCCAACCTCATCAACATATTCCGAGCCTCATCAACACAGTCCCAGCCTCATAAACACAGTTCCAGCCTCACCAACACAGTCCCAGCCTCACCAACACAGTCCTAGCCTCAGCAACATAGTCCCAACCTCATCAGCATATTCCGAGCCTCATCAACACAGTCCCAGCCTCATTAACACAGTTCCAGCTTCATCAACACAGTCCCAGCCTCGTCAAAACAGTCTCAACCTCACCAACACAATCCCAGCCTCACCAACACAGCCTCACCAACATAGTCACAGCCTCATCAACACATTCCCAGCCAGCCTCATCAACACATTCCCAGCCAGCCTCATCAACACAGTCCCAGCCTCACTAACACAGTCCCAGCCCCACCAACACAGTCGCAGCATCACCAATACAGTCCCAGCCTCACCAACACAGTCACAGCCTCATCAACACAGTCCCAGCCTCACCAACACTGTCACAACCTCATCAACACAGTCCTAGCCTCACGAACACAGTCCCTGCCTCACTAACACATTCCCAGCCTCACCAACACAGCCCCAGCCTCACCAACACAGTCCCAGCCTCACCAACACAGTCCCAGCCTCACCAACACAGTCACAACCTCATCAACACAGTCCTAGCCTCACGAACACAGTCCCAGCATCACCAACACAGTCCCAGCCTCATGAACACAGTAACTGCCTCACCAACATAGTCCCAACCTCATCAACATATTCCCAACGTTTCGCTCTCCAGGAGATTTGTCAAGCTCCTGGAGAGCGAAACGTCGCCACAATAAAATGTCACATTAGTTGGTGTCAACATATTCCCAGCCTCACCACCACAGTCCCAGCCTCACTAACACAGTCCCAGCCTCACCAACACAGTCCCAGCCTCACCAACACAGTCCCAGCCTCACCAACACAGTCCCAGCCTCACCAACACAGTCCCAGCCTCACCAACACAGTCCCAGCTTCACCAACATAGTCCCAACCTCATCAACATATTCCCAGCCTCAACAACACAGTCTCAGCCTCATCAACACAGTTCCAGCCTCATCAACACAGTCCCAGCATCACCAACACAGTCCCAGCCTCATCAACACAGTCCCAGCCTCACTAACATAGTCCCAACCTCATCAACATATTCCGAGCCTCACGAACACAGTCACAGCCTCACCAACCCAGTCCCAGCCTCACTAACACAGTCCCAGCCTCTCGAAGACAGTCCCAGCCTCATGAACACAGTCCCAGCCTCACTAACATAGTCCCAACCTCATCAACATATTCCGAGCCTCACCAACACAGTCACAGCCTCATCAACACAGTCCCAGCCTCACCAACACAGTCCCAGCCTCACTAACACAGTCCCAGCCTCTCCAACACAGTCCCAGCCTCACCAACACAGTCCCAGCCTCACCAACACAGTCTCAGCCTCACCAACATAGTCCCAGCCTCACGAACGCAGTCGCAGCCTCACCAACACAGTCCCAGCCTCACCAACACAGTCCCAGCCTCATCAACATATTCCGAGCCTCATCAACACAGTCCCAGCCTCATCAACACAGTTCCAGCCTCATCAACACAGTCACAGCCTCATCAACACAGTCCCAGCCTCACCAACACAGTCCCAGCTTCACCAACACAGTCCCAGCCTCACCAACATAGTCCCAGCCTCACGAACGCAGTCCCAGACTCACCAACACAGTCCTAGCCTCAGCAACATGGTCCCAACCACATCAGCATATTCCGAGCCTCATCAACACAGTCCCAGCCTCATCAACACAGTCCCAGCCTCACCAACACAATCCCAGCTTTACCAACACAGTCCCAGCCTCATCAACTCAGTCGCAGCCTCATCAACACAGTCCCAGCTTCACCAACACAGTTCCAACCTCATCAACACAGCCCCAGCCTCACCAACACAGTCTCAGCCTCACCAAGACCATCGCTGATCTGGTTTAAGAAAATTCTAGGAAAACCGATCACCGTTTAGGCTATAATTACAAGTCGAGACTTACAACAAGTCATCAAGTGGGAACATCAGGTCCCATTTCTTCCCGCCTTCTGCGTCCTATGAATCCCACCCCGTCATCTCTCTGCCCCTCCTCCTCATCAATACAATAACTGTCCCCCATTTCCCCCCTTCTCGCAAAAGAGAGCGTCTCATTGGCTACATTTGTCGCAGCAAGACTTCGCTCAACCAATCAGCCCCCGTCAGCGCCTCCTAATAATACTGAGGTGTCACCCGGCTCTTGACTATGACTGCTCTACTACCCTCATGTCCTCATCATTAGCCCCTTCCCATCAACAAGTTTCTGCCAGCACTTCTTTCCGTTTGTGAGGAGGAAAATGTTGTTTCCTTTGGTGAGATACAAACTCTTTTCTCCTTTGGTAAGACAAGCTCTTCTTTCTTTTGCTGGGACTAAAGCACTAATTCCGTTCTTTCTGACGTTAAAACTCCTTTTCTTCTCATTACATTAAGCTGCATTGCAAATGTCCACCGCTATCGTTTGGACTTGGGTAAGCAATCCACCCTTTTGTAGGAGCATCACTGGGGCAAGTGTGTTGAACCTGCTCTTGTTGTGTGGGAGAGATTTATGGCGATGACGTCTTCGAGCGGATTAGGTTAGAGTTATGCTCCCGCGGGATGCAATTCCAGTGCAAGTTCCCTCTTAGGAGAGACTGTTAACTGACAATGAGAAAGAACTTCAAGGCGTATTAGTGCTCTTGAGAGAGAACTCCCAGGCTCTAAGTCAGACGGTTTATTGACAGTGAGAAAGAATCCTAAGGCGTAGTAGTAATCTTGAGAGAGAACTCCCATGTTCCGAGACAGACGGTCTACTGACCTTGATAAGAGAGATCTCCCTGGCTCTGCAACAGACGGTCTAATGACCTTGAGATTATTATTATTATTATAATCATGGGGAGCGCTAAACCCGTAGGATTATACAGCGCATTGGGGGGGTGAAGGTATTCAGGCTCATTTCAGGGAACCGGAGCACAGATTCAATTCCCTAGATCAAGAGTCCCTCACCAGCGTCAAAGAACCTCCCTTGAGGGGCTGACCTTGAGAGACAATTCACTTGTCTTGGCAGAGAAGGTTCACTGCCCAAGGGTATGATTCCCGTGTTGTCCTGATACCTCTGCTGTAATACCTGCTGATACTCATCAAACAAACATAAAGACAAGGGGGAAAAAAAAGTAAAAACACAGGAATAAAAGAAAAGTGGGAACGAGGCACAACAAAACAGAAAAGCCTGACTTGAAAAGCAACACGAGACGAAGACAAAAAGAAAGAAAGACATTCCGAGTATTAATGTTTGATGTAGAAGACACACGTGCAACACTTGCGTATCATTTCGGAAATAAAGATACTCAAGTGTTGCATCTGTGTCTTATTTATCAACTTATCGGCACTGAGTGCCATAAGTACGACCAGAGTGATGACGGTACAAGACGTAAATTATTAAAGGAAACCAGAAGATACAGTCAGTGTGCTGTAGACACGAATGTGGGGGGGAAAGAACGGTGATGAATGGTAATGATGGAAGATAATCATTATAAAGAGACAATGGTAATGATGAGAGATAATCATGATAAAGAGACAATGGTAATGATGAGAGATAATCATGATAAAGAGACAATGGTAATGATGAGAGATAATCATAAAGAGACAATGGAAATGATGAGAGATAATCATGATAAATTGACAATGGTAATGATGAAAGATAATCATGATAAAGAGACAATGGTAATGATGAGAGATAATCATGATAAAGAGACAATGGTAATGATGAGAGATAATCATGATAAAGAGACAATGGTAATGATGAGAGATAATCATGATAAAGAGACAATGGTAATGATGAGAGATAATCATGATAAAGAGACAATGGTAATGATGAGAGATAATCATGATAAAGAGACAATGGTAATGATGAGAGATAATCAATGGTAATGATAAGAGATAATCATGATAAAGAGACAATGGTAATGATGAGAGATAATCATGATAAAGAGACAATGGTAATGATGAGAGATAATCATGATAAAGAGACAATGGTAATGATGAGAGATAATCATGATAAAGAGACAATGGTAATGATGAGAGATAATCATGATAAAGAGACAATGGTAATGATGAGAGATAATCATGATAAAGAGACAATGGTAATGATGAGAGATAATCATGATAAAGAGACAATGGTAATGATGAGAGATAATCATGATAAAGAGACAATGGTAATGATGAGAGATAATCATGATAAAGAGACAATGACAATGGTAATGATGAGAGATAATCATGATAAAGAGACAATGGTAATGATGAGAGATAATCATGATAAAGAGACAATGGTAATGATGAGAGATAATCATGATAAAGGTAATGATGAGAGATAATCATGATAAAGAGACAATGGTAATGATGAGAGATAATCATGATAAAGAGACAATGGTAATGATGAGAGATAATCATGATAAAGAGACAATGGTAATGATGAGAGATAATCATGATAAAGAGACAATGGTAATGATGAGAGATAATCATGATAAAGAGACAATGGTAATGATGAGAGATAATCATGATAAAGAGACAATGGTAATGATGAGAGATAATCATGATAAAGAGACAATGGTAATGATGAGAGATAATCATGATAAAGAGACAATGGTAATGATGAGAGATAATCAAGATAAAGATAATCATGATAAAGAGACAATGGTAATGATGAGAGATAATCATGATAAAGAGACAATGGTAATGATGAGAGATAATCATGATAAAGAGACAATGGTAATGATGAGAGATAATCATGATAAAGAGACAATGGTAATGATGAGAGATAATCATGATAAAGAGACAATGGTAATGATGAGAGATAATCATGATAAAGAGACAATGGTAATGATGAGAGATAATCATGATAAAGAGACAATGGTAATGATGAGAGATAATCATGATAAAGAGACAATGGTAATGATGAGAGATAATCATGATAAAGAGACAATGGTAATGATGAGAGATAATCATGATAAAGAGACAATGGTAATGATGAGAGATAATCATGATAAAGAGACAATGGTAATGATGAGAGATAATCATGATAAAGAGACAATGGTAATGATGAGAGATAATCATGATAAAGAGACAATGGTAATGATGAGAGATAATCATGATAAAGAGACAATGGTAATGATGAGAGATAATCATGATAAAGAGACAATGGTAATGATGAGAGATAATCATGATAAAGAGACAATGGTAATGATGAGAGATAATCATGATAAAGAGACAATGGTAATGATGAGAGATAATCATGATAAAGAGACAATGGTAATGATGAGAGATAATCATGATAAAGAGACAATGGTAATGATGAGAGATAATCATGATAAAGAGACAATGGTAATGATGAGAGATAATCATGATAAAGAGACAATGGTAATGATGAGAGATAATCATGATGATATGAAGAGATAAAGAGACAATGGTAATGATGAGAGATAATCATGATAAAGAGACAATGGTAATGATGAGAGATAATCATGATAAAGAGACAATGGTAATGATGAGAGATAATCATGATAAAGAGTGGTAATGATGAGAGATAATCATGATAAAGAGATAATGATGAGAGATAATCATGATAAAGAGACAATGGTAATGATGAGAGATAATCATGATAAAGAGACAATGGTAATGATGAGAGATAATCATGATAAAGAGACAATGGTAATGATGAGAGATAATCATGATAAAGAGACAATGGTAATGATGAGAGATAATCATGATACAGAGACAATGGTAATGATGAGAGATAATCATGATAAAGAGACAATGGTAATGATGAGAGATAATCATGATAAAGAGACAATGGTAATGATGAGAGATAATCATGATAAAGAGACAATGGTAATGATGAGAGATAATCATGATAAAGAGACAATGGTAATGATGAGAGATAATCATGATAAAGGGAACAATGTAGGTAATACAGAAACCGTGAATGAAAAGTATAGTAAGTGAATGACTCGCCTGTAACCCCGCCGCCGCCGTCGTCGCCGCCGCCGTCGTCGCCGCCGCCGTCGTCGCCGCCGTCACCGCCGCCGTCGCCGCCATAATGAGCCTGGCTAACAACTGGTAGCGGCAGTGGTCGTCGCTCGTTCACGAGACTGTGCTAATGGACACCAGGAATGTCACTCATCACTGAAAAACTAATTATTCCCTGTACTGCTGTGCGTGTGTTTCTGTGAGTACGTTTGTGTGTGTGTGTGGGGGGGGGGGAGGTAACATTTTCTAGCTCATTGTTTTTAAAATTTATTATATTAATTTACCAGTCCGAAGAGAAAAGTGTTCTAGTATCTCTTGGTCCCAACTAATACACTAAGAAATCTCCTTCATGTATTCATACATGTCTTGCTATGATCATACATGTGATCATGTCTCCTCTTGTTTTCTCTCAGCCAGTTTGGGTATCTCTAATG
This sequence comes from Cherax quadricarinatus, assembly GCF_038502225.1. NCBI lineage: Eukaryota > Metazoa > Arthropoda > Malacostraca > Decapoda > Parastacidae > Cherax > Cherax quadricarinatus. The sequence continues at coordinate 35,224,640 of NC_091293.1, read as the reverse complement.
ACCTTCATTATAATTCATACTATTTACCAGTGGTACCCGTTTTTATAGCTCTTCCTTCAAACTTTTCTAATGTATCTACTTACTTTTTGTCCAGGTGTGTGTGGGAGGGGGGTCAAGGAGGTTTTGTGTGCGAGGGGCTTGGACTTCCAGCAAGCATGCGTGAGCGTGTTAGATAGGAGGGAATGGAGACAAATGGTTTTTATGACTTGTTTTGTTGGAGTGTGAGCAAGATAACATTTATGAAGGGATTCAGGGAAACCGGCAGGCCGGACTTGAGTCCTGGAGATGGGAAGTACAGTGTCTGCACTCTGAAAGAGGGGTGTTAATGTTGCAGTTTTATAACTGTAGTGTAAGCGCGCCTCTGGCAAGACAGTGATAGAGTGAATGATGATGAAAGTTTTTCTTTTTTCGTACCACCCCGCCTTAGTGGAAAACGGTCGATATAGTAATAAAAAAAATATATTACAAACAGTTATTTTTAGCATTTCTTCATCCATTTATCTAAAAAAATATATTTTTAAATTTCCAGCACTGCATATGAATCTGTCACAATTTCGTTTACAAAATCTTCTGTTGATATTGTGTTAATATTAACTCCTGATATATCTCTCTCTCTTTGTCTGATACTTTTGAATATTTTGTCACGGAATATTCTCCTTATGTGCCATAAAGAGAATGTAAATAGCACTTATATACATTAAATTCCAGTGTACATCTATCATTCTATTTGCTCGGTTTATCCGAGTCATTCTCCAGAGATTTATAATAAATTTCATTATTTTTGCATCATCCACAAACATGTAGTGTTATCTAGGTCACTACGGATCCTTGTGGCACCCCTATTGTGACATCTCCCCAGAAGGACATTTACCTTCTTATATTCGTCAGCATTTTCTTCTCAAACAGAAAAAGTTCTCATTTACTGTATTAGTCTCTTATTGTTAGTATATATTAGGCAGTTTAGAAATTAGTCTTTCATAGGGAAGTCTAATATTTATATCAAGTGTGATGAATGGTTTTGAAAACCGACAAGTTGAATAATTGACACACTTATGCAACAATGGGTTTCAAAACCATTCATCACATCTGTCAGACACTGCATCATCATGGGATCTTGATACAAAGAATTCTTCAAAACTTGTTTAACCTTTGGACAAAGACTTATTTAGACTAGTGGATGGTACCACTATGACCCCGCCTCCGCCTGCTTCACCTCACCTCACTACAGTATATAAGCAGCTGCTACGGCCCTGTGTTGTACTTTCTACAAGATTGATGGACTGAACACATCGACTCCAGGCTGAGGGACTAATTACCTCAAACTCCTCCTCTCCTTATACCTTCCTGCTTTGTATAGGACTGATGAAGTCACTGTGTGGCGAAACGTTTCCTCAATAAAGATTCCCATATGTTGCATAAGTGTCTCAATTCTTCATTTATATCGGGATTATTTAAATCTCTGATGTTTCTTAAGTTGACCACTTCTTATCTTCATTCCAATTTCTTTCTTTTTCATTAATATTTGCTTTATTATTTTACCTTACTTTCCTTTATTATTTTACCTTACTTTCCTTTTTACAATAAACTGCTCAGTTCTTTTTTCATACATGTTAGCCATACTCTTTTTACAACTGATTTATGGTTGATCCTTGCAACATTGTTTCCTTCTTACTTTCTTAATGTATACTTTTATTTCGTATCATCTAGTTATTCCTCGTCGTCTGCTTCTCACTTCCAGTGAAACAATCATCACTTTTGTTCTGTTTATGCTGAAATTTCTTTCTATGCTCTAGTCCTGCCTCGTTGTGATCACTTAACTGTGTTTGCAAGGGTCAAGTCACTGTTGCTGGCTTCACTTATTAACTGGCTTCCCAGGACCTGATCATGCCTACTCTTGAAACTGTGCACGTTGTGTAATTATTTATCTGTGATTATGTTTTTGTAGTTTGTAGCTACAGAAGCAGATCCATGTTCATGGTGTCCCTCCTACAGTGTTTATTCTAATATATATATATATATATATATATATATATATATATATATATATATATATATATATATATATATATATATTTATATATATACATGTATATATATTTCAACAAGTCGGCCGTCTCCCACCGAGGCAGGGTGACCCAAAAAGAAAGAAAATCCCCGAAGAGAAAATACTTTCATCATTCAACACTTTCACCTCACTCACACATGATCACTGTTTTTGCAGAGGTGCTCAGAATACAACAGTTTAGATGTATATACGTATAAAAATACACAATATATCCCTCCAAACTGCCAATATTCGAAACCCCTCTTTTAGAGTGCAGGCATTGTACTTCCCATTTCCAGGACTCAAGTCCGGTTATATAAAATAACCGGTTTCCCTGAATTCCTTCACTAAATATTACCCTGCTCACACTCCAACAGCTCGTCAGGTCCCAAATACCATTTGTCTCCATTCACTCCTCTCTAACACGCTCACGCACGCTTGCTGGAAGTCCAAACCCCTCGCCCACACCTCCTTTACCCCCTCCCTCCAACCTTTTCGAGGACGACCCCTACCCCGCCTTCCTTCCCTTACAGATTCATATGCTCTCCATGTCATTCTACTTTGATTCATTCTCTCTAAATGACCAAACCACCTCAACAAACCCTCTTCAGCCCTCTGACTAATACTTTTATTAACTCCACACCTCCTAATTTCCACACTCCGAATTTTCTGCATAATATTTACACCACACATTGCCCTTAGACAGGACATCTCCACTGCCTCCAACCGCCTCCTCGCTGAAGCATTTACAATCCAAGTTTCAAACCCATATAAGTGTGTTGGTAGTACTATACTTTCATACATTCCCTTCTTTGCCTCCATAGATAACATTTTTTGACTCCACATATACCTCAATGCACCACTCACCTTTTTTCCTTCATCAATTCTATGATTAACCTCATTCTTCATGAATCTATCCGCTGACACGTCAACTCCGAAATATCTGAAAACATTCACTTCTTCCATCCTCCTCCTCCCCAATTTGATATCCAATTTTTCTTTATCTAAATCATTTGATACTCTCATCACCTTACTCTTTTCTATGTTCACTTTCAACTTTCTACCTTTACACACACTCCCAAATTCGTGCACTAACCTTTGCAATTTTTCTTTAGAATCTCCCATAAGCACAGTATCACCAGCAAAAAGGAACTGTGTCACTTCCCATTTTGTATTTGATTCCCCATAATTTAATCCCACCCCTCTCCCGAACACCCTAGCATTTACTTCTTTTACAACACCATCTATAAATATATTAAACAACCATGGTGACATTACACATCCCTGTCTAAGACCTACTTTTACCGGGAAGTAGTCTCCCTCTCTTCTACACACCCTAACCTGAGCCTCACTATCCTCATACAAACTCTTCACAGCATTTATTAACTTACCACCTATTCCATATACTTGCAACATCTGCTACATTACTTCCCTATCCACTCTATCATATATCTTTTCTAAATCCATAAATGCAATAAAAACTTCCCTACCTTTATATAAATACTGCTCACATGTATGCTTCAATGTAAACACTTGATCTACACATCCCCTACCCACTCTAAAACCTCCTTGCTCATCCGCAAATTCTACATTCTGTCTTACCTCTAATTCTTTCAGTAATAACCCTACCGTACACTTTTCCTGGTATACTCAGTAAACTTATTCCTCTATAATTTTTACAATCTCTTTTGTCCCCTTTCCCTTTATATAAAGGGACTATACATGCTCTCTGCCAATCCCTAGGTACCTTCCCCTCTTTCATACATTTATTAAACAAAAATACCAACCACTCCAACACTCTATCCCCTCCTGCTTTTAACATTTCTGTCATGATCCCGTCAGTTCCAGCTGCTTTACCCCCTTTCATTCTAGGTAATGCCTCACGCACCTCCCCCACACTCACATCCTGCTCTTATTCACTCCTAAAAGATGGTATACCTCCCTGGCCAGTGCATGAAATTACCGCCTCCCTTTCTTCGTCGACATTTAAAAATTCCTCAAAATATTCTCGCCATCTACCCAACTACCACTACAGGGACAGCATCGTGGAGTTCGACCGCGAGGCAGCTGTCAGGTGTGCCACAGGCAGTGTGTACTCAGTTCCTCAAGCTTCAACATCCGTGCACACGAGGGTCTGGGATCTTCAATCAACTTGGCGTCCACCAGGACGCTGACATGTCCCTAGGACAGCTCTCCATCGGGCTGCTAACGGAGTCACTGGCTTCTTGGACCTCTTGGGGAGGGTCGATGGTGCTCGTGCAAGCAGCAGATCCCGGGGCAACTTGCTGCTGTTTGCAATGGCTGTCTACCGAGGAGAGACAGGCACCTAGCAACATCTGTTGTTGGGGCAATGGATGAATTCCCTGCTATGTTTGTTAACTGCTCATTACTCTGTAATTTGTCTATGATTGTAATCATGTGATAACGTGTTTATCATTCATTACCTTTGAAACTTGTCATGATTTTGACCAGCTCTACCTGGAGCTCACTACCTTTGTAAATTCTCATGATTAATGTGTTTATGACTCATTACCTTTGCAATTATTCATGAGTGTGACCAGCTCTACCTGGAGCTCATTACCTTTGTAACTTGGTCATGATTATGACCAGATCTAGTTCATTACCTTTGTAACTTGCTCAGCTATCAAAACTTTGGAGTCCAGTCCCTGGACCAATTATGTACCTCTGTAATCTTTTGACTACCGCCCACAGCATGGGTATGGGGTGCATAATAAACATATTAAACTAACATCTACCCAAAACCTCCATCTCCCCATCTACTAACTCCCCTACTCTGTTTTTAATTGACAAATCCATTTGTTCCCTAGGCTTTCTTAACTTGTTTAACTCACTCCAAAAATTTTTCTTATATTCATTAAAATTTCTTGACAGTACCTCTCCCACTCTATCATCCACTCTCCTTTTGCACTCTCTTACCACTCTCTTCACCTTTCTTTTACTCTCCTTATACTCTACTTTTCTTATAACACTTCTGCTTTGTAAATACCTCTCATAAGCTACCTTTTTCTCTTTTATCACACCCTTTACTTCATCATTCCACCAATCACTCTTCTTTCCTCCTGCACCCACCCTCCTATAACCACAAACTTCTACCCCACATTCTAATACCGCATTTTTAAAACTATTCCAACCCTCTTCAACCCCCTCACTACTCATACCTGCACAAGTCCACCTTTCTCCCAATAGTTGCTTATATTTCACCCGAACTTCCTCGTCCCATTGTTTATACACTTTCACCTCCCTCTTACTTTTTGTTTCCATTTTCCTCATATCCCATCTACCTCTTACTCTAACTGTAGCTACAACTAGATAATGATCCGTGTACATCCTGGAACCTACCCATCAACCTTTTATCCGCCAATACATAATGTAACAAACTACTTTCATTACGTGCTATATCATACCTCGTATATTTATTTATCCTCTTTTTCATAAAATATGTATTACTTATTACCAAACCTCTTTCTACACATAGCTCAATTAAAGGCTCCCCATTTTCATTTACCCCTGGCACCCCAAATTTACCTACTAAACAAACACACTGAAATATTTTTTTTTCGTTAGGTTCAGAATGATTTTGGCGAAATTATTGCATACACAAATTTTCACTTGTCCTATATGGCAAGATGAGCGTTGCTATTTAAGCCAAGATCGCAAGTTTGCACTTGTCCTATATGGCAAGATGAGCGTTGCTAAAAGAATCTTAAGAACAATTTATTTTAGTCAAGATCGCAAGTTCTGCATACTATTCGGCAAGATGAGCGTTGCTATTTAAGCCAAGATCGCAAGTTCTGCCTATTCGGCACGACATATATATATATATATATATATATATATATATATATATATATATATATATACATGGGGAAAAAATGCCACACGTTTCCTTAAAGAATTGGGTTCCAGATTCATCGACACCACCAGGGACCCAAGGGCAGCCACTTTCATGTTCCAGCGCCTCAGCGTAGCCATCCAGAGGGGAAATGCTTGCTGCATACTTGGCTCACGTCCAGCCTCGGAGGAGCTGGAGGAAATTCATGATCTTTGATACATTGTGCCATTGTATCCATGTTTATGTTTTTTTCTGTAAATATATTCTGTTTATTAATAAATGTTCACATAGAATAAAAAATATATAGGGGGTGGTAGGAGAAGAAAATATTCAAACAGCTCCGGGGAGAACCTTGAGTTTTCCCAAAGGTACGTTTATTGTCTTCCGTGAGGATGAGGATCCCCAATCCATTTCTAGAGGTAGTATCTCCCTATAATATATATATAGACATACATATATATATACATACATATATATATATATATATATATATATATATATATATATATATATATATATATATCGACAATCTAAATGAATTCTTTATGAACGAGACCCAAAATTTGGTCATCTCAAAAATCTCTGATATCATCTTAACACCACAAGACTTTGAAAAAGCAATAAACGACATGCCCATGCACTCTGCCCCAGGTCCAGATTCATGGAACTCCGTGTTCATCAAGAACTGTCACGTGCCTTCAGCATTCTATTGAGAGGGAGCATGGACACAGGTGTCATCCCACACTCACTAATAACAACAGACATAACCCCACTGTACAACGGTGGCAGTAAAGCAATTGCTAAGAACTACAGACTGATAAAAATAACATCCCATGTCATAAAAATCTTTGAAAGAGTTCTAAGAAGCAAGATCGCCAACAACCTAGATACCAATTATTTACATAACCCAGAGCAACACGAGTTTAGAACAGGTCGCTCCTGCCTGTACCAGCTACTGGACCACTATGCTAAGATGTAGTATACACAGACTTTGCAAAAGCCCTCGACAAGTGTGACCACGGTGTAATAGCGCACAAAATGCGTGATAAAGCAATAACATTAAAATATGGTAGATGCATCTATAACTTCCTAACAAATAGAATGCAGAGTAATAGTAAACAGAGTAAAGTCTGAGGCAGCTGCGGTGAAAAGCTCTGTTCCACAAGGCACAGTACTCGCTCCCATCCTATTCCTCATCCTCATATCTGACATAGACAGAGATGTAAGCCATAGCTCCGTGTCTTCCTTTGCGGATGACATCCGAATTGCCATGACAGTGACCTCTATCGAAGACACCGCAAGACTCCAAGAGGACATCAACCAAATCTTCCAATGGGCCACTCAAAACAATATGAAGTTCAATGAAGAAAAATTTTAACTGTCAGATATGGAAAACTTGAGGAAATTAAAACTGTATCAGGGTATACAACAAATTCTAACCATACAATAGAGCGAAAGAGTAATGTGAAGGACCTGGGAGTGATAATATCAGAGGATCTCACCTTCAAAGACCACAACAATATATCTATCGCATCTGCTAGGAAAATGATGGTATGAGAACCTTCAAAACTAGGGATGCCAAGCCCTTGATGATTATCTTCAAATCACTTGTTCTTTCTAGGTTAGAATACTGTTGTGCACTAACTGTCCCTTTCAAAGGCAGGCGAAATTGTTGACCTGGAGAGAGTACAAAGAACTTTCACTTCAGGAACATAAATTACTGGGAACGGTTGCAGTCCCTTGATTTGTATTCCCTTGAATGCAGGTGAGAGAGATACATGATAATATACACTTGGAAAACCCTAGATGGAATGGTACCAAATTTGCACAGGAAAATCAGTCCCTATGAAAGCAAAAGACTCGGCAGGAGATGCCTCTCAGCATACATAAGGGGGATTACCAATAGACCTTTGGCTGTCTTCAAGGCACTGGACAGGCACCTAGGGTGAGTACCTGACCAGCCGGGCTGTGGTTCTTATGTCAGTTTGTGTGTGGGCCAGCAGTAACAGCCTGGTTTATCAGATCCTGATCCACCACTAGGCCAGGTCTCAGACCGAGCCGCAGGGGCGTTGACCACCGAAACCCTCTCCAGGTATACCCCAATATTACGACCCATGAATGAGTCACAATGTATATAATGTATATTACCTGTTTGTATAATTTTATATTGCTTATATTTGGGATATTAGCTAAATCGTAAATATATTGCTTTATATTATTATTTGATTTAGTTATATTATTAGGTAGGATGTAATATTTATATATTATTCAGTGCTCATAGTTCAAGTGTTAAGTAGCTGACATCATTGTCTAACTACTGTAATTATAGCTCTGCTCATTTCTCTGCCGGCTTCTCTGTAGTTACTGGGCAGCAGCAGTCCACGGAGAGTCACGTGATCAGGGTGGGGTGATCACACCTCACCTGGAGGAGAGTCTGCCTGGCCTGCACTCGCTCTTGTCTGTTTGACGTTGCTTCCAACAAGACGTGCCTCTCCAGCTCACCATTGCTGGCCCTTGCTGGAAGATCATCTCTGTCGCTTTCTTGTTGTTGGTTCTGTGTAATTCTGTTCACAGAACATAGTCTAGACCTAGTGATTTTCGACGTTGTACTGAGGTTGTGTGTCGAATAGACACTCTGAGAAATTCAGGTCCTAAGCTGTAGCTTCTGACCTAATTTGTACTGGTATCTGTGTAGTGTCACAGTCTGGGATTTTCTAATGCTGAACTTAGATTCAGTAGTATGGGAGTTTTGTGACTTTTGTGGAGGATCTGCAGATGGTCCCTACATAGTGTCGTTATATTATCTCCTTGTTCCTGATTCTGTGTCGCTGTTGCTTGTTATATTGCTGTTCGGCTTATCAGTCATTTTACTGTTCAAGCAAGCTGTTCTGATTGCCAGGTTGGTCAAGAAGTTAGTTCGTGAGGACTTTTAGTCAGTCACTGGTTAAGTCTAGTCGAGTCTTGAGACATAGTGAACTACTTAGAGCACTTACACACATACACACAAGCTTACTTATATATATTTGTATTATGTTATTAAATGTTAACAATGTACCAGACGGTACTTAAAAGCCATAAAGATGTGAAATGTGCCTTCAGCACAATGCTACTGTACACGAGAGAAGTGTACCAACTTGTATCCTATATTATATTCAATTGATTACTTTAATTTACTTTGATCTTATACGCCTAGACAACTTTATTGTTATTAATAAACTTATTAAATTTTAATTTAGTTAGTAGCCTACTAGTTGTAATCCTGAAGCACTATTGAATCTTACTAAATTCTAATGGATAATTGGACCAGGATACTGACTACTTGTTACGAAAACCCAGTAACAGGGTGGATGCTAGAAGGGCAGTACTTTCTAGTATTCACTGGAGATCTCTATGCTTAGTAGATATCGTGTTTTTTGTAAAGCCCAATCACACACGATGCTGTAACTCACGGGGCCACGCAATCCTACAAAGAATCAAGCACCCAGCAGAGCTAGGTGTTTTATCTTGATCCGAGGACATACTATGAGATATGTGTAGGGCCAACACGACATGGGTTCGAATCCTCGGCTAGTCACAATGTTGGTATTGATTAATACCACTCGTTCGTGGTTACAATAATATATATATATATATATATATATATATATATATATATATATATATATATATATATATATATATATATATATATATATATATCCTCCATGGGGAAGTGGAACAGAATTCTTCCGGCGTAAGCCATGCGTGTTGTAAGAGGCAACTAAAATACCAGGAGCAAGGGGCTAGTAACCCCTTCTCCTGTATATATTACTAAATGTAAAAGGAGAAACTTTCGTTATTCCTTCTGGACCATCCCGCCTCGGTGGGATACGGCCGGTGTGTTGAAAGAAATAAAGATATATATATATATATATATATATATATATATATATATATATATATATATATATATACAAATTACTGCAAAACCGACAAAATATTCGCAAATATAATTTCCTGCAATTATGTTCAGGGAAAAATATGCCTGAGAGAGAGAGAGAGAGAGAGAGAGAGAGAGAGAGAGAGAGAGAGAGAGAGAGAGAGAGAGCAGACGCATCATCACAAAACCTCATCAAGCGAACAAGAACAGTTTGACACTGTTGTTCTTTTTTTATCATTTCTCATTTTAAGAGAACAACAATAACAAAGAAGAAGAACAAGTTTGCTTGAAAACCTGACAATAACACAGGAGCCTCCGACACACCGGTGACTTTACAAAACCAGCTCCGAGGTTCCTGAACAAGAGAAGATCGAATATTTGTTTTCTGGATAGCGGGATGAAAGCAAGTGACAGTCGACTGGATGGCCAACTAGCTGTCTGAGTGATTGACTAACTGGATGGTTGGCTGACTGACTGAATGACCGGCTGGCTGACTGACAGGTGCGGTGTTCCTCCCCTGACTGACGAATCCCATGCCGCAGAGTCTCTATCAAAGATATTACAGGAGATCAATCTTGCAACGTCTCATTTGTTGCCTGTGCTTAGGAAATATAATTTTATTACGACCTGCTGCCCCCTTTCATCAGCGATGATAAAGACCAGCTTGAACTCCACGCAAATGCTTAATAACAGAAGCCTTGGAGACCCTTAGACCGGACTCATCAAGTAACAAGGACCCTAATAATTTGGTGGGACGCAGGTGAGGCAGTATCACCGTGGGTAGTTAGCCAGGAAGAGGCTGGATGCGGGCATAAAGCCGGTCCCAGACCTCTCATTACAAACAGTCAGGGACACAGCTTGGTGTTTATGAGAAGGAGGTCATTGTGGGCCAGTGTTGTGTCCTGATGCAAGGTGGAAAAGCACAGTTTATAATGGTCGTTGTTGAATCATGTTACTGACTAGTCTCCCCTCATTACTACTACTACTGTTACTACTACTACTATAAGGAAACTATGGAAAAATGCTAGTTTGTTTATATCAACAACAAACTACAGCTAACAACAACAACATTAAAAAATGAAGTGATAAATGATTTATTCCTTTTATCGTCTCCATTATTTTGTCTGTATTACCTTGTAAAAAAAATAGTCACTGGTTGGCGAAACGTCTCCATCAATAAAAGTACCCGAGTGTTGTACATCACGTCTCATTCATCAACATGTTGGTACTTGTTTACCAGTAATGTGCAATGCTAAGAGGTGTTATCATGCCTTGATGAAACTCTACACTGAACGAAACATTGTCCGTGCAACAGCTTACTCTGCATCCTGTGTCTTTTCTCTTCGACTGATACATTCTTTTGGAATATTTGTAGTTTAAAAAATATTCTTGTCGTAGGATCAGATGATTTCTTAATGTAGTTTGAAGCCAATCGTCAACACTAGGGTCACTGAGGCTGCGCTTAACCTGTTCTTCACTAGACAAGAATTCTTTAAACCCCCAGTATATATGTACTGAGAGACATATATCATTTTATATATATATATATATATATATAGATATATATATATATATATATATATATATATATATATATACACAGCTGTTGGATAAAATAATACGAAAATCTGTTGACTGGACTGTGTGTGTGTGTGTGGCCATTCCCACGTTAGTGCCTTAATCTGTTACAATCTTCGTTACTTGGAAACTTTCAACACACGGAATCACTGAAACAACAACAACAACAACAACAACAACAACAACAACAACAACAATAATAATAAAATATTGTGAAGGTGTGAGTACACATGAACAAGTATTATTGAACAATAAAAATGAGTAATTTTACTGTGTAACGCGAAGAGTAAAAAGAAAAAAATAGCAAAACTTTCCCACTGTTAGATTTTGCGTCGCAGGTGAAGACTAAACAAATTTCTCCAGCAATAAAATCTCTGTGGAAAATTGGCGATGATGAAGTAAACGAAAAAATCGAATTTCAGAGACATATATACTTTTTTTTTTTTACATCAGCAGATAAAAAAGATTAAATGTTAAACATACAGAAAATCATCTTTTTTTTTTTATGTTTGAACCATTAAATTTGTTTCCTGATTAATAAATGTCTCAGTTCAGGATTTATTTATTTTATGTGAAACATTAAATATCATTCAGGCTGTATCGTCTCTCCGGTATCCCCACGACACTCGCGCTACCATGCGGAAGTCACTGAGTTGAAGAAATCTGCGAGTTGCGTTGAGTAGTATGTCTGTGTGGAGGTCAGTGGCCTCAGTTCACATGCCGGCGTGACTATGAAAGGCGGACAAGAATCGATGCAACATTCCTGAGTCACAGCTTTACCTTACATTAGGGCCCACTGCGTTACAACTGGATCGTTGGAAATGTATCATAACTGTGTTCGAATATCACTTTTCCACCTCCCATGTTAACCGTGTATTCTCCCTCCACCCCTCCCACAGTGCTCAGTACTAAGTCCTGCGTATTATGACTTGTAGTCTTCCTGTTAATCCAGTAAAGCTTTGGCTCTATTAGCAACACCTTCACCTCTTCCCTTGTAGAGGCGATACTTAGCACGTTTTTGTACTTTCTCTTCTCTCTGGTTTTCCAGAATTACTCCTACTTCGCTAGGTAATGCGTCCTTAAATCTACTATGCACTTCCTCGAGCACTTTTATTGTTTACACAGATCAGTTTTATAGACTAAGAACTGTTATCCTACCTCAGCTCATTTCAAAGCCCAGACCTATCTAAGGTATACTACCACCCCCCAGGATGCCACCCACAACACTCGGCTAACACCTAGGTATCTACTTACTGCTAAGTGAAGATGGACAGCAGGTGTAAGGAAACATGCCCAACGTTTCCACCAGTACTGGGGATCGAACCCCTGACACTCAGTGTGTGAACTGAGTGCGCTATTAACCAAGTTTGAGGTCCTTCGTGAGTTTCCTCCATCAGCCTTTTTCACGTAATTCCTCAGAGTCGTCTTCCTCATAATGTGACTGGTGGTCAGTTTCGATTCCAATTTTCATCTCTGACACTGCTGCGTGTATTGTTCGACCAGCTGTTTGCCATTGTACTCTTGCCAGTCCTTAAGCCAATTCACAGAATTTTAACTATCATTTTTCTCTTGGGTTGACGAATGTTCATATTCTTTTTGTCTAGCTTTAGAATTATTATTATTATTACAAACAAATGATTCGCTCAACTCGTTATTAAGTTCATTCCAGGGAAGGAGAGCATAAGTAGGATTCTTTGAATGAAGATCTCCTCACTAGTATCACATCTACTTTTTAAAAAATGCACGATAGCATTATGTAGATCATTTTTTTCACTGTATTATATTCTTGTGTTGCAACGCACCGGTATTTTCTTCTTGCTATACATTTGCATGGCATCATATATATATATATATATATATATATATATATATATATATATATATATATATATATATATATATATATATATATATATAACAACACTACGCTAGCCAAGGATTCGAACACATGTTGTACTGGCCTGCCTCATGGTAAGCGAGAACCACATGACCCTTTAAACCACAGGACCACCCAACCCTAGTTAGCTCAGTGTTGTTATTGATCAATACCACTCCTTCGTGGTTACAATAATATATATATATATATATATATATATATATATATATATATATATATATATATATATATATATATATATATATATATATATATATATATATTAAACAAGTCGGCCGTCTCCCACCGAGGCAGTGTGACCCAAAAAGGAAGAAAATCCCCGAAAAGAAAATACTTTCATCATTCAACACTTTCACCTCACTCGCACATTATCACTGCTTTTGCAGAGGTGCTCAGAATACAACAGTCTAGAAGCATACACGTATAAAGATACACAACATATCCCTCCAAACTGCCAATATCCCAAACCCCTCCTTTAAAGTGCAGGCATTGTACTTCCCATTTCCAGGACTCAATTCCGACTATATGAAAATAACCGGTTTCCCTGAATCCCTTCACTAAATATTACCCTGCTCACACTCCAACAGATATTCAGGTCCCAAGTACCATTCGTCTCCATTCACTCCTATCTAAAACGCTCACGCACGCTTGCTGGAAGTCCAAGCCCCTTGCCCACAAAACCTCCTTTACCCCCTCTCTCCAACCCTTTCGAGGACGACCCCTACCCCGCCTTCCTTCCCCTATAGATTTATATGCTTTCCATGTCATTCTACTTTGATCCATTCTCTCTAAATGACCAAACCACCTCAACAACCCCTCTTCTGCCCTCTGACTAATACTTTTATTAACTCCACACCTTTTCCTAATTTCCACACTCCGAATTTTCTGCATAATATTTACACCACACATTGCCCTTAAACAGGACATCTCCACTGCCTCCAACCGTCTCCTCGCTGCTGCATTTACCACCCAAGCTTCACACCCATGTAAGAGTGTTGGTACTACTATACTTTCATACATTCCCTTCTTTGCCTCCATAGATAACGTTTTTTGACTCCACATATACCTCAACGCACCACTCACCTTTTTTCCCTCATCAATTCTATGATTAACCTCATCCTTCATAAATCCATCCGCCGACACGTCAACTCCCAAGTATCTGAAAACATTCACTTCTTCCATACTCCTCCTCCCCAATTTGATATCCAATTTTTCTTTATCTAAATCATTTGATACCCTCATCACCTTACTCTTTTCTATGTTCACTTTCAAATTTCTACCTTTACACACAGTCCCAAACTCATCCACTAACCTTTGCAATTTTTCTTTAGAATCTCCCATAAGCACAGTATCATCAGCAAAAAGTAACTGTGTCAATTCCCATTTTGAATTTGATTCCCCAAAATTTAATCCCGCCCCTCTCCCGAACACCCTAGCATTTACTTCCTTTACAACCCCATCTATAAATATATTAAACAACCATGGTGACATTACACATCCCTGTCTAAGACCTACTTTTACCGGGAAGTAGTCTCCCTCTCTTCTACACACCCTAACCTGAGCCTCACTATCCTCATAAAAACTCTTTACAGCATTTAATAACTTACCACCTATTCCATATACTTGCAACATCTGCCACATTGCTCCTCTATCCACTCTATCATATGCCTTTTCTAAATCCATAAATGCAATAAAAACTTCCCTACCTTTATCTAAATACTGTTCACATATATGCTTCAATGTAAACACTTGATCTACACATCCCCTACCCACTCTGAAACCTCCTTGCTCATCCGCAATCCTACATTCTGTCTTACCTCTAATTCTTTCAATTATAACCCTACCGTACACTTTTCCTGGTATACTCAGTAAGCTTATTCCTCTATAATTTTTACAGTCTCTTTTGTCCCCTTTCCCTTTATATAAAGGGACTATACATGCTCTCCGCCAATCCCTAGGTACCTTCCCCTCTTTCATACATTTATTAAATAAAAGTACCAACCACTCCAACACTCTATCCCCCCCTGCTTTTAACATTTCTGTCATGATCCCATCAGTTCCAGCTTCTTTACCCCCTTTCATTTTACATAATGCCTCACGTACCTCCCCTACACTTACATTCTGCTCTTCTTCACTCCTAAAAGATGGTATACCTCCCTGACCAGTGCATGAAATTACTGCCTCTGTTTCTTCCTTAACATTTAAAAGTTCCTCAAAATATTCTCGCCATCTACCTAATACCTCCATCTCCCCATCTACTAACTCCCCTACTCTGTTTTTAACTGACAAATCCATACTTTCCCTAGGCTTTCTTAACTTGTTTAACTCACTCCAAAAATTTTTCTTATTTTCATTAAAATTTCTTGACAGTACCTCTCCCACTCTAACATCTGCTCTCCTTTTGCACTCTCTCACCACTCTCTTTACCTTTCTTTTACTCTCCATATACTCTGCTCTTCTTATAACACTTCTGCTTTGTAAAAACCTCTCATAAGCTACCTTTTTCTCTTTTATCACACCCTTTACTTCATCATTCCACCAATCACTCTTCTTTCCTCCTGCACCCACCCTCCTATAACCACAAACTTCTGCCCCACATTCTAATACTGCATTTTTAAAACTATTCCAACCCTCTTCAACCCCCCCACTACTCATCTTTGCACTAGCCCACCTTTCTGCCAATAGTCGCTTATATCTCACCCGAACTTCCTCATCCCTTAGTTTATACACTTTCACCTCCCTCTTACTTGTTGTTGCCACCTTCCTCTTTTCCCATCTACCTCTTACTCTAACTGTAGCTACAACTAAATAATGATCCGATATATCAGTTGCCCCTCTATAAACATGTACATCCTGGAGCCTACCCATCAACCTTTTATCCACCAATACATAATCTAATAAACTACTTTCATTACTTGCTACATCATACCTTGTATATTTATTTATCCCCTTTTTCATAAAATATGTATTACTTATTACCAAATCTCTTTCTACACATAGCTCAATTAAAGGCTCCCCATTTACATTTACCCCTGGCACTCCAAATTTACCTACTACTCCCTCCATAACATTTTTACCCACTTTAGCATTGAAATCCCCAACCACCATAACTCTCACACTTGATTCAAAACTCCCCACGCATTCACTCAACATTTCCCAAAATCTCTCTCTCTCCTCTACACTTTTCTCTTCTCCAGGTGCATACACGCTTATTATAACCCACTTTTCACATCCAATCTTTACTTTACTCCACATAATCCTTGAATTAATACATTTATAGTCCCTCTTTTCCTGCCATAGCTTATCCTTCAACATTATTGCTACTCCTTCTTTAGCTCTAACTCTATTTGAAACCCCTGACCTAATCCCATTTATTCCTCTCCACTGAAACTCTCCCACCCCCTTCAGCTTTGTTTCACTTAAAGCCAGGACATCCAGCTTCTTCTCATTCATAACATCCACAATCATCTCTTTCTTATCATCTGCACAACATCCACGCACATTCAGACTTCCCACTTTGACAATTTTCTTCTTATTTTTTTTAGTAATCTTTACAGGAAAAGGGGTTACTAGCCCATTGTTCCTGGCATTTTAGTTGACTTTTACAACACGCATGGCTTACGGAGGAAAGATTCTTATTCCACTTCCCCATGGATATAAAAGGAAAAGTAATAAGACCAAGAACTATTAAGATAAAATCAAAGAAAACTCAGATGAGTGTGTATAAATAAATGTGTACATGTATGTGTAGTGTGACCTAAGTGTAAGTAGAAGTAGCAAGACACGCCTGTAATCTTGCATATTTATGAGACAGACAAAAGACATCAGCAATCCTACCATCATGTAAAACAATCACAGGCTTTCGTTTTACACTCACTTGG
This sequence comes from Cherax quadricarinatus, assembly GCF_038502225.1. Lineage (NCBI taxonomy): Eukaryota > Metazoa > Arthropoda > Malacostraca > Decapoda > Parastacidae > Cherax > Cherax quadricarinatus. The sequence goes on along the minus strand of NC_091293.1, from coordinate 35,207,468 downwards.
CAGGACGGTAGTACCTCCCTGGATGGTTGCTGTCTACCAACCTACTACCTACAAAAAAGTAGACCAGCCAGATGAGACTGAGCTGCCTCCCAACTCGTGCCGAATATGTAAAACTGGTCAATTAGCAAGAACTCATTTAAAATTAATTCCTTTCTAAAATTTTCTCTTATGCGTTTAAAGATATATTTTTTTCATTAATGTTAATGTAAAAAATTTTAATTTTGCACCAAAAGAATCTTAGAAAACTTACCTAACCTTATTATAACAAGAACAATTCATTTTAGCCTAACCCAACTAAATATATTTTAGATTTGTTTACAGTAATTTAATACTAAACAAACACAGTGAAATATACTTTTTTCGTTAGGTTCAGAAAGATTTTGGCGAAATTATTGCATACACAAATTTTCACTTGTCCTATATGGCAAGATGAGTGTTGCTATTTAAGCCAAGATCGCAAATTCTGCCTATTCGGCACGACATATACATACATACATATATATATATATATATATATATATATATATATATAGATATATATATATATATATATATACATATATATATATACACGTCGTGCCGAATAGGCAGAACTTGCGATCTTGGCTTAAATAGCAACGCTCAATTTGCCTTATAGGACAAGTGAAAATTTGTGTATGCAATAATTTCGCCAAAATCATTCTGAACCTAACGAAAAAAATATATTTCACTGTGTTTGTTTAGTATTAAATTATTGTAAACAAATCTAAAATATATTTAGTTGGGTTAGGATAAAATAAATTGTTCTTATTAAAATAAGGATAAGTAAGTTTTCTAAGATTCTTTTGGTGCAAAATTAAAAATTTTTACATTAACATTAATGAAAAAAATATATTTGGCACGACATATATATATATATATATATATATATATATATATATATATATATATATATATATATATATTATATATATATATATATATATATATATATATATATATATATATATATATATATATATATATATATATATATATTATATATATATATATATATATATATATATATATATATATATATATATATATATATATATATATATATAAACACTGATCTCTGGCTGAAGGAGACTCGAACCTCCTTCAGCCAGAGATCAGTTGTTTGTGTATATTTCGCCTGCTCTCGCGAATTCCTTGCATTGTTAAAATCTCTAGTAAGGCTGATGCATGCAGGGGATGAGATGAAAAGCTGTAAGCCTTCTCCCTGAAAGCTGGCTGCCTTGGATCAAAGTCTAGTGCAAGCTGGACTCCAAGGTATTGGTCCAGTGTGGTGAGTTTGGTATAGCACTGCGTACCTTGTTCCAAGGTTCGTAGGTTCGAGTCTCCTTCAGCAAGAGATCAGTGTTTGTGTACATTTCGCCTGCTCTCGCGAATTCCTTGTATATACATATATATATATATATATATATATATATATATATATATATATATATATATATATATATATATATATATATATATATATATAATTTTCTCTTATACGTTTAAAGATATATATGTTTTCATTTATTTTAATGTAAAAATTAATAATTTTGTACCAAAAGAAGTTAGAAAACTTACCTAACCTTATTATAGCAAGCGCAATTTAATTTAGCCAAATCCAGCTAAATATATTTTAGATAAGTTTACAATAATTTAATAATAAATAAATTTAATAACAATGCGTTCAGAATGATTTTTGCGAAACTATTGCATGCAGAAATTTTTGCTTGCCTTATTCGGCAAGAAGAACTTTCTGATTAAATACTAATTTCTCAAGTTTACATACATCAACTTTTCCTCATCATTTAATTTGTGAACTTAACAAGTCAGCATCAGGTTCATGATTGTCAGAGGAGGACAGCCTGAGCATGTCTCTGCACTTGAGGCCGTTTGTCATATAGATATATTTTGGTAAAATACAGCTTCCTGTGTAGTTACACGCCAGTAGATCCAGTAGAGGAGCCTGAGGTGCAGGTTGACCTCGAATCCAGTCTACAGTCAATTGGTGGTCTCCATTTTGGATTTTCATCTTCCAGTCATGACAGACAAGGCTTGGAACTTGTAAATCTTAATCAACTATCTCTCTCTCTTTCTCTCTGTCTCTGTCTCTGTCTGTCTATGTGTGTCGCTCTCTCTTTTTCTCTCTCTCATGGTAGATTTCTTCTGCAAATTGCGACATGGTAGTTTGTACTCTAAGCATGCTTCGCTAAACAATGTGCATCTTGATAGTTTGTAACTTTCACTCTTGATCACATACAATAGTTGGTGTCACAACTCATTACCTTTGCCTGATGTTCCTGCGGTGTGGAGTTGACATGTGAAATATTCTAGTTTATCTATCACTTACAATACATTGTCTGCCGAGTTATGAAAAGATCTCTTGAATTTGCTTGCTATCAATGAGCAATTTCACAGGAGAAGTCTTCCTTTTTACACGCAAATGCATTAACAGCGTCACTTCAGGGATGTGCATGCAACCCGGTGAACGGTTGACAAACATATCTTCTAACTCCATTGACATTCTTCGTCTCAGCGATCTTTGATCTGGCTTTTGTACCACACCTTTGATACAGAGAAGCACCAGTAAGTTAATAAATACTATGGCCATAATGAAAACATCAGTGTCATTACAGCAGATCATAATGAAGTTGAATACTTCTTGGCAGGCAGGTGATGCCTGAAGTAATATTCGACCATCAGTTTCCACATGTATACATTTGAAGTTCATCGATTTCGTGACCTCCATTTGACGTTATCCTGATCCACTTGTTTTTACATGGAACATAAAGGTATTTTGCCTCAAGTCGTCTGTAAACTTTGAAGAAAGTCATTCACAAACTAGAATCATGATTACACTTTAATTATTTGGAATACATCTAAGAAATCTTCTGTCACAGAATCGTGAATCTTGTTATGTATTGAAACCACTGGTCAGATTCTTCTCTCGCCATTATCTTAGGGTTCTTTATAGAAAATTCATTGTAGATACGGAATACTATATCAGTATAGCTGGTAGCCCCTTCATCCTTCAAGACTATAGACAGTACTCTCAAAGTTGTACCACTGAGACTCTTTTGGTCACCATGAACTTTATAAATTAGACTCATGCCATTAAATACAGCTGAAGCATCTGTCACATCTGGTCCATTTGGTGGTTTGCATAATGAGCCTTTAGTCCTTGAAAAGGCCCGTGATAAAGACTCAAATGGATGCGAGAGAATTTCAGCCATCTGAAGACTTCTAGTTTGTGCCATTATAATGGTTCCTTCAAAGAAAATTCTGTCTGCTTTCATTACTACAATTCTTTCAATGCTTGTAAACTATTTACTCTCGTTCAGATTACTGAAGATCTTCAGTGTATTCAACTTTAGAGGGCCATGAAATTTCTTTGAGTGGACTCACCGTAAATCTTTCCTCCATTACTGTAATGTATCAAATTTCACCTATTTCTTACGGACACATGAGATCCTTGGCTACGTACGTTGAAATACTCACGATTTCCTTTGATCCACTAAATAGGTTGACTCAACCTTTAAGAAGATTGACTACTAAAGATACAGCTTCCTCTTTCTTCTCTACCTTTGAATATTGAAGAACTGTGTGCATCTGATTGGTTGAGTTGAGGGTGGCCAGTCTCCTAGTTGCATATTGCCGGGTACACATACACACTCGCGTCTCCCTTGTCGGAGTGCATAGGTTCGAAGCTGAAGCTTTTAATTCCCCTCAAGAAAGGTTCCTTGATGTTGGTGAGGGGGGTCTTGATCTAGGGAATTGGATCTGTGCTCCAGTTCCCTGAATTAAGCCTGAATACCTTCCATCCCCCTACGGGTTTAGCGCTCCCCTTCTATGTTCTGAAGTTACCTTGTACTTTCGCAAACCTGATTTAAGATTAAAACTTAAGGAGCCTTCTGAAGTTTGTGTCTTTACTGACAGTAATTTATATGGTTCTATTTACTGGAATGCTTGCGAAAAGACAACCACGAACTTCAAGCGCACTCGGCGATGCTCGGATTTCAATTATGAGTCACAGGGATGTCAGTCACAGCGGTCTCATGAAGTGGAATAGTCTGGAAAGGGAGGTGGTCGAGGCAGAATCCATACATAGCTTTAAGAAGAGGGATGATAAAGCTCACGGAGCAGGGAGGGAGTGACCTGGTAGCGACCAGTGAAGAAGCGGGGCCAGGAGCTATGAATCGACCCCTGCAACCACATTTAGGTGAGTACACACAAACACACACACACACACACAAACACACACACACACACACACACACACACACACACACACACACACCTACACACACACACACCTACACACACACCTACACACACACACACCTACACACACAATAGGCCTAGTGTCAAATCGACATGTGCCTAGGACAAAATGGTAACTAACACACACACACACACATACACATACACACACACACACACACACACACACACACACACACACACACACACACCTACATACACACACCTACACACACACACACCTACACACACAATAGGCCTAGTGTCAAATCGACATGTGCCTAGGACAAAATGGTAACTAACACACACACACACACACATACACACACATACACATACACACACACACACACACACACACACACACACACACACACACACACACCTACATACACACACCTACACACACACACCTACACACACACACCTACACACACACCTACACACACACCTACACACACAACAGGCCTAGTGTCAAATCGACATGTGTCTAGGACAAAATGGTAACTAACACACACACACACACACAGACTCCGAGGTGTCCCTGTTTGCAGATGACGTGAAGTTGATGAGAAGAATTCACTCGATCGAAGACCAGGCAGAACTACAAAGGGATCTGGACAGGCTGCAGACCTGGTCCAGCAAGTGGCTCCTGGAGCTCAATCCCACCAAGTGCAAAGTCATGAAGATTGGGGAAGGGCAAAGAAGACCGCAGACGGAGTACAGTCTAGGGGGCCAGAGACTACAAACCTCATTCAAGGAAAAAGATCTTGGGGTGAGTATAACACCAGGCACATCTCCTGAAGCGCACATCAACCAAATAACGGCTGCAGCATATGGGCGCCTAGCAAACCTCAGAACAGCATTCCGACATCTTAATAAGGAATCGTTCAGGACCCTGTACACCGTGTACGTTAGGCCCATATTGGAGTATGCAGCACCAGTTTGGAAACCACACCTAGCAAAGCACGCAAAGAAACTAGAGAAAGTGCAAAGGTTTGCAACAAGAGTAGTCCCAGAGCTAAGAGGTATGTCCTACGAGGAGAGGTTAAGGGAAAGCAACCTGACGACACTGGAGGACAGGAGAGATAGGAGGGACATGATAACGACATACAAAATACTGAGAGGAATTGACAAGGTGGACAAAGACAGGATGTTCCAGAGATTGGACACAGTAACAAGGGGACACAGTTGGAAGTTGAAGACACAGATGAATCACAGGGATGTTAGGAAGTATTTCTTCAGCCACAGAGTAGTCAGGAAGTGGAATAGTTTGGGAAGCGATGTAGTGGAGGTAGGATCCATTCATAGCTTTAAGCAGAGGTATGATAAAGCTCACGGTTCAGGGAGAGTGACCTAGTAGCGACCAGTGAAGAGGCGGGGAGAGGAGCTATGACTCGACCCCTGCAACCACAACTAGGTAAATACACACACACACACACACACACACACACACACACACACACACACACACACACACACAACCAGGTCAACCCCAGTGCAACCAAACACTCTAAATCAAAACACCCATGCCACATCCAATGCCCCCACCCACTACATTACAAACTTCACCCCCACAGCAACAACCCATAGTTCCTTACCAGGTCTCCCACTTCCCCAACCCCAATATACTTCCCAGACCACAGTCTTAGAAAAGAAGTTGAAGGTGTGGTATACAAATGCAGATGGAATAACAAACAAGTATGAGGAGTGGCACGAAAGAATCAAAGAGACATCCCCAGACATAATAGCACTCACAGAAACAAAACTCACCAGAATAATAACAGATTCAATCTTTCCATCCGGATATCAAATCTTCAGGAAAGACAGAGGGAGGAGAGGGGGAGGAGGAGTTGCACTGCTCATTAAAAACCAGTGGGGTTTTGAGAAAATGGAAGGAATGGATGGCATGGGCGAAAGGGACTACTTAGTAGGAACAATCCAGTCTGAGGGACATAAGGTGATAATTGCAGTAATGTACAACCCACCACAGAACTGCAGGAGGCCAAGAGAAGAATACGATGAGTGCAACAGAGCAATGATCAACACACTAGCCGAGGTGGCCAGGAGAGCACACATGGGGGGAGCAAAGTTACTAGTTATGGGTGATTTCAATCACAAGGAGATTTACTGGGAAAACCTGGAGCCCCATGGGGGTCCCGAAACATGGAGAGCCAAGATGATGGATGTGGTACTGGAGAACCTCATGCATCAACATGTTAGAGACACTACCAGAGAGAGAGGAGAGGATGAACCAGCAAGGTTGGACCTTGTATTCACCATGAGTAGTTCGGACATCGAGGGTATCATGTATGAAAGGCCCCTGGGAGCTAGTGATCATGTGGTTCTGTGCTTCGACTACATAGTTGAGCTCCAAGTGGAGAGAGTAGCAGGAATAGGCTGGGAAAAACCAAACTACAAAAGGGGGAACTACTCAGGCATGAGGAACTTCCTTCAAGACATTCAGTGGGAGAGGGAACTGACAGGAAAACCAGTACAAGAAATGATGGACTATGTAGCAACAAAATGCAAGGAGGCAGAGGAGAGGTTTGTTCCCAAGGGAAACAGAAATAATGGGAAGAACAGAACGAGTCCTTGGTTCACCCAAAGGTGTAGGGAGGCAAAAACTAGGTGTACTAGAGAATGGAAAAGGTACAGAAGACAGAGAACTCAGGAAAATAAAGAAATCAGCCGAAGAGCCAGAAACGAATATGCACAGATAAGAAGGGAGGCTCAGAGACAATATGAAAATGACATAGCATCAAAAGTAAAGACTGACCCGAAGCTGTTGTACAGCCACATCAGGAGGAAAACAACAGTCAAGGACCAGGTAATCAGACTGAGGAAGGGTGATGGGGAATTCACAAGAAACGACCGAGAGGTTTGTCAGGAGCTCAACACAAGATTTAAAGAGGTATTTACAGTGGAAACCAGTAGGACTCCAAGAAATCAGAACAGGGGGGCACACCAGCAAGTGCTGGATGAGGTACATATAACCAAGGAGGAGGTGAAGAAGCTGCTATGCGAACTTGACACCTCAAAGGCGGTGGGACCAGACAACATCTCTCCATGGGTCCTTAAAGAGGGAGCAGAGATATTGTGTGAGCCATTAACAAAGATCTTCAACACATCATTTGAAACTGGGCAACTCCCTGAGGTATGGAAAATGGCAAATGTAGTCCCAATTTTTAAAAAGGGAGACAGACATGAGGCACTAAACTACAGACCTGTATCTCTAACGTGTATAGTATGCAAGGTCATGGAGAAGATCATCAGGAGGAGAGTGGTGGGGCACCTGGAAAGAAACAAGTGTATAATTGACAACCAGCACGGTTTCAGGGAAGGAAAATCCTGTGTCACAAACCTACTAGAGTTTTATGACAAGGTGACAGAAGTAAGACAAGAGAGAGAGGGGTGGATCGACTGCGTATTTTTGGACTGCAAGAAGGCTTTCGACACAGTTCCTCACAAGAGGTTACTGCAAAAGCTAGAGGACCAGGCACACATAACAGGAAAGGCACTGCAATGGATCAGAGAATATCTGACAGGGAGGAAACAACGAGTCATGGTACGCGACGAGGTGTCAGAGTGGGCGCCTGTGACAAGCGGGGTTCCACAGGGGACAGTCCTAGGACCTGTGCTGTTCTTGGTATACGTGAACGACATAACGGAAGGGATAGACTCAGAAGTGTCCTTGTTTGCAGACGATGTGAAGTTAATGAGAAGAATCGAATCGGACGAGGATCAGGCAGGACTACAAAGAGATCTGGACAGGCTACAAGCCTGGTCCAGCAACTGGCTCCTTGAATTTAACCCTGCCAAATGCAAAGTCATGAAGATTGGGGAAGGGCAAAGAAGACCGCAGACACAATATAGTTTAGATGGCCAAAGACTGCAAACCTCACTCAAGGAAAAAGATCTGGGGGTGAGTATAACACCGAGCATATCTCCTGAGGCGCACATCAATCAGATAACTGCTGCAGCATACGGGCGCCTGGCAAACCTACGGATAGCGTTCTGATACCTCAGTAAGGATTCGTTTAAGACTCTGTACACCATCTACGTCAGGCCCATACTGGAGTATGCAGCACTAGTTTGGAATCCACACCTAGTCAAGCACGTCAAGAAATTAGAGAAAGTGCAAAGGTTTGCAACAAGACTAGTCCCAGAGCTACGGGGATTGTCCTATGAAGAAAGGTTGAGGGAAATCGGCCTGACGACACTGGAGGCCAGGAGGGTCAGGGGAGACATGATAACGACATATAAAATACTGCGCAGAATAGACGAGGTGGACAAAGACGGGATGTTCCAGAGATGGGACACAGACACAAGAGGTCACAATTGGAAGTTGAAGACTCAGATGAATCAAAGGGATGTTAGGAAGTATTTCTTCAGTCATAGAGTAGTCATGCCATGGAATAGCCTAGAAAGTGATGTGGTGGAGGCAGGAACCATACATAGTTTTAAGGCGAGGTATGATAGAGCTCATGGGGCAGGGAGAGAGAGGACCTAGTAGCAATCAGCGAAGAGGCGGGGCCAGGAGCTGTGACTCGACCCCTGCAACCACAAATAGGTGAGTACAAATAGGTGAGTACACAGTGGTGGGAGAAGAGTGGTGGAACACCTAGAAAGGAATGATCTCATCAACAGCAGCCAACATGGTTTCAGGGACGGGAAATCCTGTGTCACAAACCTACTGGAGTTCTATGACATGGTGACAACAGCAAGACAAAAGAAAGAGAGGGGTGGGTGGATTGCATTTTCTTGGACTGCAAGAAGGCGTTTGACACAGTTCCACAAAAGAGATTAGTGCAAGAACTGGAGGACCAAGCAAGGATAACAACGAAGGCACTACAATGGATCAGGGAATACTTGTCAGGAAGACAGCAGCGAGTCATGGTACGTGGCGAGGTGTCAGAGTGGGCACCTGTGACCAGCGGAGTCCCACAGGGGTCAGTTCTAGGACCAGTGCTGGTTCTGGTATTTGTGAACGACATGACGGAAGGAATAGACTCCGAGGTGTCCCTGTTTGCAGATGACGTGAAGTTGATGAGAAGAATTCATTCGATCGAAGACCAGGCAGAACTACAAAGGGATCTGGACAGGCTGCAGACCTGGTCCAGCAATTGGCTCCTGGAGTTCAATCCCACCAAGTGCAAAGTCATGAAGATTGGGGAAGGGCAAAGAAGACCTCAGATGGAGTGCAGTCTAGGGGGGCCATAGACTACAAACCTCACTCAAGGAAAAAGATCTTGGGGTGAGTATAACACCAGGCACATCTCCTGAAGCGCACATCAACCAAATAACTGCTGCAGCATATGGGCGCCTAGCAAACCTCAGAACAGCATTCCGACATCTTAATAAGGAATCGTTCAGGACCCTGTACACCGTGTACGTTAGGCCCATATTGGAGTATGCGGCACCAGTTTGGAACCCACACCTAGCCATGCACGTAAAGAAACTAGAGAAAGTGCAAAGGTTTGCAACAAGACTAGTCCCAGAGCTAAGTGGTATGTCCTACGAGGAGAGGTTAAAGGAAATCAACTTGACGACACTGGAGGACAGGAGAGATAGGGGGAACATGATAACGACATACAAAACACTGAGAGGAATTGACAAGGTGGACAAAGACAGGATGTTCCAGAGATGGGACACAGTAACAAGGGAACACAGTTGGAAGTTGAAGACACAGATGAATCACAGGGATGTTAGGAAGTATTTCTTCATCCACAGAGTAGTCAGGAAATGGAATAGTTTGCGAAGCGATGTAGTGGAGGCAGGATCCATACATAGCTTTAAGCAGAGGAATGATAAAGCTCACGGTTCAGGGAGACTGACTTAGTAGCGACCAGTGAAGAGGCGGGGCCAGGAGCTCGGACTCGACCCCTGCAACCTCAACTAGGTGAGTACAACTAGGTGAGCACACACACACAAGCACAGGTAAGGTAACTAACATACCTCCTATGCTGTTTGTGTGCCCTGTCTGTGTGTCTTGTCTGTGTGCTCTGCCTGTGTTCCCTCTCTGTGTGCCCTGCCTGTGTGCCCCCTGTATATGTGCCCTGTCTGTGTGCCCTGTCTGTGTCTCCTGTCTGTGTGCCTTGTCTATGTGTCCTGTCTATTTTCCGTGTCTGTGTGCTCTGTCTGTGTGCATTGTCAGTGTGCCCTTTCTGGGTCCCTTGTCTGTGTGCCCTGTCTGTGTCTTGTCTGTGTATACCTAGAGAGGGTTTCAGGAGTCAACGTCCCCGCGGCCCGGTCTGAGACCAGGCCTCGTGGTGGATCAGGATCTGATCAACAAGTGCTGGCAGCACGAAGATTGACGTACGAACCACAGCTCGGTTGGTCAGGTACTGACTATAGGTGCCTGTCCAGCGCCTTCTTGAAGACAGCCATGGGTCTATTGTTAATCCTCCTCATGTATGCTGGGTGGCAGTTCAACAGTATTGGGTCCCTGACACTTATTGTGCTCTCTCATTATACTCGTGGCTCCCCCACTTTTCACTACGGGAATGTTGCATTTACTTCCGAGTCTTTTGCTTTCATAGGGAGTGATTTTCGTGTGCAAGTTTGGTACTAATCCTTCTAGGATTTTCCAAGTGTATATTAAGGAACTTCAACCGTTCCCAGTAATTTAGGTGCTTTATCGTACTTATGTGTTCCGTGAAAGTTCTTTGTATGCTCTCAAGGTCAGCAATTTTGCCTACCTTGAATGGGCCAGTTAGTGTACAGCAGTATTCCAACCTAGAGAGAACAAGCGATTTGAAGAGGATCATCATGGGCTTGGCGTCCCTAGTTTTGAAGGTTCTCTATATTCATCCTATTATTTTCCTAGCAGATGCGATAGATACATTGTTGTGGTCTTTGAAGGTGAGACCCTCTGACATTATCACTCCCAGATCCTTCACATTACTCTTACCCTCTATTGTATAGTTAGAATTTGTTGTATACCCTGATATTGTTTTGAGTGGCCCATTTGAAGATTTGGTTGATGTCCGCTTGGAGTTCTGCGGTGTCTTCGATGGAGGACACTGTCATGGCAATTCGGGTGTCATCCGCAAAGGAAAATACGTTGCTATGGCTTATATCTCTGTCTATGTCAGATATGAGGAGGAGGAATAGGATGGGAGCGAGTACTGTGTCTTGTGGAACACGGCTTTTTACTATACCTGCCTCAGACTTTACTTTGTTTACTATTACTCTTTGCGTTCTATTTGTCAGGAAGTTATAGATCCATCTACCAACTTTTCCTTTTATTCCTTTATCACACATTTTGTGTGCTATTACACCATGGTCATACTTGTCGAAAGCTTTCGCAAAGTCTGTGTATACTACAT
>NC_091293.1:35183359-35190859 GCF_038502225.1 Cherax quadricarinatus | reverse complement strand
TATAGCAGCATCTCTCGTATATAGAGGCAGACGGCTACAGTCACGAGAGCCGGACATAGATGCAGTCAGCAACGGAGATACGAAGGCCGGACAGACGAGCGGTCGGATAAAGAAGGGGGGGTGTTAGAAGGTCGGAGAGAGAGAGAGAGAGAGTGAGAGAGAGAGAGAGAGAGATAGCCTGATTTAGCGGCAGCCGGTTGGGCACACTAGCGGCCGGATACAGAGACAGACAGGCCGGACAGGCAGCTGACACGAGGATGGTCCGGCAAACGATGCTTCTGGCTATCAGCGCTAAACGTCACCCAGGGTCCCGTTCCCTGTCTCTCATCCATCTCCCCTTCCCTCCATCTTCTTCCATCCTTCCTCTTCCATCCTTATAGTTCATCCTCACTGACCTGTCATCGTCTCGTCGCCACGATGATGGACGAGGAGACTGTCTCGCGCGAGAGACAAGCTTGGGGAGACAATTGACTAAGTTGAAGTCGGAGTCAAGAAGAAGAATCGGATGGTTTGACTGGAGGGGGAGGCTACCCAGTAATATAGCGGTGAGGGAGGGGTGTGTGGGGGTGAGGGAGGGGGTTTGTGGGGGTGAGGGAGGGGTGTGTGGGGTGAGGGAGGGGTGTTTGAGGGGGGGTGAATGAGGGGGGTGGGTGAGGGAGGGGGTGAGGGAGGGGATTTGTGGTGGTGAGGGAGGGGTGTGTGGGGGAGGGAGGGGTGAGGGAGGGAGTGTGTGAGGGGTGAGGGAGGGGGTTTGGGGGTGAGAGATTTGTGGTGGTGATGTGGTGAGGGAGGGGTGTGTGGGGGTGAGGGAGGGGGTGTATGGGGGGGGTGAGCGAGGGGTATGTGGGGGTGAGGAAGGGGTGTGTGGGGGTGAGGGAGGGGTATGTGGGAATGAAGGAGGGGTGTGTGGGAGTGAAGGAGTGAAGGAGGGGGGGTGTATGAGGGGTGTGGGAGGGAGGGGTGACTGAGGAGTGTGTGGGGGGGGTGAGGGAGGGTGTGTGTGGGGGTGAGCGATTGTTGTGTGGAGGTGAGGGAGGGGTATTTGGAGGTGAGGAAGGGTTGTGTGTGTGGGTGAGGGAGGGATGTGTGTGGGGTGAGGGAGAGGTGTGTGGGGGTGAGGGAGGGGGTTTGTGGGGGTAAGGGAGGGGTGTGTGAGGGAGAGGTGAGGGAGGGGGTTTGGGGGTGAGGGAGGGATTGGTGGGGGTGAGGGAGGGGTGTGTGGGGGTGAGCGAGGGGTATGTGGGGGTGAGAGAGGAGTGTGTGTGGGGGTGAGGGAGGGGTATGTGGGAATGAAGGAGGGGTGTGTGGGAGTGAGGGACGGGTGTATGGGGGTGACTGAGGAGTGTGTGGGGGTGAGGGAGGGGTGTGTGGGGGCGACTGAGGAGTGTGTGGGAGGGAGGGGTATGTGGGGGTGACGGAGGAGTGTGTGGAAGGGAGGGGTGTGTGGGGGTGACTGAGGAGTGTGTGGGAGTGAGAGAGGGGTGTGTGGGGGTGAGCGATTATTTTGTGGAGGTAAGGGAGGGGTATGTGGAGGTGAGGGAGGGATGTGTGTGGGGTGAGGGAGGAGTGTGTGGGGGTGACGGAGGGGTGTGTGGGGGTGAGGGAGGAGTGTTGGGGTGAGGGAGGAGTGTGTGGGGAGTGAGGGAGGAGTGTGTGGGGGTGAGGGAGGGGTATGTGGGGGTGAGGGAGGGGGTATGTGGGGGTGAGGGAGGGGTATGTGGGGGTGAGGGAGGGGGTATGTGGGGGTGAGGGAGGGGTGTGTAGGGGTGACTGAGGAGTGTGTGGGGGTGAGGGAGGGGGGTGTGGGGTGAGGGAGGGGTGTGTGGGGGTGACTGAGGAGTGTGTGGGGGTGAGGTAGAGGTGTGTGGGGGTGACTGAGGAGTGTGTGGGGGTGAGGGAGGGGTCTGTGGGGGGGGAGAAAACTCTTGCAAGAGTCTACTTGAAAATTCACTATATGCACTCTTATTGGTTGTGGCTGTGTGCTCATCGCTTCCCTGCTTCTCACTGGCTGTATCCTGCACTGTCTGTCAACTCTCTTCTTTTCATATGTAGTGACTGCAGTGTGCAGTATTGGAACCAATCCCTTTAAAATCTTCCATGGGTTGATAATGAGGTATTTTTCTCGCTTGCGTCCTTAAGAGTACAAAAGTGTTCCAAGTAATTTAGATGTTTCACTGAGTTTATTCGACCTGTGATGGTTCTCCATATATTTTCCAGTTCTACAACTGCGACTATATTGAATAGGACCGTGAGTATACAACAATATTCTAGCCTTGAGTGTATGAGTGGCAGGAAGTGTATCATCATTGGTTTGGCATCCCTTGTTTTGAAATTTTTATTTATCCAACCTATTGTTTCTCTTCCACGTGCGATAATAACATCGTCGTGCTCCTCAACATAAGCTTTGATATTATCACTCCCAGACTGAGTAAGTCTTGTACTCTGATCTTTATATTCCCTCAATCCTTCGGTAATTTAGTAACTTAAAATTGTCCTCGTCGAATATCATATTTTTTGTCAGTGGCCCACTGGAAAACTTTGTTTATATCAGTTCGCTGTGTCTTCCATGGATGCCACTCATATACAAATTTTGGTATCATCTGTGTTTCAGATATGAGCAGCATATCAAAAAGAAGTAGGGCGAGTACCGTCCCTTGGAGAACAGAACTTTTCACTGTACCAGCCCTTGATTTTACTCTGTTTACTAATGCTTTATAGGTGCTAATAGTTAAGTTGAATATAGCTCTGCCATCTTTCCACACATTCCTTTTGCATGGATTTTGTGTGTAACTACCCAGTGGTCTTACTTGTTACGTAGTGTATCCAAGACCATGTAATGATCCAGAAATTAAGAGACGCAGGAGTCACCTGCTCTGAACCCATACTAACTTCGGTAGTACAATTGCTTCAATTCCATGTGACTTAAAATATAAAAAAAAAATTCCATGTGACTGGCAATCCTGTTTTCTTAAAATCGTTTAAAAAAAAGTGATATATCAACCCTGTCGGTTTAGATTATATTTTTTTTCAATTGCTTTACTGCCACATTTGTGGAGTGGGGCTATATCAGTGTTTTTTTAATAATTTGGAAATCTCCAGTGTCCAGGAACCTTCACCAGAGAATATTAAAGGCATGTGATAATGGTCTCTTGAAATTCTTAATGAATGTAGGGATTGCATGAGTCTAGGCCTGGGGTTGAGAGCCTAGGCATGAAATCCATGGTTTCTTCTAGGTCAGGTTGAATTATAGGTATACCAGAGATTATGGGAAGATCCCTTTAGCATTTTGCGTCTCGTTAATGAGGAACTTATTTGAGCAGTCACTCTTTAACTGACTAACGGCTCACTGAACACTGAGTTGTACTATTTCTTTGCCATCAGTGAATGCTCTGGGTCTGATGCTAAATGTTTTTGCCCTGGATTTTGCATTGGATTTATCTCAAATTCACTTATGACTTTTTGCGGTAAATATGTGTGAGGACACAGAAGGGGTGAATGGGGGTGAAGGAAGGGTGTGTGGCAGTGAGGGTGGGGTGAGAGAGGAGTGTGTGGGGGTGAGGGAGTGGTGTGCCGGGGAAGAAAAATGTGTGTGCGTGTGGGTGTGTGTGTTCTTACCTATTTGTGGTTGCAGGGGTCGATTCACAGCTTCTGGCCCCGCCTCTTCACTGGTCGTCACTAGGTCCATTCTCTCCCTGCTCCATGAGCTTTATCGTGTTTTTTCTTAAAGCTATGTATGGATCCTGCCTATACCACATCACTCTTCAGATTGTTCCACTTCCTGACAACTCTATGGCTAAAGAAAAACTTCCTAACATCCCCGTGACTCATCTAAGTCTTGAACTTTCAGTTGAGGCCCCTTGTTGCTGTGTCCCATCTCTGAAACATTCCATCCATATCCACCTTGTCAATTCCCCTTAGTATTTTGTACGTCGTTATTATGTGACCCCCATCTCTCCTGTCCTCTAGTGTCGTCAGGTCGATTTCCCTTAATCCCTCCTCGTGGGATATACCCCTTAACTCTGGGACTAGTCTTGTTGCAAACGTTTGCACTTTCTCTAATTTCTTGATGTGTTTGACCAGGTGTGAGTTCCATACTGGTGCTGCATATTCCAATATGTACCTGACGTACACATACACAGCGTACGTCAGACCCTTGCTAAGGTATCGAAATGCAATTTTTAAGTTTGTCAGCTGCCCATATGCTGCAGCAGCTATTTGGTTGATGTGTGCCTCAGGAGATGTGCTCGGTGATATACTCACTCCAAGATCTTTTTCCTTGTGTGAGGTTTGCATCTTTGTCCCCCTAGCCTGTACTCTGTCTGTGATCTTCTTTCACCGTGTGTGAATGTGTGTGTGTACTCACCTAATTGTACTCACCTAATTGTGGTTGCAGGGGTCGAGACTCGGCTCCTGGCCCCGCCTCTTCACTGATCGCTACTGGGTCCTCTCTCTCTCTGCTTCCTGAGCTTTGTCATACCTCTTCTTAAAACTATGTATGGTTCCTGCCTCCACTACTTCACTTGCTAGGCTATTCCACTTGCTGACAACTCTATGACTGAAGAAATACTTCCTAACGTCCCTGTGACTCGTCTGAGTCTTCAGCTTCCAGTTGTGACCCCTTGTCCCTGTGTCCCCTCTCTGGAACATCCTATCTCTGTCCACCTTGTCTATTCCCTGCAGTATCTTGTATGTCGTTATCATGTCTCCCCTGACCCTTCTGTCCTCCAGTGTCGTCAGTCCGATTTCCCTTAACCTTTCCTCGTACGACATTCCCTTGAGCTCTGGGACTAGCCTTGTTGCAAACCTTTGTACTTTCTCTAACTTCTTGACGTGCTTGACCAGGTGTGGGTTCCAGACTGGTGCTGCATACTCCAGTATGGGCCTAACATACACAGTGTACAGTGTCTTGAACGATTCCTTATTAAGGTATCGGAACGCTATTCTCAGGTTTGCCAGGCGCCCGTATGCTGCAGCGGTTATTTGGTTGATGTGTGCCTCCGGTGATGTGCTCGGTGTTATGGTGACCCCAAGGTCTTTCTCCCTGAGTGAGGTCTGTAGTCTTTGTCCACCTAGCCTATACTCTGTCTGCGGTCTTCTTTGCCCCTCCCCAATCTTCATGACTTTGCATTTGGCTGGATTGAATTCGAGAAGCCAGTTACTGGACCACATGTCCAGCCTGTCCAGGTCTCTTTGCAGTCCTGCCTCATCCTCGTCCGATTTAATTCTTCTCATCAACTTCACGTCATCTGCGAACAGGGACACTTCAGAGTCTATTCCTTCCATCATGTCGTTCACATATATCAAAAATAGCACTGGTCCTAGAACTGACCCCTGTGGGACCCCGCTCGTAACAGGCGCCCACTGTGATACCTCTTCACGTACCATGACTCGTTGCTGCCTCCCTGTCAGGTATTCCCTTATCCATTGCAGTGCCCTCCCTTTTACATGCGCCTGATCCTCCAGCTTCTGCACTAATCTCTTGTGGGGAACTGTGTCAAAAGCCTTCCTGCAGTCTAGGAAAACGCAATCTACTCACCCCTCTCTCTCGTGTCTTACTTCTGTTACCTTGTCATAAAACTCCAGGAGGTTTGTGATACAAGATTTGCCTTCCATGAACCCATGCTGGTTTTCATTTATAATCTTGTTCCTTTCCAGGTGTTAGACCACTCTCCTCCTGATAATCTTCTCCATGACTTTGCACACAATACATGTCAGAGACACAGGTCTGTAGTTTAGTGCCTCATTTCTGTTTCCTTTCTTAAATATGGGGACTACATTAGCTGTCTTCCATTTCTCAGGTAGTTGCCCAGTTTCAAGGGATGCATTGAAGATTGTTGTTCGTATGTCATCCAACACTTGTTGGTATATTCCCTCTTGATGTTCCCTTCTGTGCTGTCTTCCCACAACCCTTCCTGTCTCTACTGTAAAAACTTCCTTAAATCTCCTGTTCAGCTCCTCACATACCTCCTGATCATTTCTTGTGAGTTCTCCACCTTCTGTCCTTAATCTGATCACCTGGTCTTTGACTGTTGTCTTCCTCTTGATGTGGCTATACAACAGTTTCGGGTCAGTCTTGATTCTCGATGCTATGTCATTTTCATACTGTCGCTGGGCCTCCCTCCTTACCTGTGCGTACTCATTCCTGGCTCTGCGACTGATCTCCCTATTTTCGTGTGTTCTCTGCCTTCTGTACTTTTTCCATTCTCTATTGCACTTTGTTTTTGCCTCCTTACACCGTCGGGTAAACCAGGGGCTCGTTCTGGTCTTCCCGTTGTTACTGTTGCCCTTGGGAATAAACCTTTCCACTGCCTCCTTGCATTTTGTTGTTACATATTCCATCATTTCATTTACTGACTTTCCTGCCAGTTCTCTGTCCCACTGGGCCTCCCGCAGGAAGTTCTTCAACCCTATGTAGTCCCTTCTTTTATAGTCAGGCTTTTCCCATTCAACTCCTGTTATTCTCTCCACTTGCAGCTCTACTATGTATTCAAAGCACAGAACCACGTGGTCGCTAGCTCCTAGGGGACTCTCATACTCTCATACAATGTCTGAGCTGCCCAGGGTGAACACAAGGTCCAATCTTGCTGGTTCATCCGCCCCTCTCACTCTGGTAGTGTCCTTAACATGTTGGTGCATGAGGTTTTCCAGCACCACGTCCAACATCCTGGCTCTCCATGTTTCGGGACCCCCATGTGGCTCCAGGTTTTCCCAGTCAATCTCCCTGTGGTTGAAATCCCCCATAACCAGCAACTTTGCTCTGCTGGAGTGAGCTCTTCTTGCCACCTCATCAAGTGTGTCCACCATTGCTCTGTTGCTCTCTTCATATTCCTCTCTTGGCCTCCTGCAGTTCTGTGGTGGATTATACATCACTGCAATGACCACTTTGTGTTCCCCAGCCTGAAGTGTACCTGCTATGTAGTCTCTTTCTCCCGTCTCATCTATGCCTTCCATTATCTCGAATTTCCATCTGTTTTTTACGATCAGAGCAACCCCACCTCCCCCCCTGCCCCTTCTATCTTTCCTCATGATCTGGTATCCTGGTGGGAAGATTGCATCTGTTATTGTCTCTGTGAGTTTTGTTTCTGTAACTGCTATGATGTCTGGGGACTTCTCATCAATTCTTTCTTGCCATTCCTCATGTTTATTTGTTAATTCATCTGCATTTGTGTACCAAACCTTCAACTTCTGTTCTAATACTGTAACTGTGGTGCGGGGGTGGAAACAGAGGGATCAGTGTGTGATGGTTGGTTTGGATTGTTCAGTTGCCTTGGGGGTGTCGTGGCTGGAGTCCTTCTGCAGGTGTTTCTGGTGGGTGCGCTTGTCCTTCCATTTGATCCTGGGTTATTCTGCTCTCCTTTTTCATTTCCTCCCATTTCTCCTTTCGTTTTTGAACTCTCTCTTTCATTGTCTTCCTTTCTTCCTGTGTTCTGTCTCGATCGAGGTACACACTCCGGAACTCCTGCTTGCCTCTCAGCCGTGCTTTCTCCTGCAGGATCATGG
>NC_091293.1:35163359-35180859 GCF_038502225.1 Cherax quadricarinatus | reverse complement strand
TTGCTGGACCAAGTCTGCAGCCTGTCCATATCCCTTTGTAGTTCTGCCTGGTCTTCGATCGAGTGAATTCTTCTCATCAACTTCACGTCATCTGCAAACAGGGACACCTCAGAGTCTATTCCTTCCGTCATGTCATTCACAAATACCAGAAACAGCACTGGTCCTAGGACTGACCCCTGTGGGACCCCGCTGGTCACAGGTGCCCACTCTGACACCTCCCCACGTACCATGACTCGCTGCTGTCTTCCTGACAAGTATTCCCTGATCCATTGTAGTGCCTTCCCTGTTATCCCTGCTCCAGTTTTTGCACCAATCTCTTGTGTGGAACTGTGTCAAACGCCTTCTTGCAGTCCAAGAATATGCAATCCACCCACCCCTCTCTCTCTTGTCTTACTGCTGTCACCATGTCATAGAACTCCAGTAGGTTTGTGACACAGGATTTCCCGTCCCTGAAACCATGTTGGCTGCTGTTGATGAGATCGTTCCTTTCTAGGTGTTCCACCACTCTTCTCCTGATAATCTTCTCCATGATTTTGCATACTATACATGTCAGTGACACTGGTCTGTAGTTTAATGTTTCATGTCTATCTCCTTTTTTAAAGATTGGGACTACATTTGCTGTCTTCCATGCCTCAGGCAATCTCCCTGTTTCGATAGATGTATTGATTATTGTTGTTAGCGGTACACATAGCGCCTCTGCTCCCTCTCTCAATACCCATGGGGAGATGTTATCTGGCCCCATTGCCTTTGAGGTATCTAGCTGTGTGTATCTAGATGTGTGTGTGTGTATGTACTCACCTAGTTGTACTCACCTAGTTGAGGTTGCGGGGGTCGAGTCTGAGCTATGTGTGTGTGTGTGTGTGTGTGTGTGTGTGTGTGTGTGTGTGTGTGTGTGTGTGTGTGTGTGTGTGTGTGTTTGTGTGTATGTATGTGTGTGTGTCAGTAAAGGTTGTTAGCAGTCAAATACAGGACATATCATCAGTTACAATATTTTCCAGCATGTTGAAACTCATAATCATAATATTAACAGGGAGGGTGCAACTTAATTTAGCCTAATCCAACTAAATATAATTTAGTTAAGTTTACAATCATTTAATAGTCAACAAACAAAATTAATTATATTTTTTCGTTAGGCTCAGAATGATTTTTGGGAAATCATTGAATATACAAATTTTTCCTTGCCTTATTCGGCAAAATGAGCGTTGCTATTTAAGCCAGAATCGCAAATTTTACTTATTCGGTACGACACGCACACACACAAATATATATATATATATATATATATATATATATATATATATATATATATATATATATATATATATATATATATATATATATATATATATATATATATATATATATATATATATATATATATATATATATATATATATATATATATATATATAAATATATATATATATATATATATATATATATATATATATAAATATATATATATATATATATATATATATATATATATATATATATATATATATATATGTATATATATATACTCACACACATATATTAATTTATAACACACCAGCCATCTCCTACCGAAGCAAGGTGACTCAAAAAATGAAGAAGAAACACTTTCGTCATGACTGTCTTGCCAGAGGTACACTGACACTACAGCTCAGATGCCCCTCCCAACTGCAGTATCAACACCTCTCTTTCAGAGTGCAGGCACAGTACTTTCCACCTCCAGGACTCAAGTCTGGCTAACCGGTGTCCCTGATTCCCTTCATAAATGTTACCTTGCTCACACTCCAACAACACGTCGTCATAAAAACCACTTGTCTCCACCCACTCCTATCTAAAATACTCACATACACTTGCTGGATGCCCAAGCCCCTCGCACACAAAACTTCCTTTACCCTCTTCCTTCAATTTTTCCTGAGACGACGCCTGCTCCTCCTTCTCTCTACAGATTTATACACACTCCAAGGCTATTTTGCTTCATCCTCTCTAAATGTCTAAACAGTCTCTCTTCAGTTCTCTGGTAATACTTTTAGAAACCTCATACTTTCTAATTTCGAAACTACAATATCTTTTCACAATATTCACACTACACACTGTAGTCACTAGTAGTGACGGTGACAGTAGTACTACTACTGCTACTACTAATACTTCTATCCCACCACTACTATTACCTTTCTTCACTATCATTCTCCCTTCTTCCCCGCTCCCTCTCGTATATTCTGACATTTTTTCCTTCTCGCTTCAGTGTGACTTGTCAATGATTGTCAGTAGTTTCCCTCTCCCAAGTGTGGATTATTTGTGACTTACTCCAGTCACGTACCTGTGACCTTTGTCATTAAGCAACTCAAATCTAACAGACGAAAACAAATCAGTACCCTGTATTAAAATTGCCAGTCGGTTTCGAGAGTGAAGACATGGACGAGAAGCATTCCAAGTGAAATTAAGTAAATGGGAAATAGGTTTACTCCTGTCACGATGAAGCAACCCAGTTAATTTGGACACTTAACTTGGACACCTACCGCAGACGCCCATCTCCAAGGGATAAGTATCTACAAAGCACCATGGCACTATCTGCATTTCTGTGCTCGTATGTGGCCTATAGCAAATTAGAAGTAACAGTTCTTCAAATTACACTGTTGACGTTCAAGAACTAAGGTTTACTTGTGAATTTATTGGGAAAAAAGAGAGCTCGTGAACTTATTGGGAAAGAACGGAGCTCATCTCTTAGTGACGGCAGCTCACCTCTCAGTGATGAGAGTTCACCTCTCAGTGATGAGAGCTCACCTCTTAGTGATGAGAGCTCACCTCTCAGTGATGAGAGCTCCTCATGCAGGTGGTGTTCTATTAGCTGTTCATATTTCTTCCCTAGGCAGCGGCTTTGGCCCTCACACTATTCGTATCGGTATATCCCTTTGCTTTGTCCCACACACATGTCTGTTTGGGGCAGCACATCAGCAGAAGAATTTGAACAATGCAGTACTCTGCATTATAATTAGGACATTGATGAAATAAGACAGTTATTTGGAAAATTAATGTTTGAGAAATACATGGCAAAGATATGACAGATGACTGAATTAATAAAATATATGACAACCCTTTGGTTTCATAAGCATTGCTACACGCTTTGGCATAGAAACGACCAATGCTGAGCATATTTTGGCAAGTTCTTCGTTCTGGTACCAGGTCGTAATAGCAGCAGAAATTAGCTTCTCCACAATTGAACAGATCTGTTTCGCGATCCTGCATTTGATTATTGAACATAGATTCTCAATTGGGTTGCGGTCAGGAGAGTTTCCAGGCCAATTTAGAACGCTTAGCCCACTCTCTTCGAGAAGTGTCGGCATTTTTCTGGAAATGTGGCATGGAGCAAGATCCAGCTGGAAAATGCCTTCTTCATTAGGAAAGTCTCTAACCACAATGGGAAGCAAATTAGTTGTGTATTTATCACTGTTCACCGTTCCCTCAACAAAAGCTGTCCAGGCCTTTAGCAGTAAAACTACCCCAAAACATCTTAGGTGAGTGTTTTGGCGCCTGTTGCATGTGTTCACTCAGAAGAAATAAGCCTGGTCATAGACCGGGCCGCGGGGACGTTGACCCCCGGAACTCTCTCCAGGTATACTAAAGGTCTCACTACCACTGATCTGTACCCATATACTTCAAAATTCGCCTCGTCTAAATATATAGCGTTTCTCCATTCATCTGTCGTCTATCCCTTATGTCCGAGTGCCGACCGCAGCCGTGTTTTCTTCATAGCAGCAGTCAATAATTGTTTCTTTACCGGCTTTCTGGCAGTTCTACCAACTCAAGGAGCCTTCATCGAACAGTTGAAGAATCAACATTTACACCAGCTGAAGCCCAATTTCTCTTTAGATTTTTGCTGATTTTCTTAGGATCCTTCACACTATTTCTTATGATGATCTTTTCATGGTGAGGCATTATCTTCCGCATTTTTCTCGACGCAGTGCTTAACAATTACCAATGTCATCAGCTCTCTTCAGAATCCAACCAACAAAGTCAACAGTTGACTTTGTTAGGCTCCAATTGTCGGTAATCTTTCTGATACACAAATCAGCATGTTTTCTAAAAGCAGCAATACTAGAATGCTTCCTAGGTGTAACACCTATCAGGAATTTCAGAAGTAATCATGAATTGAAGGGAAGAATGTGGCGAAACCACATTCACTCACGGAGCACACATGCAAGAATAGCCTTACAGAACAACAGCTGTTGTAGCACTGATGAGCCGCAGGGTAACACCACAGCTGGATGGTTGCCAGAAGTCGGTAGCAAACTCTTCTGAAAAGAAAACAACCCAAACTACATTAAATTAAGCCGGAGACTTAAGTCACGTTAAGAGATAATCATGAAATTTACTCCTGTCCCATTTAATTTGCACACTACTGTATTATCTTGTTTGTTATAGATCAAAGGGAAAAACTCGCAAGTCGTGACTAGGGTACCAACATGCAGCCAAAGTTTTCTAGATAAATTGAATTCAACATGCTACCCTAGATAGATGGCAGACAGATGTTGTGGGATTTCATATGTTTACATCTACACCGGCTGACACCTGCCTACGAAATAAATGAGCAGAGTGAGGTGCAGTTCTCACCTTGACTGACTCAAAAAAAAAAAAAAATATAGAAAGTATAGAAAACTTGCTCGTCTATAACCTTTGTTACAAAGTATTCGACGATTCTCGGTTCATTCAAATTGCTGAAAGAGTTAGGAAAAAAAGATAAAAAAGGCTTTCTGGAAACAAAGGATCGGATAAGGTCCGATCTAGCTCCTGGCCCTGTAAGCCAATCTAACTTTCTCATAATGCTTCTCATAAATTCAAGGAATCTCTTCAATTATCTGTCTCACAGAATTTCTCAAAAATTGTCGCTCATAATCTCTCAGGATCAGTCTCTTTCGTAATCTTTCAGTCTCTCTCAGAACCTCACAGTTTCTCTCAGAACTTCACAGTTTCTTTCAGAACCACACAGTTTCTCTCAGAATCTCACAGTCTCTCTCAGAACCTCACAGTTTCTCTCAGAACCTCCTAGTCTCTCTCAGAACCTCCCAGTCTCTCTCAGAACCTCACAGTTTCTTTCAGGACCTCACAGTTTCTCTCAGAACCTCACAGTTTCTCTCAGAACCTCACAGTTTCTTTCAGAACCTCACAGTCTCTCTCAGAACCTCACAGTCTCTCTCAGAACCTCACAGTTTCTCTCAGAACCTCCTAGTCTCTCTCAGAACCTCCCAGTCTCTCTCAGAACCTCACAGTTTCTCTCAGAACCTCACAGTTTCTCTCAGAACCTCCCAGTCTCTCTCAGAACCTCCCAGTCTCTCTCAGAACCTCACAGTTTCTCTCAGAACCTCCTAGTCTCTCTCAGAACCTCCCAGTCTCTCTCAGAACCTCCCAGTCTCTCTCAGAACCTCACAGTCTCTCTCAGAACCTCACAGTCTTTCTCAGAATCTCCCAGCCTTTCTCAGAACCACCCAGTCTCTCTCAGAACCTCCCAGTCTTTCTCAGAATCTCCCAGCCTTTCTCAGAACCACCCAGTCTCTCTCAGAACCTCCCAGTCTTTCTCAGAATCTCCCAACTTCTCTCAAAACCTCCCAGTCTCTCTCAGAACCTCCCAGCCTTTCTCAGAACCACCCAGTCTCTCTCAGAACCTCCCAGTCTTTCTCAAAGCCTTCCATTCTCTCTCAGAACCTCACAATCTTTCTCAGAACCTCCCAGTCTCTCTCAGAAAACCCCAGTCTCACTCAGAACCTCAAAATTTATCTCAGCGCCTCCCAGTCTCTCTCGCAACCTCCAAGTCTCTCACACAACCTTCCAGTCTCTCAGAACGTCCCAATCATTCTCAGAACCTCCCAGTAATTCTCAGAACCTCCCAGTCTTTCTCAGAACCTCCTAGTCTCTCTCAGAACCTCCCAGTCTTTCTCAGAACCTCACAGTCTCTCTCAGAATCTCCCAGTCTTTCTCAAAACCTTCCGGTCTCTTTCAGAACCTCCAAGTCATTCCCAGAACCTCCCAGTCTTTCTCAGAACCTCCCAGTCTCCTCAGAACCTTCCTTTCTCTCTCAGAACCTCCCAGTCGTTCTCGGAACCTCCCAATCTCTATCAGAACCTCCCAGTCTTTCACAGAACCTCACAGTCTCTCTCAGAACCTCCCAGGTTATCTCAGAACCTCCCAATTTCTCTCAGAACATCCCAGTCTCTCTCAGAATCTCACAATTTCTCTCAGAACCTCCCAGTCTCCCTCAGAACCTCCCACTTTTTCTCAGAACCTCCCAGTCTCTCTCAGAACCTTCCAGTCTTTCTCAGAGCCTCCCAGTCTCTCTCAGAGCCTCCCAGTCTCTCAGAATCTCACAGTCTTTCTCAGAACCTCCCAGTCTCTCTCAGAACCTCTTAGTCTTTCTCAGAACCTCCCAGTCTTTCTCAAAACCTCCCAGTCTCTCTTAGAGCCTAACAGTCTTTCTCAGAACCTCCCAGTCTCACCCAGAAAACCCCAGTCTCTCTCAGAACCTCACGATCTTTCTGAGAACCTCACAGTCTCTCTCAGAACCTCCCAGTCTTTCTCAGAGCCTCCCAGGCTCTCTCAAAAAACCCCAGTCTCTCTCAGAACCTCAAAATCTTTCTCCGAACCTTCCAGTTTCTCTTGCAACTTCCCAGTCTCTGTCAGAAACTCACAATCTTTCTGAGAACCTTCCAGTCTCTCTCAGAACCTCCCAGTCTCTCTCGAAACCTTCCAGGCTCTCTCAGAACCTGCCAGTCTCTCTCAGTACTTCCCAGTCTCTCTCAGAACTTCCCAGTCTCTTTCAGAACATCACAGTCTCTCTCTGAACCTCCCAGTCTTTCTCAGAACCTCCCAGAGTTTCTCAGAACCTCCCAGTCATTCTCAGAACCTCCCAGTCTCTCTCAAAACCTCCCAGTCTTTCTCAGAACCTGACAGTCTCTCTCAGAACCTCCCAGCCTTTCTCAGACCCTCCCAGTATTTCTCAGAACCTCCCAGGCTCTCTCAGAATCTCTCAGTCTTTCTCAGAATCTCACAATTTCTCTCAGAACCTCTCAGTCTCTCTCAGAAGTTCCCAGTCTCTCTCAGAACCTCCCAGTCTCTCTCAGAAATCTCAGTCTCTCTCAGAGCCTCACAATCTCTCTTAGAACCTTCCAGTCTCTCTCAGAACCTCCCAGTCTCTCTCTGAACCTCTCAGTCTGTCTCAGAACCTCTCAGTGTCTCTCAGAACCTCCCAGTTTTTTTCAGAACCTCCCAGTCTCTCTCAGAACCTCCCAGTGTCTCTCAAAAACCTCCCAATCTCTCTCAGAACCTCCCAGTCTCTCTCAGAATCCCCCAGTTTCTTACGGTCTCCCTCAGTCTCTCTCAGTCTCTCACATTCTCCCTCATTCTCTCAGTCTCCCTCAGTCTCTCATAGTGTTTCTCAGTCTTTTACAGTCTCCCTCAGTCTCTCTCAGTCTCTCACAGTCTCTCACAGTCTCTCACAGTCTCTCACAGTCTCTCTCACTATCTCACAGTCTCTCACAGCCTCTCACAGTCTCTCACAGTCTCTCACAGTCTCTCTCACTATCTCACAGTCTCTCACAACCTCTCACAGTCTCTCACAGTCTCTCACAGTCTCTCACAGTCTCTCACAGTCTCTCACAGTCTCTCACAGTCTCTCACAGTCTCTCTCAGTCTCTCAGCTTCACGTTAGTGCAACATTTGTACTGATGAATCGCTAACACTTTTGTCTGTATTTTTGCCTTTTCTCGACTGGTGAC
The DNA here is from genome assembly GCF_038502225.1 of Cherax quadricarinatus. Taxonomy (NCBI): domain Eukaryota; kingdom Metazoa; phylum Arthropoda; class Malacostraca; order Decapoda; family Parastacidae; genus Cherax; species Cherax quadricarinatus. The sequence goes on along the minus strand of NC_091293.1, from coordinate 35,173,102 downwards.
GGTGACTGCTTCCACCGTGTTCACTCATTGTGTTCATTTACCGTGTTCATTCACCGTGTTCACTCACCGTGTTCGCTCACCGTGTTCACTCACCGTGTTCACCTATCCTTTTCTCTTACAGCGTTCAGCAACTGTGTTCACTCACTGTATTGACTCAGTGTTTACAAGTGTTCACTACTGCTTACTCACCTATTTCACTCATGTTCGCTCTCCCTGTTCACTCTGTGGGTGAACACTGATCCAATGTTAGATCCAGCAGTATTTCTCCGATACAGAACCCCTGGTGTACGTCACAGAGGTCACACAACACCTTGGTAACCAGATTTGATCCAAGGAAGGGTAACTCCAGTTCCTCAGACAAAGAGCCCTTCACCGCGAGTAAGCTTCGACACCCATGAACACGACCTCAGCGGCAATGATGGTATGCAGATTCAGTACTTGGTATGTACTAACTACTTCATTTGCTCTCAAAGGTTGGTAAACTTTTGGGGGGTTTTACCCCAAAACAAATTTGTATACAATGAAAGTCTTCCTTAGACTTCGAAGTCCACATTATCCGGTCAACGCGACGGCGTTCAAATTGAAAATAGTTTATTGAATCTATTTACATTGAGAATACAGACATACAAGCTGAACAATATGTATTGTACGCGATAAAGCAACTTTAAAAATATAACACAAAATTAATAAAATAATAAAAGGAAAAATAAACTGCATGAAATAAACAGCAGTAAGAGACAAATTAAAAAAAAATCTCATTAGGGAACTAAACAATTTCATTGGAAATATTTTTCACTTCAGGTTTTGGAGACACCTGAAGAAACTACAAAATATTTGTTTGAAAAAATATATCTTTCATAATTTGCCTCACTTATCAAAAATAACTTTTTGCGCAGTTTTATAAATTTGTTTATTGAGCCTTCACTAGACTCAAAATTTTCATTTTTACCCCATGACGGGTAATTTACCCCGGTACCCAGACCTAGATATTCTAGGTATTTCGTATGTTCAAGAAGCCTTCAGGACAGCGTACACGACGTACGTTAGGTCGGTCCTCGAATACACAGCACCAGCATGAAGCCCACTTGAGAAAGCACGTTTCAGAAGCTGGAGAAAGTACAGAACAACTACTGTTGTTCTAGAACTGAAAAAGGTTAAACTATGAGGAGAGACTTACAGAAGCCCTCAAAGGTTTCTGGAGAGCAGACAGGGACAGACTAGTTGAAGTTATAGGTACAGGGAGAAAGAAGGAACTGCTGGAGGTTAAGAATGATGAGCCACAAGAATGTTAGGAAATACTGCAGTTAGGGATGGCAAACAAGAGGAATGAGCGAGATGAGGTGGAGGCAGACTCCACACGTACTGGCACTCCCCACCACACTAGCACTCCCCACAACACTGGTACCTCCCACCACACTAGCACTCCCCACAACACTGGTACCTCCCACCACACTAGCACTCCCCACAACACTGGTACCTCCCACCACACTAGCACTCCCCACAACACTGGTACCTCCCACCACACTAGCACTCCCCACAACACTGGTACCTCCCACCACACTAGCACTCCCACAACACTGGTACCTCCCACCACACTAGCACTCCCCACAACACTGGTACCTCCCACCACACTAGCACTCCCCACAACACTGGTACCTCCCACCACACTAGCACTCCCCACAACACCGGTACCTCCCACCACACTAGCACTCCCCACAACACTGGTACCTCCCACCACACTAGCACTCCCCACAACACTGGTACCTCCCACTACACTAGCACTCCCCACAACACTGGTACCTCCCACCACACTAGCACTCCCCACAACACTGGTACCTCCCACCACACTAGCACTCCTCAAAACAGTGGTACCTCCCACCACACTAGCACTCCCCACAACAGTGGTACCTCCCACCACACTAGCACTCCCCACAACAGTGGTACCTCCCACCACACTAGCACTCCCCACAACAGTGGTACCTCCCACCACACTAGCACTCCCCACAACAGTGGTACCTCCCACCACACTAGCACTCCCCACAACACTGGTACCTCCCACCACACTAGCACTCCCCACAACACTGGTACCTCCCACGACACTAGCACTTCCCACAACACTGGTACCTCCCACCACACTAGCACTCCCCACAACAGTGGTACCTCCCACTACACTAGCACTCCCCACCACACTGGTATCTCCCACCACACTGGTATCTCCCGCCACACTGGTACCTCCCACCACACAGGTACCTCCTTCCAAACTGGTACCTCCCACCACACTGGTACCTCCCACCACACTGGTACCTCCCGCTACACTGGTACCTCCCACCACATTAATACCTCCCACCTCACTAGTACCTCCCACCACACTTATACGTCCCACCACAGTAGTACCTCCCATCACACTGGTACCTCCCACCACACTGGTACCTACCACCACACTGGTACATCCCACCACACAGGTACCTCCCACTACACTGGTACCTCCCACCACACTGGTATATCCCACCACACTGGTACCTCCCACCACACTGGTATATCCCACCACACTGGTACCTCCCACCACACTGGTTCCTCCCACCACACTGGTATATCCCACCACACTGGTACCTCCCATCACACTGGTATATCCCACCACACTGGTATATCCAACCACACTGGTACCTACCACTACACTGGTACCTACCACCACACTGGTACCTACCACCACACTGGTACCTACCACCACACTAGCACTACCCATCACACTAGCACTACCCATCACACTAGCACTACCCATTACACTAGCACTACCCGTCACAATAGCACAACCCACCACACTAGCACTACCCATCACACTAGCACTACCTATCACACTGGCACTACCCATCACACTAGTACTACCCATAACACTAGCACTACCCATCACACTAGTACTGCCCATCACACTAACACTACCCATCACTAGTATTACCCATAACAATTACTACCCATCCATGACTAGTACTACCCATTACTAGTACTAACCTTCTCTCCTACTGCCAATCACACTAGTACTACCCATCACAAGTACTACCCATCACAGGTACTGCCCATCACTAGTACTTCCCATTACTAGTACTAACCTTCTCTAGTACTACCCATCGCACTAGTACTACCAATTACTAGTACTACCCATTACACTAGTACTACCCATCACAAGTACTTCCTATCACACTAGTACTAGTACTACCCATCACAATACACAATACCCATCTCTAGTACTACCCATCACAATAGTGCTACCCATCACTAGTACTACCCAGCACTAGTACTGCTAATCACACCAGTACTTCCCATCACAAGTACTACTTATCACACTAGTACTACCCATTACACATGTACTACCCATCATACTAGTACTACCAATTACACTAGTACCACCCATCACAAGTACTACCCATCACTTGTACTAGCCATTACACTAGTACTACCCACCACACTAGTACTACCCATTACAATAATACTACTGATCAACAGTACTACTCATCATACTAGTACTACCATCACTAGTACTGCCAGTCACACTAGTGCTACCCATCACTAGTACTTCCGTCACATTAGTACTACCCAATACACTATTACTACTCATCGCTAGTGCTAGAGTGATTGGGTAGCCATCACTAGTACTTCCCATCATTAATACTGCCAATCACACTAGTATTACCAAACAATAGTACTGCCAGTCACACTAATACTACTCATATTACTCATCTCTAGTACTACCCTTTACACTGGTACTACCCATCACTAGTACGACCCATCTCTAGTACTGCCCATCGCACTAGCACTACCCATCACTAGTACGACCCATCACTAGTACTACCCATCACACTAATACTATCTATCACTAGTAAGACCCATCACTAGTACTACCCATCACACTAGCACTATCCGTCGGACTATAACTTCGGGTACATCGTAATGACTGAAATTCTGTGTTCCTTCCTTAATTATTTTCAGAAGACCCTTTCTCTTCTATTGATGCACTCCATGTTATTTTTTTCCCCAGTCTTCTCACGATTTTCCCCTCCCTTCCCACGTCTCTCTCTCCTTTGATTCCATCAAATATTTTGCTTCTCAAGTTTCTCCTGCTTCTCCGTGGATTCTCGTTGTTTGTTAATACGTTCATTGTCATCCATTGTCACACGGGTGTCTGTTCCCGCACACAGAGAGAGACCAGCTGAACAAAACCCACCATTGTGATTCCCTGCTTTCCAACGAGCCCACAGCCAGGCGGCCCCACGCACGCTGCCCACCACAATGGAGAAAGAACACATTTATTTGTAGCGTAAGAGAGACGGGTGGGCGAGGGAGGAGGAAAAAAAAAAAAGGTGTTTTCACGACATATTTTAACGGTGTTGGGTTCAGGCGTCGTCAGGTTTGTGTATACAAGACCGGCGGAGGAATACACTCAAGTAGTTCCATCAAGTATCGCCAATCTAAATCACTTTATATAAACAAAAACGACGAACAGTTATACCTGGAAGAAAAATGAAAGAAAAAAAGAAAGTTTTTGTAGTGTGAGACAAAGAGAGACAGGCTCAAGCAGACAATTTTGTGGGTTTATTTAACTTTGGAGGTTTAGAGACTGACTTTCGTACCAGCTCATCAAGCTTGAAAGCTGTAGCCCCGCATCGAATGTTCAGCTTTTAACAAAATTAATACGTAATATGAGAGTTATAAGGATCAAACTTCAGCGTCAGTTAATTAGAACATCACTAACCGAATTCAGGCAGTTTAGAAAGGGTGAGAACTAAAGCGCTATGTTAGGTTAAGTTGAACAAGATTTGGTTAGACTACTATGTTAGTTTTTGTGTAGAATTTGAAATTTGCATGTAATATTAAATGAAGTGGTTACATCAGTAAAGTGGATAAAATTCATGTGAGCAATACTCAGAGAGCAGGAAGTTTTTGTTGCAGTTGTGAATTTGGAAAAATAATATGATAAGGAGGATATGAGAAGCATCGCGGTGCTGTTGTAAATATGTTAATTAGATGGTAGGATGTTTCGAAGGAGTATTTCTTTTGTAAAGAGGAAGACTCACATTAGTGCAGGTAGATCAGAAGGTTAATATTTTCCTGTTATAAGTGGTCCTTAGACCAGGGTGTGTGATATCACTCTACCTACCTCCCCCCCCTCTGGAAGTGCTAGGTAGGTAGGTAGATACAGTGACATCTCACTGGGTTGTAAAAAAAAAAAGTTTGCAAAAGGTGCAATCTCAAAAGGTAATAAATCTGAGGATGTTGTCACACAGTCTCTCCGTAGATGATGCAGTATTTTTGAGAGAGACGTGAAAATTGCTGGAGCCTTCCACTCTAGTGACAGGGCGGTGGTAGCCTCAATGACGAGTTCTTAAATTAAGCACTTACTGTAACCTTTGTAAAGTTAATCTTTCAAAAGTTTTTTTTAAAGAACTTATTCTGTTACCACAGCCAGTGCTAGAGTAATGATGACAACGTGTTCGAAAACAATAAATATACTTTTTTTTTTTGGTGGGGTGCTGGGAATCTTACTAGAGTCAAACACAGTAATGCGGACATGGCAGATTTAATAATGGAGTCTCCAACCAGCCAGTTATGGCCACCATAGTAAGGTTAACATGGCTATAAACACTGACCCAATGTAAAATTTTACAGAGATCATTCATTTGTTACAGCCGTTACCAGAGCAAAGTTCTTGTCCCAACTGCTGTGGAATGTTGGAAAAAATATTAAATCATTTTATATTTTTTTCCACGAGAGAGTGAAGGGAATGAAACCAGAGGAAGGCAAACTGCTTGACATCTAGTCCTCTATCATCAAACATTTTGTAGAGGTGACCATTTAGACAAGTGTAAATTATCAGGTTAAAATTATCCTTCACATTAACTAACGTTCGAAACTTACGTAATTAGATTTGATTCGGCAGTAGGTTATTTATATAATTATCAGAGGTGACCAGGTATAACCACTGGCTTGCATGTGCCGGAGTTTATACTGCGGTCACAACTGTGTGTGACACAACAAGTTTATACTGCGGTCACAACTGTGTGTGACACAACAAGTTTATACTGCGGTCACAACTGTGTGTGACACAACAAGTTTATACTGCGGTCACAACTGTGTGTGACACAACAAGTTTATACTGGGGTCACAACTGTGTGTGACACAACAAGTTTATACTGCGGTCACAACTGTGTGTGTGACACAAGTTTATACTGCTGTCACAACTGTGTGCATGACACAACTGTGTGTGTGACACAACTGTGTGTGACACAACAAGTACTGAGAGTTACGGGGAAATAATCCCAGCACAGCAACTCACGTCAAACTTAACTTGAAACGAAATATCGAACATATAACTAAGTTAACAGAAACAAGAGAAACTTACACGAGTTACAAAACTATTCCATGCAAACAACTGGTGAAACATATCTACAAACATAATATATATATATATATATATATATATATATATATATATATATATATATGCAATAAGATCACAGTAAACAGGTGATTTCAGAATATGCAAAACAACCACTCTGAAAGAATAGAGAAATTCCAAGCGCTTTCGTGACTACTCACATTATCAAGGAACTATGAAAGTAAAGCATCCAAGGAAGCTATATAAGGGGTCTGGCCAGCACCTCACTATCAGATCCCACAATCAGATCCCAGAATCAATTGATTTTCAAAAAGTTGAGAAAGTAGTATCAAGCAAGTCCATGGTCGACAGGAATATAATTGAATCTTGTTTCATAAAAAGCAGTTTTGACAATAATATGAATATTTCCTTTGGTTTATATAAATTAGATCCATTTATAATTAATAGAATTTGGGAAGAATTTAATAATACACTGAACAAATAATAATTTTTAAATTTTCTTGGGTAGAATAGTTTGTGGGTGAGTTGTGCAAAGGACCTATCCAAGTTGGGTCGGCGCGCGTCAGGTGTTTAACCGTTGTGGGATCTGATAGTGAGGTGCTGGCCAGACCCTTTATATAGCTTCCTTGGATGTTTTACTTTCATAGTTCCTTGATAATGTGAGTAGTCACGAAAGCGCTTGGAATTTCTCTATTCTTTCAGAGTGGTGGTTTTGCATATATATATATATATATATATATATATATATATATATATATATATATATATATATATATATATATATATATATATATATATATATGCATACTGAGAGGGAGAGGCAGGGAGGGGGAGCGAGCGAGAGCGAGAGAGAGAGAGAGAGAGAGAGAGAGAGAGAGAGAGAGAGAGAGATAGAAAGGTTGCCTCCATAACAACAGTCAACAGTTCACTGACCTGGTTGACAAACAGTTAATGACCCACTACTTTTTTTCCTCCACTTAATTTTTCCTCTTCTGCCTTTTACCGGAAGATCTGTGTTGAGGCAAGAGTGGCGTCCTCCTCAGCCGACCTACATCAAGAGCACCAAGAGTTTTACTCTCTATTTTTTACTCTCTTTTTTTTTCTTGGGATGAGTAGGCGATTGTCATCCCTTGAGTGTTTGGTTAGTGATTGAGTGTTTGGTCACTGCTTGGGATGTTTGGTCACTGCTTTGGGGTTTCGTCACTGCTTGAGTGTTTCGTCACCGCTTGAGTGTTTAGTCACTGCCTGTTTAATCATGATTGTTTGGCCACTGAGTGCTTAATCACTGCTTCAGTGTTTGCCCTGTCCTTAAATGTTAGTGACTGCTTGAGTATTTGGTCACTGCTTCAGTATATTACAAACTCCAATTACACAATAGAGCGGAAAAATAGCGTGCAGGACTTGGGAGTGAGCCATAAAGGATCTTACCTTTATGGATCACAACAGTGTCACTATCACATCTGACAGGAAAATGATAGGATGGATAATGAGAACCTTCAAAACAAGGAATGCCAAGCCAATGATGAACCTTTTTAAATCACTTGTTCTCTCTAGGCTGGAGTACTGTTGTACACTAACAACTTCATTAAAGACAAGTGAACTCACAGATCTAGGCAATGTTCAGAGAACCTTTTCCGCACATATAAGTTCCGTCAAACACCGTAACTACCGGGAATGCTTGGAATCACTTAACCTGTACTCACTGGAGAGCATGAGATAGAGGTACATCATAATCTACACCTGGAAAACCCTAGAGGGACTGGTCCCAAATCTGCACACAGAAATCACTCACTACGAAAGAAGAAGACTGGGCGGACGGTGCAGTATACCCCCGATGAAAAGTAGGGGCGTCATTAGTACGCTAAGAGAAAACACAGTAAGTGTCTGGGGACCAAGACTATTCAACAGCTTCCCACCAGGCATAAGGGGAATCGCCAATAGACCCCTGTCTGCCTTCAGGAGGGAGCTGGACAGATACCTAAAGTAAGCATCCAGTCATCCGGGCTGTGGTTCGTACGTTGGACTATGTGCGGCCAACAGTAACAGCCTGGTTGATCAGGCCCTGATCCACCGCGAGGTCTGGTCATGGACCGAGCCACGGGGGCGTTGACCCCCGGAACACCGTCTAGGTAGCCGCTCCTTAGTCTAGTGTTTGTGCACTGCTTGAGTGTTTGGTCACAGTTTGAGTGTTTGATCACTGCTTGAGTGTCTGGTCACTGCTTGAATGTTTAATCATTGCTTGAGCGTGTGTTCGGTTCTTGAGTGTAAGAACACTGTCTGAGTGTCTCGTCACTCCTTCAGTGATTGTTATTAGTTATTTTTTTAATCGCTGCTTGAGTGTTTAGTCAATGCTTAAGTGTTTAGTCATTGCTTGAGTGTTTAGTCACTGCTTGAGTGTTTAGTCATTGATTGAGTGTTTAATCAATGCTTGAGTGTTTAGTCATTGCTTGAGTGTTTAGTCATTGATTGAGTGTTTAATAAGTGCTTGAGTGTTTAGTCACAATCTGAGTGTCGAATCGGACCTCAAGGGCCGAGGAAAGTCTGTGTATTCCCCAGAGCACTTGAGTGCTCACTCAGGTACATACACCGTTCCACACCCACACACACACACACACACACACACACACACAGACACACAAACACACACACACACACACACACACACACACACACACACACACACACATACACACAAACACACACACACACACACACACACACACACACACACACACACACATACACACAAACACACACACACACACACACACACACACACACACACACACACACATACACGCGTGGAAGAAAACATGAAGCAAGAGAGAGCACAGGACGGTCGAGAGAAATAAAAATTTCTAACGGGAAGACAACACAGGCATGAGATAATTCCTGAAAGAAGTACTGTGGGAAAGGGAACTGGAGGGAAAGACAGCTAATAAAATGAAGCAGAATGTAGCTGGAATATGCTAGGAGGAAGGGGAGAAATACATAACCTGGAGCAGAAAAAGCAATGATAAGAGCAGAGTCTCTGGAATACTCAGAGGCAAAAGCTAGAAGTGCAAGAGTACTGTAGAACAGAAGGCAGAGATCCTAGGAAAACAAGGAAGCAAGCAGAAGGAATATTCCAAAAAGGAATATGCGGTGGGTTTAGGAAGAGTGGCTCAACGACAATTTAAGAATGATACATCATCGACAGCAAAATCAGACCCAAAGTTGAGGAGAAAGACAACAGTAAAAGACCAGATACTTAGGCTGAAGAAGGAAGGACAAGAGCTCACCAGAAATTATTAGAAAGTCTATGAAAAGCTCAACAAAAAATTTAAGGAGTTATTCTCGGAGAAAATACAGATGT
>NC_091293.1:35148359-35158359 GCF_038502225.1 Cherax quadricarinatus | reverse complement strand
AATGAGCGACTCTGTGACGTATAGACCAACCTTCCCTTGTTGCCTGTTTAGTTTGTCACATCGGAATAGGTTATAACCTGGAATCCATATTTCGTTGTCATAATGATCCTTTATGTGGGTCTCTGTGAATGCTGCAAACTTTGCAAACATTGCAGACTCCCTCTCTTATCTTAGCATCGCTCAGTGAGGGAAATTTTGATGTTAAAATTCTTGAATCCTTGACCGGGTTTGTTCATAGTTTTTACAGTTTTTCATGAGCCCAAGTTTTATGTGTAGCGGTGGCAGCAAAATTTTGTTTGGTTCAGTGAGAGGTGGATGTTGAACATTTTTCATCCCAGGCTCCAATTATTGACGAGGTGGCCAGTCTCTCCTGATGTAGTGGGAACCTCTTGCACGGCTGTCCCATTCACAGAGAAAGCAGCAGTACCTGGTGTATCCGTCCTGTTTGGCTAAGAAAATCACCTGCCTTTCACTTTAAAATATAAACTTGCACATCACAACCACCCTCCATGACTGCTGGAACAATAATGAAGGTGAGACTGTGAGTGTGGTAAGAAACACACTGCCACAAGACTGTTGGAACCTGTTGTGACATGTAGGTGTATACTGAAAAGTAGAGCTAACAAACAATTTTAACCATAATATTAATTATCAGTGACTTAAAATTAGGTAAGACACATAGGCAACAGTTAGGCAACTTTATTCCGAAAAGTTTCGCCTACACAGTAGGCTTCTTCAGTCGAATACAGAAAGTATGCAGGAACTGTTGCCTATGTGTCTTGCCTACCAACCTGTCGGTATTGTATACCATTTTGATATTCGACCTAAAATTAGTTGTAAATTGCTTCTCTGGTCTCGGAAGCATGTTAGTTGTTGACCAGTTTTATCATCTATATCGAATTTTGTTCCTATCTTTTAGCTATCATTATTTGTGTATAGAAAGATGAAACTGGCATGAGAAAGAACACTCTTCCCTTCTTCTTCTCACCCTCTCCAATTTTTTCCCCACAATCTCTTCTCCCTACCCTCTCTCTCTTCTTCCTTCTCCCCTACCCTCTTCTCTCTTCACCCCCCACCTTACACCTTTCCTCACTCTCTCCTGACCCTTGAAAGTAATGCAGAAGGAAGCCTTCAGAATTATTCTTGGCTGTCCAGGTGTTCCCTGTATCAGTGATAATATTATTGTGATTAAAACTGTACTTAGTATTAGAATATAAAGAAGTGAACCAGATACTGTCAGTACAAATCTTATTGTCTACAAGAAACTAAGCATAGATCTAAATGGTTTGTGAAAACATGCAATTATATTAAGTTTTATAACCTGTACGAACTGTATCACTGAAGACAACAAGAACAATTCACCCCTCCATGGAAGCGGCGTTCAATTAATATCACATACCTGCAAACCCTCCCAAGAAGCTCGTTGCTAGTACTCCCTTAAATTACTTGTAGAGGCAGGAAGAAATTTCTCGCTTAACTGTTAGTAACAATATATCACAAATTATATACACTGATAAATCTAAGCAGGCTACATCTGGCAAGGCTGAGTCTGCTCTTGTTGCCACCTCCCTAGAAAAGAACTATAATAACTATATTGAGTTAGATATATGAATTAACAACTGGTCATCTGCACTACAAACCGAATTGCTTGTCATCGTATTGGCACTAAAATTAACTTAAGACACTGAGCTTGACTATGATTATTACTGATTCTGTGTCATCACTGAAGACTCTTGACTCACATAATGACTCCAACAACATACTCATTGGAGAAGCCAGATATAATGAATGGTTTTTTGAAAACCGACAAGTTGAAGAATTGATACACTTATGTAACATATGGGAATCTTTATTGAAGAAACGTTTCGCCACACAGTGGCTTCATCAGTATATAAGCCACCTTTATGAGCCTATGCTGTACTTCTTACAAGAGTGATGGACTGAACACATCGATTCCAGGCTGAGGGACTGATTACCTCAAACTCCTCCTCTCCTTACACCTTTCTGCTTTGTATTGGACTGATGAAGTCACTGTGTTGCGAAACGTTTCTTCAATAAAGCTTCCCATATGTTGCATAAGTGTCTCAATTCTTCAAGCTAGATATAGTTACTCGAAAATCAGAGACAATGGAATTAATGTACAATTTTTTATGGATTCCATCACACGCTGAACAAGTTAACCATAAAGAGTAGCCTGACGTAATATGCAGAATATAACTTTAGTATATCTATATCTAGCATTAGGAATAATATTAGAAGAGAAATAAATAATGAAAGTGAATGTCATAGGAAAGCAGTTAGAAGTCTCAGTAGATCAATTATAAGATGAACGTAGATAAGTACGTTTATGGAGCAACTTTCACAGTCAAGAGACTGACTGATGTTGCAGTAGCCAGGCTCAGGCTTGGTTACAAGTACTTCTGGCAGTTTGGCAGACACACAGTTGATGATGGAACTAAATGCAAAGTATGTGGTCAACCTTCTAGTCACTTTCTTGAACACTATGTTCTTAATTGTCCACTTATTGAGGAATATAAAGATAGTATAAAAACCTATGTGACATGTCAGGGTATCTTATTAATGAAAGTAAGATACCAGACGGAAATATCCCGAACTTGCTTGCAGTAGATAAGACAATCGTAGATATCCAGATATACTCCTGGTAACCCTTTTAGGGGCTTAATTCCTAGACCTTTTATGTATCCATATGCACTTCGCTACCCTCCACAGGATGGATATGGGGTGCACAATAAGGTAGCCGCTTCGGTGGCAAACTCTAATGTCCCAGTTCTCTCCTATCTTCTCCCCACTCTTTGCCCTCTTCTTCCCACCCTCTTCCCTTTTCTTCCCACCCTCTCCCCTCTTCTCCCTTTCGTCTCCATTCTTCTACCCACCTTTCCTATCTTCTCCCTACCCTCTCCCATTTCCTCCCCAGTCGCATCCCTTTCCTCCCCACCTCGCCGCTTCCTCTAGCCACACTGTCGGCATCAAGAAATGAGCAAAGAGAATTACCATGACGTATTGAAAAACGTGCGAGGAAATTTAATAGGAAAAGAGGAAGTAGGGTTTGGACCGGCTTATAGTGCTGCTAGTGCTAGTGCTGAAGATGCTAGTGCTGGAACTGCTTGCTAGTGCTGTTGCTGCTATTGCTGGTGCTACTAGTGCTACTATTATTGGTTCTGCTGATGCTGCTAGTACTGGTGCTGCTGCTGCTAGTGTTGGTGCTGCTAGTACTGCTGGTGCTGCTAATGTTGGTGCTGCTATTGCTGCAAGTTCTGTTGCTGGTGCTGCTAGTGCTGGAGCTGCTAGTACTGGTGCTGTTAGTGCTAGTGTTGGTACTGCTGGTACTGCTAGGGCTGGTACTGCTAGTGCTGGTGCTCATAGTGCTGGAGCTGCTAGTGCTGGCCCTGGTAATGCTGCTAGTACTGCTGGTGCTGCTAGTGCTGCTAGTGCTTGTGTTGCTAATGTTGATACTGCTAGTGTTGGTGCTGCTCATGTTGGTGATGTTGGCGCTGCTGATACTGTTAGTGCTGGAGCGGCTAGTGCTGGTGCTGCTAGTGCTGTTATTGTTGGCGCTGGTAGTGTTGCTAGTACTGCTGTTGCTGCTAGTGCAGGAGCTGCTAATGCTGGTGCCGTTAGTGCTGGTGCTGCTAAAGCTTTTGTTGCTAGTTTTGATGCTGCTAGTGCTGGTTGATGTTGGTGCTGTTAATGCTGTTAGTACTGGAGCTGTTAGTGCTGGTGCTGCTAGCGCAGCTGGTGTTGCTAGTGCTGGTGCTGCTAGTGCGGGTTTTGCTGGTGCTGCTTGTGCTGTTGATGCTAATGTTAGTGCTGCTAGTGCTGCTGGTAATGCTAGTGCTGGAGCTGCTAGTGCTGATACTGCTAGTTCTGGTGCTGCAAGTGCTGGTGTTCCTAGTGCTGGTGGTGCTACTGCTGGTGCTGCTGATGAACTGCTAGTGCTTGTAATATTAGTTCTGGTGTGGTAGTGCTGGTGCTGTTAGTGCTATGCTGCTAGTGCTGCTAGTGCTGGTGTTGGTGTTAATGGTGCTGCTGGTGCTGGTAGTGCTGTTGTTGGTGTTAATGGTGCTGCTGGTGCTGCTAGTCCTGGTGTTGCTGGTGTTTTTGCAGTTGGTGCTGTTGGTGCTGCTGGTGTTGGTGTTGCTGTTGCTGCTGGTGCTGCTAGCGCTGGTGCTGCTGGTTTGGTGCTGGTACTGTTAATGCTGCTGATGTTGGTGCTGATAGTGCTGCTGGAGCTGATAGTGCTGCAGTAGCTGCTAGTGCTGGTGCTGTTGGTTTGGTGTTGGTGGTGGTGCTGCTGGTATTGGTGTTACTGGTGTTGGCGCTGCTGGCGCTGCTTTATGGTGCTGGCCTGTTCCTGGTTCTGTTGTTGCTGGTGCTAGTGCTACTGCTGTTTATGGTGCTGGTGGTGCTGCTAGTGCTGTTGCTGCTGCCCTTGCTGGTGGTACTGGTGGTGGTGCTGATGCTAATGCTAGGTGCTACTGATTATGGTGCTGCTGCTAATGCAGTTGCTGGTGATGCTGTTGCTGCTGCTCTTGCTGGTGATGCTGTTGCTGCTGCTCTTGCTGGTGATGGTGGTGCTGATGCTGGTGCTGCTAGTGGTGATGCTGATGCAAGTGCTGCTAGTGGTACTGGTACTGATGCTATTGCCGATCTTAACATCAACAATAGGAAATCTCTGTACAGAAGACATCTTCACATCTGTTTACTACCGCTGGCTTAACTCTTGGACATGACTTACTTCCACTGGGGAATCCCGTCTACTAGTGAGAATGCCTTCACCTGCTGTGCCACAGCTGACTCCAGTATATAAGCTCACTGCTAGGCTGAGGGACGGATAACCTCGTTTTCAATCTTTTCAGTCTTCTGTTTTTGTCACTGTATTGATAAAGTCACTGGTTGGCGAAGCGTCTACTTAATAACGATACACAGTTGGTGCACATCTAATACTTCAACAATGTTTGCTGATGCTGATATTCATGCTGCTGTTACTGCTGATTCTCGCGCTGCTGTCTCTTCTGATTCTCGCGCTGCTGTCTCTTCTGATTCTCGCGCTGCTGTCTCTTCTGATTCTCGCGCTGCTGTCTCTTCTGATTCTCGCGCTGCTGTCTCTTCTGATTCTCGCGCTGCTGTCTCTTCTGATTCTCGCGCTGCTGTCTCTTCTGATTCTCGCGCTGCTGTCTCTTCTGATTCTCGCGCTGCTGTCTCTTCTGATACTCGTGTTGCTGTCTCTTCTGATACTCGTGCTGCTGTCTCTTCTGATACTCGTGCTGCTGTCTCTTCTGATACTCGTGTTGCTGTCTCTTCTGATTCTCGCGCTGCTGTCTCTTCTGATACTCGTGCTGCTGTCTCTTCTGATACTCGTGTTGCTGTCTCTTCTGATACTCGCGCTGCTGTCTCTTCTGATTCTCGCGCTGCTGTCTCTTCTGATACTCGTGCTGCTGTCTCTTCTGATACTCGTGTTGCTGTCTCTTCTGATACTCGCGCTGCTGTCTCTTCTGATACTCGTGCTGGTGTCTCTTCTGATACTCGTGCTGCTGTCTCTTCTGATACTCGTGCTGCTGTCTCTTCTGATACTCGTGTTGCTGTCTCTTCTGATACTCGCGCTGCTGTCTCTTCTGATACTCGTGCTGCTGTTTCTTCTGATACTCGCGCTGCTGTCTCTTCTGATACTCGTGTTGCTGTCTCTTCTGATACTCGTGCTGCTGTCTCTTCTGATACTCGCGCTGCTGTCTCTTCTGATACTCGTGCTGCTGTCTCTTCTGATACTCGCGCTGCTGTCTCTTCTGATACTCGCGCTGCTGTCTCTTCTGATACTCGTGTTGCTGTCTCTTCTGATACTCGTGCTGCTGTCTCTTCTGATACTCGTGTTGCTGTCTCTTCTGATACTCGTGCTGCTGTCTCTTCTGATACTCGTGTTGCTGTCTCTTCTGATACTCTGCTGTCTCTTCTGATACTCGTGTTGCTGTCTCTTCTGATACTCGTGCTGCTGTCTCTTCTGATACTCGTGTTGCTGTCTCTTCTGATACTCGTGCTGCTGTCTCTTCTGATACTCGTGTTGCTGTTGTTGCTACTTCTGCAGCTCATAGGGTGTTGCTGTTGTTGATAGTCCTACTATTACTACTAGTATTACAATTGCTGCTACTACTACAATTGCTATTACTGCTGCTACTATTACTACAAATATTACTACTACCACTTCTTACTCCTTTCGCCCACAATCACGCCCACCCCTCACGCCCACCCTCATCCTGATCAATACTTCATGGGAACATCACTAAGGTTCCAGCGCCACCCGACACCCAACCGTCACCAAACGTACTCGTGTCGGATTAAAGACGCCACTGGGTAGCGAAACGTCTTCATCAATACAGATACCCAGGTGCTGCACTTGTGTTTCTAGTCATAAGCTGCTCGTCTCTCTCTGTCGACCTGCAGTCCAGTTGTAGGTCTGCAGTGAGTACTGCAAAGCACTGTAAATACACTAGGCTACAGCCAGCTTCCGGGAGGAGAGTGTTTAGATGCAGGCCCGTGCTTGAGACCCAGCTGATGACCATATGCGATTAGAGAGAGAGAGAGAGAGAGAGAGAGAGAGAGAGAGAGAGAGAGAGAGAGAGAGAGAGAGAGAGAGAGAGCGAGAGAGAGAGAGAGAGAGAGAGAGAGAGAGAGAGAGAGAGAGAGAGAGAGAGAGAGGGAGGGAGGGTGGGAGGGAGAGAGAGAGGGACAGAGAGAGAGAGAGAGAGAGAGAGAGAGAGAGGTTGAGCTACACTTAGCTATGTGTAATATAGTTATTCTCTTTGCCTCTAAACTCCTTTCATCTCTCCCTTCATCTCTTTCTTTCTCCTATCATCAAAATTTTCAACTCTTCCCATTTTTCTCCCCTTTCCTTCCATCTCTTCCTTCATCTCCTCTTTCATCCTTTCCTTCCATCTCTTCCTTCATCTCCTATTTTACCCTCTCCCGTTTTTCTCTCCTGTTTCTCAAATTACATCCTTTCTGCACATTCCTCGTCTCTTTTTCTTGCTCATTCTTCCTCTTCTCTCCTTCCCTTCTTGCTCACTGAACTCTCTCTCCTCCACATTCCTCGCCCCTCTCCTAAACCCCCTTCCGTTCTCTGCCTAATTATCCATAACTATAATTAGCTCATCATTTTATGTGTGTCATAATGACCCTAAAACACCTTGGTTTATTTACTGTCCCACAACTTAAACAAATAATTCTCTCTCTCTCTCTCTCTCTCTCTCTAGTTCCACAGTTTTTTCTGCCTCTCTTAAATTATTTGTTTTAATGTATTTTACAAGAGCGAGAGTCTCCAGTTGTCTCTGAATATATTCAGAGAACAAATCAATTATTCCTTTCCTGAGATTTTTTCCTTGTCTTTTCCTCTTCTGTGACGTAGAATTTAAACTGCAAGAAATCCCTTGAAGACTATACCAACGACGCGATTCGTAATAATCTCCTCTAAATTAAAAGAGAACACAGTAGAGTAGAGCAAAATAAAATGGAGAATTTTGCAACAGTGCTCTGTTCGTGGGAAAAGATCAAACCTTCTGAGCACCTCAAACTCTTGAGGCGAGACCAAACATTTGTTTAGTGAATATTTTTTTAACGAAGCATTTCTTGAGCTACAAATGTCTGAAAATGCTGCAGCAAGACATGTCTGGAGGCGCTGGAGGTACAGATATCTATAGATGTCGCTGGAGCTGAATAATATGTCTATAGACGTTACAAGTTAAGATAGTTTATAGCCTGGGATGTCTTGAAGGGCGTTCCGTTATAACGAGCTGATTTAATAGGGTTAATGCGTGCCCTGTGTAATTATCTAGTTATGAGTGCGGCCGTGAGTTGCAGCTCTTGGACTTACCTATTAACTGCCGGCAAACTTTACCTGCAGTTATATCTTATTTTTGAAACAGTTGATGCCTTCGTCTGTATGGCTTACTAATGTGTTCCGCTTGTACACTACTGTGACCCGTCAAGTATTTTCTAACATCTCATTGGGTCCTCTGTATATTCAACTCTGTACAACGTTCTGATGCTCTAGTTTGGCTTGCGCTGAACAAATTATATCTATCTTGTCAATATCAACGAATATCTTGCATGTTGTGACCATGTCTCTTCTATTTTTACAGTTTTTCTAGTGTCGTGATTTGAAGCTTATGTAATCTCTCTGTTCCTTAGCTCCAGTACCAGCGGTACTGCATCCTTAGCTCCAGTACCAGCGGTACTGCATCCTTAGCTCCAGTACCAGCGGTACTGCATCCTTAGCTCCAGTACCAGCGGTACTGCATCCTTAGCTCCAGTACCAGCGGTACTGCATCCTTAGCTCCAGTACCAGCGGTACTGCATCCTTAGCTCCAGTACCAGCGGTACTGCATCCTTAGCTCCAGTACCAGCGGTACTGCATCCTTAGCTCCAGTACCAGCGGTACTGCATCCTTAGCTCCAGTACCAGCGGTACTGCATCCTTAGCTCCAGTACCAGCGGTACTGCAAACCTTTGTACCATCTTTACATTTTTTATATATTAAATTAAGTTTGTTTTTACAATTTTGCAAAGATGCGAGTAGTGAGGTGACAGTGGTCGCTTGCTCTTGTAACCCGATGAATGTACCAATATATGTATCTACTTGAGAGTTATCAAGGCTGAGAGACTGAGCACTTATCAAGGCTGAAGGACCGAACATCTTAAAATTATCTTTCTACTTCTTGACCGTCTCCAGAATTTATTCTCTGTACTGGACTGAAAGCGGAAAACACTGGATGGTAAAACATCTCGTCAGTACAAACACCCAAGTGTTGCACATGTGTCTTAGTCATTACTCGTCAGTACTGTAAATCTATAATGTTAAAATGGCTGTAATTTATTATAATTTATGTCTGAGTCACTTATAGTAAATGTTAAGATCAGTCACTGTAGTGCGTCGTCTCTGCCGTGCTCAGTGGTTCCTTCACGTCTTGCATTAGGGCGTCACTTGTTGCTGTGTTTCACATTTTATTCCTTCAAGCGTCGTACCTCTTGTCTGCAATGGAGGGTCTCTCTTCTTTCTGCTTAAGATAACATATGGTTATTAGCTTACCTTGGCTTCTGTTCACCATTCTCACTCCCCCCCCCTCTCTCTCTCTCTCTATTACCGGGGCCTGCTGGGGTTGTAGATGTGATTGTGTGTGTGTGTGTGTGTGTAATATATATATATATATATATATATATATATATATATATATATATATATATATATATATATATATATATATATACATATATATATATATGTCGTGCCGAATAGGCAGAACTTGCCATCTTGGCTTAAATAGCAACGCTCATCTTGCCATATAGGACAAGCGAAAATTTGTGTATGCAATAATTTCGCCAAAATCATTCTGAACCTAACGAAAAAAATATATTTCACTGTGTTTGTTTAGTATTAAATTATTGTAAACAAATCTAAAATATATTTAGTTGGGTTAGGCTAAAATAAATTGTTCTTGTTACAATAAGGTTAGGTAAGTTTTCTAAGATTCTTTTGGAGCAAAATTAAAAATTTTTGCATTAACATTAATGAAAAAATATATCTTTAAACGTATAAGAGAAAATTTTAGAAAGGACTTAATTTTAAATGAGTTCTTGCTAATTGACCAGTTTTACATATTCGGCACGACATATATATGTGTGTGTGTGTCTTGCCGAATATGTAAAACTTGCGATCTTGGCTTAAATAGCAACGTTCATCTTGCCATGTAGGACAAGCGAAAATTTACATATGCAATAATTTCGCAAAAATCATTCTGAACCTAACGAAAAAAACTATACTATTTCATTGTTTGTTTAGTATTAAATTATTGTAAACGTATGTAAAATATATATATATTTAGCTGGATTAAGCTAAAATAAATTGAGCTTGTTATAAAAAAGTTAGGTAAGTTTTCTAAGGTTCTGTTAGTGCAAAATTATAAACTTTTACATTAACATTAATGAAAAAAATATAT
>NC_091293.1:35125401-35148259 GCF_038502225.1 Cherax quadricarinatus | reverse complement strand
GTTGCAGAGTCTGACAGATTGAACATTAAAATGGTATAAAATACCGTTTCGTAATAAAGATGCCTAACTGTTGCATAAGTGTCTTACCTAACAACCTGTCGGTATTTTATACCATTTTAATGTTCAATCTGTCAGACACTGCAACACAAGGGTATCTTGGTACAGACCTACAATCAACTTCGACAACCTCCACTAGTGAGAACGGCTGGATTTGAGAGGGACCTGACATCCCAACATCTGAGTTCTTACCTCTTCTAGTGACCTACATCTCACCTCTTGGCGCTATATAAGGCTCCATCCTGTCACTTCATCTCCATATTGTTTCATACTATGGAACAATGCTCTTCTCCAGACTGAGGAACTGTCCACCTCAGTAATGGATTTAAATTAGATAAGTTTAGATTTAGAAAGGACATAGGAAAGTATTGGTTTGGAAATAGGGTAGTTGATGAGTGGAACAGTCTACCTAGTTGGGTTATTGAGGCTAGGACTTTGGGTAGTTTCAAATTTAGGTTGGATAAGTACATGAGTGGGAGGGGTTGGATTTGAGTGGGACTTGCACATCGGAGCTTGTTTCTTGGGTGGCATTGAAAATTGGGTTGGTCAAATGTTTGTTAGTGGGATGAATTGTATTACGACAATTCATTGACACACTCTCAGTTCACGGAGTTCACTACCTTATCACAAGATAGGCACATGGCTTCTGCCGAAAAGAAGAGGCCACGATGCTCCATGAACACGACGGAGGATTCAGATTTGGAAATGTGGGGCGAAATTCTAGCGAAGAAGTTGCGAGAGGAAGAGGAAGATCCTGCTCACATTGTAGCAGATCTGACAGTCCCAACCATGGAGCCAGCGACTATAGAAACAGGTGCGGAAATAAACACCGCCCCCCCCCCCCGAAAACCAAGAGGGATGGAACACTGTGGACAAGAAGAAGAAGCACCGTCCGTCCAAGGAGCAGGCAAACCAGCTCAACCGACCTGGCAAATTCAAGGTGAAGTCTTATGGGGACCACAGAACCCACTATGGGGTTGTTTCATACCTGGAATCAAGACACAACCTGAAGTTCAAGATATGGTTCAACTTGAGGGGAGAACCAATATTGACTCCTCTCAACAAGGAAATGTATACCACCTTGAAGAGAGTCATGGAGACAGATCGCTCATTCACCCTGGAGGAACTGGACTCTCGGCAGAAGATCACCAAGGGTGTAGTGATGCGATACCCGCTGATGATGCCCATCGAGGCAGTAGCAGCTCACCCCAGTGTGGTATCAGCTCAACGTCTCAAGGCAAAGACGGCAGGCAACGCACCAACCCGACAGGTTCTCATTCAGCATGTAGGACCACTGCCATCCCAGCTGGACCTCGGTTCTTGGGGCAGGTACGATGTCAGGACCTTCACAGCAGAACCAGTTCGCTGTTTCAAGTGTCAGCGTTATGGACACCTGGGTGCACTCTGTCCGAACAGAGTAATCTGCGGTGTCTGCAGCCAGCACCACCCTACCGAGGAATGCATCACCAAGCTGAAAAATGCATCGCCACCCACTCCACAATGCCCGAACTGCAGGCACAAACACCATGCCTGGAATCCTCGATGCCCCGAGAGGCTCGCCAGAATTCAAGAAGTCTGGAAGACGCCAAAAACTCGGCAACAGGCTACGACGGATCATCAAACGATGGGTGCAGAGAACCCTGCCATACCGCAGATCTCTCAGCAGCTAAACCAAGTCAATGCCCAGGAATTCCCAACCCTAGAAGCCTCAACCAGGCGTCAAGGTCAAGAACCTCCTGCACCCCTACCTCAACGAAGAAACAGAAACAAGAGGAACAGGAGGCGTCAACAGGGTGCATCGGGTCAATGCGATCAGCAGGCTGCACTAAACGAGCCCCCACCGGCCATAGCACGACAACGCCGGCACCCTTTACCCGGCACACGAGCTTTGCAGACTCAAATGGCACCTCACCAGCAGATCCCGGCTACTCAGCCTGGTATACAGCAACAGACCACGGTGCATACAATAAAGAAATCCAACCCTCAGCAGTCCCTACAGACCACAGCAGCCCAGATAATATCCACTGTTTCGAACCCATCTCCAAAGCAGGCCCTCACCAGGGAGGATCTCGTAGCACTCATCAAGGTGTTCACGGATCTTATTTGCAACATAATCAACTCCACGGAACAACAGAGCGCATTCCGGCAGATGGTCAGTACTCTCCTGAGAGTGTGCTTTCTGACCGAAGAGGAGACAGTGGATGCCATGAATTTGCAGGTTCTCAGAGCGGGCAGGACTCAGTCTCCAGCTCAGGAAACAACAGCGATGGAATAACCTCGGTACCAAATCACACCCTCAAGGTCCTACAATGGAACATTCAGGGCCTGAGGGGCAAACAGCACCTCTTGATGGAGGCAGTAATTTGGGATCGGGTTGACATCGTCTTGCTACAAGAAACTCTGACTGTCCCGACTATGTGCCCAAGACTACCCGGTTTTGCTGGGTATTTTCGGCACATGGACCCGGGCATTCACTGCAGAGGCACAGCTGTATTTGTATCCAATACAATACCTCACGAGGTTATAGCCAACCCTGTGGACTGTGGGGAGGATGTCGAGGTACAGGCCATCCTTGTGCACATACCTGGGGCGCCCATTACCATCTATAACATCTACAAGAACCCAAGACACCCTCGACATTGCAGAGCTCCTCGCACTAGCACGCACTGAGTGTATTATTGTGGGTGGAGATTTCAACGCACATCACCCTGTTCTGCACTCTCACTCAGCAACCAATGCTGCTGGCAGACATATAGCAATGCTCCTACACGATATTCCAGAGGTAAAGTTGCTAAACAATGGAGACCCCACACACCTGTTGGGTGGCTGCCTCGACCTTACCTTCGGGTCAAGGCAACTCGCAGCAGGAGCCACATGGGAAACCCATCCTCACCTTGTCAGTGACCACTTTGCAGTGATCACCACCTTCAACATCAACAGGCCTCCCACAGTTGTGCTGCCTCCTAGATGGGACGTAAAGAGGGCCAACTGGAAGGTGTTCCAGGATTATCTTCATAACTGGTGGTCCACATACTCTCTATCTGAAGACTGTGATACGGCTGAACAGGAGCTAATCACTGTTCTCATCCAGGCAGCAGAGTGTGCAATTCCAAAGAAGTCCGCAGGACGCACTCACAAAAGAGACTGGTGGTTCTACAACGACGAGGTGCGGGAGCAGAACCACCGCGTCAACTCTTTTAGGAAGCTATACAGGCGTAACCCTACGGCAGAGAACAGGAATACTCTGAGAGCCATTGTGCAGCATGCCCGCAGAATCTCTCTCAGAGTAAAAACTGAGAAATGGCTGGAGTGGTGCTCAACATTCGGGCATCACACCACCTTCTCTGAGATATGGGGCAAGCTCAACATAGCAACTGGCAAGAGCAAGCCGAGGCCACCAGCACACCCGAACCCATCCCAGGAAGCAGAGAAACTAGTAGAGCTTTTCACTTCCAGGGAAGCCTCCACTCAGCTCCCACAGGACATCCGGAATATACAGACGGATCTTCTGCCACAGCGCCAGCTAACGATACAAGCTGCATGTGAGTCGGAAGATGTGACTGATGTAGACCTCACGGACTTGGAACTCCGACGTGCCATTAAGAACACAGGTGACACTGCCCCGGGCATCGATGGTGTGACGTACTCCATGATTGCATGGGCTGGGCAGAGTGGATGGGAGGCCATACTAGACGTCATCAACAAGTCGTGGAGGGCCAGGACACTCCCAGCAGCTTGGAAGAAAGCTACAATCGTACCAATTCCAAAGCCCAAGGACCCAGGCAGTATGAGACCCATATCGCTGACCAGCTGCTTAGCCAAGACTGCTGAGAGGATGGTGTTAAACCGCCTCCTATGGAAACTTGGACCCTCTCATCATCACATATTTGGCTTCACCAAAGGAGTTGGAACAGCAGAGTGCATAACCACTCTACTAAGCCAGATTGCTGATAGCAACAAAAAACCTAGTATCGTCGTCTACCTCGACCTTGAGAAGGCATTTGAGCTAGCCAGCCCCACAGCAATTCTGGCAATACTAGCTCGGAAGGGAATCAAAGGACGCCTCCTGGCCTGGATAGAGTCCTACCTTAGGGGAAGGCAGGCTTGTGTCAGCTTTCAGGGACACTACTCTTCCTTTAAAACCCTGGAAAACGGTATGCCACAAGGAGGTGTGCTCAGTCCTACCCTTTTTAACATCCTTATGCAGGAACTTGTGAGCCTTCCCTTTCTTAGTGGTACACAGCTCCTCAGCTATGCTGATGATCTTGCACTAGTAGTGAATGGGAAAGGCAATTTAGAACGACAGGCTCAAAGAGCTTTGGACCTAATTACGCAGTCTTGCAAGGAACTAGGCCTCAAGATCTCGGCCGAGAAATCTCTTGCAATGATGTTCAAGGGACCAGATCCTGTGAATAGATTACGTATTCAGGATATAGAACTTGAGTGGACATGCTCCTACCTGTACTTGGGAATCTACATTGATAAAAAGCTGACCTTTCAGAAACAGGCCGAGTATGTCAGGTCACGTGCTCTACTCAGACTCAACGCCATGAGAGCCATGACGAGGCACCGTGCAGGGGCAAGCAAAGATGTACTTCGCTTGTACTATATACAAGCTATACGCTCGCTCATTGACTACGGTGCACCGGCTTTAGCTCATCTCTTCCCGCAGAGCAGGCAAAGGGTGGAGGTCGTACAAAACCAGGCGATAAGAACTATGCTTGGGGCCCCCATCTGGACCAACACAGTATGTCTCAGATCCGAGGCCCGGCTTCCTTCCTTGGCTGACAGAGTAAGATACATAAACGCCTGCAAAGTGGCCACGATTCTGCACCGGCAGCAAGGTACCCCACTAAGGAGACGGATATTAACAACCATGTCACAAGATCCCACACTCTTCACGGACTTCTCCTGGATTCGTTCGTTTTGTGCTGCTGGGCGGAAGCTGCTGCCTGTACAGCTGCTCTGTGAGAAGAGTTGTGACCTTCCTGTTGCTGGGTACCATCCACCACCTCCCTGGCGCCCAGATCCAGCCGATGTTTTCATCATGCAGCTACCCATCTCTAAGTGTCTCTGCAGTCAAGACACCCTCAGCAATCATGCTGAGACAAGCATGGCACTGGCAGAGGGAGGCACATGTGCAGTGCATTTCACAGATGGTTCTGTCGACCCTGACAGGAAGAGAGCAGCAGCTGGACTGTACCACAATGGTCACACACAAGGCTGGCGACTCCCTGACCACTGCACGATCCTTCAAGCTGAGCTGGTGGCGATTCAACAGGCATTGTCACATGCCCTACGACATCGACTCCGACCTGTCATACATGTTGATTCCACGTCTGCAATCAATGCCCTCTCCCATCCTCAACCACAGGATAATGTTCACCTCATCACATCGATCCTGAGCATAATGACAGCCTTAGAAGTTCAGGGTAATAGATCGACATTGAACTGGATCCCCAGCCATGCTGGCATCCGGGGAAATGAGGCGGCAGATGATGCAGCCAAGGCAGCAACAGACTATCCACATGTTGGGATTACTGTCCCAATCAGCCTACGACAGACCAAACTGGTGGCTGCCAGAGCCACGAAACTTATGGGGGAGGTCTTAGGTGATACCCCATCTCAACAGTGGTACCGAGCAGCGACTCAGGGAGAACCCCCTCCATATGATAGAAGCTGGTCCAGAGCGCAGTGTACCGCCATCCATCGGCTTCGTTTGGGCTTTCCCACAGCCAAGATGATGGTAGACAAGGCTGAGGAGGAGATGTGCCAGTACTGTCAGCACGTTGTCCAGCGGCCCCTAACACACTATCTTCTAGAGTGCGAAGCTACTGAGACACTCCGCAGGCAACTAGGGGTGATATTCCCTCCCGAAGAGGACCCAGAGATACTGCGGCTACACTAGTGTACCATGGGGTCAACGAACCAGACAAGCTGTTACCTGTGATAATGACTTTTCCTCCTCCTCGCTAGTGTCCATAGTTACATATGGTGTCGCTTATGAGATGCACCAGTTGAACTGACCAGAGGGGCGCTTGAGCGGCATGCGTCGCATCATTGTGGAAACCTTTCTCCATCGGGAGCCAGAGACGGGTCATCGCAAGATTGGGACCCGTGCCAGGACTATGGTCTTGGCGAACATTATACATACATACTTTACTTTCATAGTTCCTTGATAATGTGAGTAGTCACGAAAGCGCTTGGAATTTCTCTATTCTTTCAGAGTGGTTGTTTTGAAACATATATATATATATATATATATATATATATATATATATATATATATATATATATATATATATATATATATATATATATATATATATATATATATATATGTCGTGCCGAATAGGCAGAACTTGCGATCTTGGCTTAAATAGCAACGCTCATCTTGCCATATAGGACAAGCGAAAATTTGTGTATGCAATAATTTCGCCAAAATCATTTTGAACCTAACGATAAAAATATATTTCACTGTGTTTGTTTAGTATTAAATAATTGTAAACGAATCTAAAATATATTTAGTTGGGTTAGGCTAAAATAAATTGTTCTTGTTATAATAAGGTTAGGGAAGTTTTCTAAGATTCTTTTGGTGCAAAATTAAAAATTTTTACATTAACACTAATGAAAAAAATATATCTTTAAACGTATAAGAGAAAATTTTAGAAAAGACTTAATTTTAAATGAGTTCTTGCTAATTGACCAGTTTTACATATTCGGCACGACATATATATATATATATATATATATATATATATATGTCGTGCCGAATAGGCAGAACTTGCGATCTTGGCTTAAATAGCAACGCTCATCTTGCCATATAGGACAAGCGAAAATTTGCGTATGCAATAATTTCGCCAAAATCATTCTGAACCTAACGAAAAAAATATATTTCATTGTGTTTGTTTAGCATTAAATTATTGTAAACGAATCTAAAATATATTTAGTTGGGTTAGGCTAAAATAAATTGTTCTTGTTATAATAAGGTTAGGTAAGTTTTCTAAGATTCTCTTGGTGCAAAATTATAAATTTTTGCATCAACATTAATGAAAAAAATATATCTTTTAACGTATAAGAGAAAATTTCAGAAAGGACTTAATTTTAAATGAGTTCTTGCTAATTGACCAGTTTTACATATTCGGCACGACATATATATATATATATATATATATATATATATATATATATATATATATATATATAGATACAGGATGCAAAACAACCACGGCCACGAGGGAAGTAGAATGATAGCTCTAGGCCTTTCATGTTGCTTGTGGGCTCTTTTTAATGTTATAATATTTAATCTTTCTGGCTATGGGTACTGGTATGCCTGGGGGCATTTCCTGTTCCTTTCTCTCTCCCTCTCCCTCACTCCAGTGAAGACGACCCTTGGGATCGTATCTGCTTGGACATCATCCTCCTGTCTGCAACTTTGCAAGGTCCTCATGATGTGTTGATTGCAACACGAAAGGCCTAGAGCTATTATTCAAGGCAGTGCGCAACTACCCAAGAACAGATAATTGTGTCCCTCTGCCCCATCGCAGGAATCACAGAGGTAGACTCAAAAAAATTCCACCGGTAACGAGAAAATTTGCGCACAGGTTAGCAAAAAAAAAAATCAACACAATGGGAGCAATCAGAATAATTACGAGCGATGACACTGTTTCTCCCATAGATGAGGCCACAGCCCAAGAACTAAGAGACCAGCACCCAACAAGGGACATTATAGTCGTCAACAACAACCCTGAGGAAGATCTCATCACTGGACAATTAATTTTGACAGAATCAGAAGTCTATAAGGCGATAGTGTCATTTACAGCAGGATCTGCACGAAGTTACGCTGGAATTCGACCACAACACCTCAAAGAGATGGTAAATCCGGTACTCGGCACAACTGCATTAATTCTTCTCTCCGAGTTAACAACCTTCGTCAACAGCTGCCTGGCTGGGCGGATTCCAGAAGAAATTAAACCTTTCTGTTTTGGGGCCTCATTATGCCAAGCAGCAGTAAGAAACATTTGCCTAGAAGCTGCCAGTTTACTCCAGCTACCCCCAACTGGGCTTTGAGGTCTCTCAAGGCAGTGAAGCCGCAGCTCATGCGGCTTTAATATAGTGAAAAGAGATGTGGTCTTGCCAGCTGTTCGGGATCGGTTCCCCAGTCTTTTTCCCTTCATCTCAGCTGGCTACAGCAAACCCTCAATTCTTTTGTTTGGCGAACATGAAATTCCCTCTTCAGAGGGTGTTCAGCAGGGTGACCAACTCCCTCTACCTCTCTTCAGCTTGGCAGTAACTTCCAGCTCGTGCAGCGAGCTCAACATCTGGCACCTGGATGATGGCAATCTAGGAGGTACTGAAGAGTCCCTGCTAGAGGACCTACAACTGGTGAAGACACAGGGACTCATCCTCAATCCCTCCAAGTGTGAAATCATCGCAACGAACCAGGAAATAATCAGTGTTGTGCAAACAATCCTCCCTGAAGTCTTTACTACCACTCCAGCCAAGAGCACCCTCTTGGGAGCACCGCTGGGTAATCAGGCCATTGACACACTCCTCAAGGACAAACTCAATGACCTGAAGAGAATGGAGGAGAGAATAAGAGATCTCGATGCCCATGATGCCTCGTATCTTCTCACATAGTGTCTTACTCTGTCAAGACTCACTTATGTTGTGCAAGAAAGGTATAAAATACCGACAATATGAAAGTTAAGACACATGTGCAACATCTGGATATCTTTATTGTAGACGTTTCTCCACCCAGTGGCTTTATCAATACAGATTCTAGGACATAATTAGAAGACAGTAGAACTATATACAAAAGATGAGGTAATCAGTCCCTCAGCCTTTGAGTTAGTGTTCACAGGACTCAAGAAATCGTAATGACACGATTGCAAATAAACCATACCCCTGGCCGGGATTGAACCCGCGGTCATAGAGTCTCAAAACTCCAGCCCGTCGCAGTGAAGGGACCTGAGCTAGAGTTCGTCACGGCCACGCTAGCTGGAGATTCGTCTGTAAAAACTTGCATTTGTGGTCACAGAGGTGCCTGTGCTAACCTTCCTATGGTGTAGAAATATACCTAGTTGGATGAATCTTATTGTGGCTAGCTGGTCTAGTGGCTAACGCGACGGGCTGGAGTTTTGAGACTCTATGACCGCGGGTTCAATCCCGGCCGGGGGTATGGTTTAGTGTTCACAGCATCGTGGTGGAGGAGAATCTGGAGCAAAGGCAAGAAGACTGGCCGTTATATAGGCGTCAGTGGATAAGGACGTGTAGCAGACCTTTCTTGCACAACTTGTCAGACACAGCAACATCATGGAATCTTGATTCAGAGGACATCTACAAAACCTTCACGGCTGCTACAACTAACCCATCCCTTTGGGTAGGACCTACTTCCACTGAGGAATCCCTCCTACCAGTGACTATGCCTTCGTCTGCTACACGTCCTTATCCACTGACGCCTATGTAACCCCCAGTCTTCTTGCCTTTGCTCCAGATTCTCCTCCACCACGATGCTGTGAACACTAATTCAAAGGCTGAGGGACTGATTACCTCATCTTTTGTATATAGTTCTACTGTCTTCTAATTATGTCCTAGAATCTGTATTGATAAAGCCACTGGATGGCGAAACGTCTACAATAAAGATATCCAGATGTTGCACATGTGTCTTAACTTTCAAGACTCACTTACTTCATGAGGTGCACACCCTCTTTTGACAACCCAGCACTCAACAAATACGACTCACACCAGAGATCACTCTTTAAGAAGGCACAGAATCTGTCACTGGAAGATCAGCTATGGGATCAGGCAACCCTCCCAGTGCGACTGGGAGGTATAGGGGAGCGCAAAGTAACTCAGGTAGCTTTACCTGGATTTCTGTCTTCATGCTTGGTTTCCAGTGAACTAGTCAAGGAGATTGTCCCCGAAAGCTTAAGAGGTGCTGTAGTAGCTCTAGACCTCAGGTTCATGGAAGCAGCCGTGCGGTGGGACACCCTTGCCGACTCCTCCAGTAGACCAGCTCCTCCCAAAGAGCACAAACAGCCCCCGCTAGGACAAACCGATCATGGAAAAAATCGCCAACACAATACTCACCAACACTTCAGGAAAGGACAAAGCTCATCTCCTAACGGTGAAGGCACCGTATACAGGAGATGCGCTTCTAGCTGTTCCCAATTCCTCCCTGGACACTCGACTCGACCCACAGGCCATTCGGATTGGTCTTGCTCTTCGCCTAGCAGCCCCCCATACTCACCGAACATAGGTATGTTTGCGGCAGAGTGACAGCTGATCAGTTCAGACCTCATGGTTTCGTGTGTCACATCAGAATGAAAGTATGCCAGACACGAGGTCAACAACATCAAGAGAGGCCTCGCCACAGCCCGTTGCCCAGCTCAACGGGAACCCCAAGTGCAATGGTCTGACGGAAGTCAAAAGCGTCCTGAAGGAGCCACTTTGCTACCCTGGAAGGATGGAAAGCAGATTGCCTGGAACTACACCTGTGCCGCCACATTGGCAGACACCTACTAACCATACTCCATAGCTGAAGGGGATGGAGCTGCCAGCCACATGGAGACCAAGAAGACCCGCAAATGTAAAGGCCTTTCCCCGTCCTATAACTTCATCCCAATAGGGTCGGAGACCCTTGGAGCATGGGGCAAGTGTGCTCTAAAGTTACTCAAAGAGCTGGGTGAAAAACTCATCATAGAAACCAAGGACAACAAAGCGGCCAGCTTCCTCTTTCAGAGGCTCGGTGTTCCAATCCAGAGGGGAAATGCCTGCAGCATTCTGGGCACGTGGCCCACCGCCGGGGAGCTGGACGAAGTATTCAAGGTGTAGCTCTGAGATGTTGTCTATGTTCTTCTAATCCCTATTGTATTTTATATATATATATATATGAACACTGATCTCTGGCTGAAGGAGACTCGAACCTACGAACCTTGGAACAAGGTACGCAGTGCTATACCGTTCTCACCACACTGGACCAATACCTTGGCGTCCAGCTTGCGCTAGACTTTGATCCAAGGCAGCCAGCTTTCAGGGAGAAGGCTTACAGCTTTTCATCTCATCCCCTGCATGCATCAGCCTCACTAGAGATTTTAACAATGCAAGGAAATCGCAAGAGCAGGCGAAATATACACAAACACCGATCTCTGGCTGAAGCTACCAGTTGTTGCTTGCCAGCCAGTCAGTTTCACTGATTTCCCTGCTCTGAATGACAAGGTGGCAGAAGATCTGTCCTGTGACCAGAAATATTTATATAGGATTTGCAAAGGAGTGATCACAGGTGTGGTTGATGATGACTTAGCTGCTTTTGAGCCAGTTTGCTGTGTCATGGTGGAATACTTTATGGAGTAGGATCCTTAGGCTGTATGTGGCAACATCAAGACCCAGTCAGGAGCTGAAAAGAGTCATCATTATGATTTTAAAGTTCAGTGCTCCAATGTGGTTCCACATCAAGCTGCACTCTTATGTCACACACGGTCCAAAGAACGTCTTCCAGTCACTGCAGTTTATGAGACATCTGAACAGTGAAGAAAAGATAGTAAAGAAGACTGTCCAAAGAAATTCCCGCTTTGCTCACAGAGATCAGCTGCTTCATGGTATGTGCATTGATGAAGACATGACTGTGAGAGACAAAGCTGTCTCAATGATACGAAAAATTAGAGAAGAGAATCAGCAGATAGAAGAAAGTACTGAGAGCTCTGATGAGGATGGAAGAAATTCTGCTGATGCTGTTGACGAGGACTTGTTAATCTACACTGATGATGAGGATGACAGCGAAGATGAAGAGAATAACAATGTGGTTCCTATTGTCAACTCAAGAAAAGTAGTGATTCCCAAACTAAAGTGGCAAGCAAAGAACTATCATTCCATGATTGACTGGAAGACTGAACTCAAAACTGAACCTCCTTTCATTGCTTCTCTATCAGATCAACAGATTCTGAAAATTACTGAGACTCCACTGGAGGTTCCCAAGTGGCCAAACAACACTCAGGCTGTTGAGAGAAGGATAAAACTGATGATTGAAGCTTGCACTGAAGTGACTGGACAGAAGGCAAGAGATGGATATATCAGGCAAAGAATATTTTGCAGGAAAGTGATGCCCAAGTTCTGCACGAAGAAAGACTTAACTTATAACTTGTAATAGTTTAAAATTAAATAGTTGATGACTGATATAGCCCATGTACATTTGATTGTACAATCTTCACAACCAAAAATAATATAAACTTGATTATTATCCTGACAGCCAATAAATTATAACTAATTGCTTTCAATGGTGTATAATTTGACGAAAAGTCGATCGTGATGCTGCAGGATAAATGGACATGAAATGGTCTGAAATTTTACACATAAGTTTGTTATGACCATACAAAAAATGCCTGAAAAGTGCACCTTGCATCTCTAAAATTTGTATGTTTTCAGTGCTACTTACTGTATACCATCCCCTTACTAATATTAATTTCATCAGTGGATTCAATATTATTAAATTTTTTGAAGCAGCAGTTGTATTTTTATCTAATACTTCATCTGATAAGTTAATAACAAAATTATTATTAGCATGCTTTGTCCAATCTCTGTTTTCAATTAAAATGTCTAATTTTCTTCGTAGTTTGTTTTTGAGTTCATTATAAATTCTTCTGAGTTTATTATAGCAATGATCCAACATACTATGTTTCCATTCTGACGGAATGGCTTGATTAAAGGATCACTACTAGGACCGCTACTATTTTTTGAATATTTTTATGACATGGTGGAAGAGAGTGTGACAGATATACCTGTCACAAATGATGTAAAACAATGAGAATACAAGCAGATATGAACCAGGAAAGGCTACAAATGGATCTCCAGTTGGAGGCTGCGGATCTAGTTTGACACGTGGCTACTGAAATTAAACTTCACCAAAGTGCAAAGTTATAAAACTTGGGAAAGGACAAAGAAGACTATAGGCGGAGTACAGGCTCAGGAGCATAAGCTGCAAACCTCACTCAAGGAGAAGAAACTTGGGGTGAGCATTGTACCGAGCATATATTCTGAGGCGCACCTCATCAAAATAATATCTGCAGCAAATGCACGTCTGGCAAATCTAAGAACAGGTTTTCAACATTTGTACACCGTGTATCTCAGACCCATATTGGAGTATGCAGAACCAATATGGAACCCACACTTGGTCAAGCATTTCAAGAAACTAGAGAAATTGCAGAGGTTTGCAACTAGATTAGTCCAGGAGGAGAGGTTTAAGGGAACTCAATCTGATAACACAAGAGGAAAGAATGACGAGGGTTGATATGATAACGTACAAATTACTGAGAGGAATTGATAAAGTGGACAAGAACAGATTGTTTGAGAGATGGGAAACAGGAATACAAGGGCACAGCTAGAAATTGAAAACACTGATAGTCACAGGGACGTTAGTAAGTATTTCTTAGAGAAGTCAGAAAGTGGACCAACCTGAAGAATGAATTGGTAGAGACAGGATTCATGCATACTTTTAAGAAGAGGTACGATAAGGTTCTCGACGCTAGAAGAGAATAAAACTGCTAGCGGCGAGTGAAGAGACGAGGGCAGGAGCTAAGACTCGACCCCTAACCACATATAGGTGAGTACACACACAAACACACACACACACACACACACACACACACACACACACATTGCAAAAGGATGGAGCACGAGTGGGAGAGAAAACTAGGAGAGCTTTCTACAAAAATATAGACAGAGATTTCTGTGAAATTTGAAAAGAGGTTGGAGTAGGAGAAGTAATGGGAGTCTCAAATCGAAACTGCAGTAGCCAGGATAAGGGTCCTAGAAGATGAGGTAAACAGGCTGAAGCGAGTTACAGGGGTATTGACCAGAGACGACACAGCATATGAAGCTGGGAGGCTCGACGGGAAGGAAGGAGATATAACTTACGCTAAGGCCACATCAGCCTACCAAGCAGGGTCCAAGGAGTGAAGGGGGAGAGCAGCTGGGTGCAGGTGGAGAGGGGAATAGGTCAAATGCAGAGGCACAACCATGCTACCAAGAGCTACTGGAAAAAACATCGGAGAAAATGGCCAAGTACAGACAGGAACCACAGCTACAGAGGGAAAGGTAATGGGAGGAGGAGAGGGGGAAGTCAGTGTTTATTCATGGGCTTCAAGAGAGGAAGGGAAGGACACACACTGAAAGGCGGTAGGCAGAAAGAAAGGAGATTGAGAACATCACAGAAATAGGTGAAGAGAACATGTCCGAGATTGTAAATTTTCAGAGAACAGGGGGTTGTTTGAAGGGGAGAAAACGACCGATCAAGCTGATTTTCAGGACAGAAACATGCGGAACACGATCCTCCAAGAGAAACCACACTTGAAGGACTCTGCAGAATACAAGAGGATGTTCCTAGATCAAGGCAGAACACAAACAGAACGACAGCAGCTGAGGGAGAGGACACAAAAGCGAAAGGAGCTAGGAGGAGAGGAAAGGACAGAATCAGCAGAGGACAACCAGAGCAGGGCAGAGCAACAAGAACAAGCACACACAGAACCATCCCCAGAACCACACAACCAATCATACTATCCCAACACAAACCACAATCTACACACACAGATCCCACCCAACACACAGCTATAAAATCCCACAGTACACTACAAGGTCCCCCACCCTCACAGACTTCCCCAAAACACAGTATTGGAGACGAGACTAAAGGTATGGTATACCAATGCTGATGTAATAACAAATAAGTGGGAGGAGTGGCACAAAAGAGTCCAAGAGGCATCACTGGACATCATAGCTCTCACAGGAACCAAGCTCAACGGTATGATAACAGATGCCATCTTTCCAATGGGATATCAGATCCTGAGGAAAGACAGAAAGAACAGAGGGAGTGGAGGAGTGGCACTGCTGGTCAAAAACCGATGGGATTTTGATGAGCTGGAGAGAGGAGACAGTGGAGAAGCAAGGGATTCCAGAGAAGGAACGCTTCAGTCTAGAGGTCCCAAGGTGGTAATTGCAGTGATGTATAACCCACCACAGAACAGCAGGAGACCAAGGCAAGAGTATGATGAGAGTAATAGAGCGATGGTTGACAGTGGCTGAAGTGGCCAGAAGGGCTCATGTGAGCAGGGCAAAGCTTCTGATCATGGGTGACTTCAACCACAAGGAGATCGACTGGGAGAACTTGGAGCCACATGGGGGCCAAGATACATGGAGGGCTAAGATGATGGAGGTGGTACTGGAAAACTTCATGTACCAACACGTAAGGGACACTACAAGAGAGAGAGGAGAGGATGAGCCAGCAAGACTGGACTTAGTATTCACCTTGAGCAGTGCAGATATTGAGGACATCACATAAGAAAGACCACTTGGGGCCAGCGATCATGTGGTTTTGAGCTTCGAATACACAGTAGAGCTACAAGTGGAGGGGGAAGCAGGAAGGCCAGGACAAATGAAACCAAACTACAAGAAAGGGGACTACACGGGAATGAGGAACTTCCTGAACGAAGATCAGTGGGACAGAGAACTGGCAAGGAAGCCAGTTAATGAGATGATGGAATATGTAGCAACAATGTGCAAGGAGGCTGAGGAGAGGTTTGTACCCAAGGGAAACAGGAATAATGAAAAAGCCAGGATGAGCCCATGGTTCACCCAAAGGTGCAAGGAGACAAAAACCAAGTGTGCTAGGGAATGGAAGAAATATAGAAGGCAAAGGACCCAGGAGAATAAGGAGAGCAGTCGTAGAGCCAGAAACCAATATGCACATATAAGAAGGGAGGCCCAACGACAATATGAAAACGACATAGCAGCGAAAGCCAAATCTGACCCGAAGCTGTTATACAGCCACATCAGGAGGAAAACAACAGTCAAGGACTAGGTAATCAGGCTAAGGAAGGAAGGAGGAGAGACAACAAGAAATGACCGTGAAGTATGTGAGGAACTCAACAAGAGATTCAAAGAAGTGTTCACAGAGGAGACAGAAGGGGCTCCAGAGGGACGGAGAGGTGTGGCACATCACCAGGTGCTGGACACGGTACACACAACCGAGGAAGAAGTGAAGAGGATTCTGAGTGAGCTAGATACCTCAAAGGCTATGGGGGCAGATAACATCTCTCCATGGGTCCTGAGAGAGGGAGCAGAGGCGCTATGTGTACCCCTAACAACAATATTCAATACATCTATCGAAACAGGGAGATTGCCTGAGGCATGGAACACAACAAATGTAGTCCCAATCTTTAAAAAAGGAGACAGACATGAAGCACTAAACTACAGACTAGTGTCACTTACATGTATAGTATGCAAAGTCATGGAGAAGATTGTCAGGAAAAGAGTGGCAGAACACCCAGAAAGGAATGATCTCATCAACAGCACCCACCATGGTTTCAGGGACGGGAAATCCTGTGTCACAAACCTACTGGAGTTTTATGACAAGGTGACAGCAGTAAGACAAAAGAGAGAGGGGTGGGTGGATTGCATTTTCTTGGATTGCAAGAAGGCGTTTGACACAGTACCACACAACAGATTAGTACAAAAACTGGAGGACCAAGCAGGGATAACAGGGAAGGCACTACAATGGATCAGGGAATATTTGTCAGAAAGACAGCAGCGAGTAATGGTACGTAGCGAGGTGTCAGAGTGGGCACCTGTGACCAGCGGGGTCCCACAGGCGTCAGTCCTAGGACCAGTGCTGTTTCTGGTATTTGTGAACGACATGACAGAAGGAATAAACTCTGAGGTGTCCCTGTTTGCAGATGACGTGAAGTTGATGAGAAGAATTCATTCAATCGAAGACCAGGCAGAACTACAAAGGGATCTGGACAGGCTGCAGACCTGGTCCAGCAATTGGCTCCTGGAGTTCAATCCCACCAAGTGCAAAGTCATGAAGATTGAGGAAGGGCAAAGAAGACCGCAGACGGAGTACAGTCTAGAGGGCCAGAGACTACAAACCTCACTCAAGGAAAAAGATCTTGGGGTGAGTATAACACCAGGCACATCTCCTGAAGCGCACATCAACCAAATAACTGCTGCAGCATATGGGCGCCCAGCAAACCTCAGAACAGCATTCCGACATCTTAATAAGGAGTCATTCAGGACCCTGTACACCGTGTACGTTAGGCCCATATTGGAGTATGTGGCACCAGTTTGGAACCCACACCTAGCCAAGCACGTAAAGAAACTAGAGAAAGTGCAAAGGTTTGCAACAAGACTAGTCCCAGAGCTAAGAGGTATGTCCTACGAGGAGAGGTTAAGGGAAATCAACCTGACGACACTGGAGGACAGGAGAGATAGGGGGGACATGATAACGACATACAAAATACTGAGAGGAATTGACAAGGTGGACAAAGACAGGATGTTCCAGAGATTGGACACAGTAACAATGGGACACAGTTGGAAGTTGAAGACGCAGATGAATCACAGGGATGTTAGGAAGTATTTCTTCAGCCACAGAGTAGTCAGTAAGTGGAACAGTTTGGGAAGCGATGTAGTGGAGGCAGGATCATTACATAGCTTTAAGCAGAGGTACGATAAAGCTCACAGCTCAGGGAGAGTGACCTAGTAGCGATCAGTGAAGAGGCGGGGCCAGGAGCTCGGACTCGACCCCCGCAACCTCAACTAGGTGAGTACAACTAGGTGAGTACACACACACACATACACATACACATACACACACACACACACACACACACACACACACACACACACACACACACACACACACACACACACACACACACACACACACACACTCTTCCTCTCCCTCTCTCTCTCCCTCTCTCTCTCCCTCTCTCTCTCCCTCTCTCTCTCCCTCTCTCTCTCCCTCTCTCTCTCCCTCTCTCTCCCTCTCTCTCTCCCTCTCTCTGTCCCTCTCTCCCTCTCTCTCTCCCTCTCTCTCTCCCTCTCTCTCCCCCTCTCTCTCTCCCTCTCTCTCCCTCTCTCTCTCCCTCTCTCCCTCTCTTCCTCTCTCTCTCCCTCTCTCTCTCTAGGAGACTAGATGAGCTGGAAAGGAAGATGGAAGAGAGGTTAGCAGCAGAATGCAGAAGGTGGAAGCAACAGGCCACAGCAGCAGAAATCAAGATAGAGATATTAGAAGAGGAGCTGAGACATCTGAAAAAGCACAGAGACAAAGATATTACAGAAGTAGCATCGGCAATGGCTACATCAAACACAGACAACAGGTCTGAAGGAAGCATGGAAACTAAACTGTATGCAGAGGTCCTGTCAAACCCACATGGGGCCAAAACAAAGACAGGGAGCACACTAGGACAGAAGGAGAGGTTGGAAGACATTGAAGGAACTAGGACATGTGCAAGGACCTTACCAGATACCTGTGGGGGCCAGGAACAGGTGAGCAGGAAGGACAAACCAAGAAGCATAGGGGCCATAACTAGGGAAGGGACTGAAGGAAGGAACACTCTATGGGAAGGAACTAAAACACATCAGAGGATGCAATGGGAGTCACAGTGGGAGGTGGAAAGGGAGAGATCCGTGTTTGTCTATGAGCTAGACGAAGCTAAAGGGGAAACTTATGATGAAAGAAAGCAGGAGGAGAAAAAAGCGATTGAAGATATCATGAAGGTGATAGGCGAGGGGGACATGACCCAGGTGGCAAATTTTCGGAGAATTGGGTGGTTCACAAAGAAAAGGAATCGGCCTCTCAAAGCAATTTTCAAGGCAGAATCAACCCGAGCCATGATCCTGCAGGAGAAAGCACGGCTGAGAGGCAAGCAGGAGTTCCGGAGTGTGTACCTCGATCGAGGCAGAACACAGGACGAAAGGAAGACGATAAAAGAGAGAGTTCAAAAACGAAAGGAGAAATGGGAGGAAATGAAAAAGGAGAGCAGAATAACCCAGGATCAAATGGAAGGACAAGCACACCCCCCAGAAACACCTGCAGAAGGACTCCAGCCACGACACCCCCAAGGCAACTGAACAATCCAAACCAACCATCACACACTGATCCCTCTGTTTCCACCCCCCGCACCACAGTTACAGTATTAGAACAGAAGTTGAAGGTTTGGTACACAAATGCAGATGGATTAACGAATAAACATGAGGAATGGCAAGAAAGAATCAATGAGAAGTCCCCAGACATCATAGCAGTTACAGAAACAAAACTCACGGAGACAATAACAGATGCAATCTTCCCACCAGGATACCAGATCATGAGGAAAGATAGAAGGGGCAGGGGGGGAGGTGGGGTTGCTCTGATCGTAAAAACAGATGGAAATTCGAGAAAATGGAAGGCATAGATGAGACGGGAGAAAGAGAATACATAGCAGGTACACTTCAGTCTGGGGAACACAAAGTGGTCATTGCAGCGATGTATAATCCACCACAGAACTGCAGGAGGCCAAGAGAGGAGTATGAAGAGAGCAACAGAGCAATGGTGGACACACTTGCTGAGGTGGCAAGAAGAGCTCATTCCAGCAGAGCAAAGTTGCTGGTTATGGGGGATTTCAACCACAGGGAGATTGACTGGGAAAACCTGGAGCCACATGGGGGTCCCAAAACATGGAGAGCCAGGATGTTGGACGTGGTGCTGGAAAACCTCATGCACCAACATGTTAAGGACACTACCAGAGTGAGAGGGGAGGATGAACCAGCAAGATTGGACCTTGTGTTCACCCTGGGCAGCTCAGACATTGAGGACATCAAGTATGAGAGTCAGCTAGGAGCTAGCAACCACGTGGTTCTGTGCTTTGAATACATAGTAGAGCTGCAAGTGGAGAGAATAACAGGAGTTGAATGGGAAAAGCCTGACTATAAAAGAGGGGACTACATAGGGTTGAAGAACTTCCTGCGGGAGGTCCAGTGGGACAGAGAACTGGCAGGAAAGCCAGTAAATAAAATGATGGAATATGTAACAACAAAATGCAAGGAGGCAGTGGAAAGGTTTATTCCCAAGGGCAACAGTAACAACGGGAAGACCAGAACGAGCCCCTGGTTTACCCGACGGTGTAAGGAGGCAAAAACAAAGTGCAATAGAGAATTTAAAAAGTACAGAAGGCAGAGAACACACGAAAATAGGGAGACCAATCGCAGAGCCAGGAATGAGTATGCACAGGTAAGGAGGGAGGCCCAGCGACAGTATGAAAATGACATTGCATCGAGAATCAAGACTGACCCGAAACTGTTGTATAGCCACATCAGGAGGAAGACAACAGTCAAAGACCAGGTGATCAGATTAAGGACAGAAGGTGGAGAACTCACAAGAAACGATCAGGAGGTATGTGAGGAGCTGAACAGGAGATTTAAGGAAGTTTTTACAGTAGAGACAGGAAGGGCTGTGGGAAGACAGCACAGAAGGGAACATCAAGAGGGAATATACCAACAAGTGTTGGATGACATACGAACAACTGAGGAGGAGGTGAAGAAGCTCTTAAGTGACCTTGACACCTCAAAGGCGATGGGACCGAACAACATCTCCCCATGGGTCCTTAGAGAAGGAGCAGAGATGCTGTGCGTGCCTCTAACCACAATCTTCAACACATCCCTTGAAACTGGGCAACTACCTGAGAAATGGAAGACAGCTAATGTAGTCCCCATACTTAAGAAAGGAAACAGAAACGAGGCACTAAACTACAGACCTGTGTCTCTGACATGTATTGTGTGCAAAGTCATGGAGAAGATTATCAGGAGGAAAGTGGTCGAACATCTGGAAAGGAACAAGATTATAAATGAAAACCAGCATGGGTTCATGGAAGGCAAATCTTGTATCACAAACCTCCTGGAGTTTTATGACAAGGTAACAGAAGTAAGACACGAGAGAGAGGGGTGGGTAGATTGCGTTTTCCTAGACTGCAGGAAGGCCTTTGACACAGTTCCCCACAAGAGATTAGTGCAGAAGCTTGAGGATCAGGCACATGTAAAAGGGAGGGCACTGCAATGGATAAGGGAACACCTGACAGGGAGGCAGCAACGAGTCATGGTACGTGAAGAGGTATCAAAGTGGGCGCCTGTTACGAGCGGGGTCCCACAGGGGTCAGTTCTAGGACCAGTGCTATTTTTGATATATGTGAACGACATGATGGAAGGAATAGACTCTGAAGTGTCCCTGTTCGCAGATGACGTGAAGTTGAACATTAAAATGGTATAAAATACCGACAGGTTGTTAGGTAAGACACATATGCAACATTTAGGTATCTTTATTATGAAACGTTTCGCCTACACAGTAGGCTTCTTCAGTCAAGTACAGAAAAGTTGATAGAAGCAGAAGATACTTGAAGACGATGTAATCAGTCCATCACCCTTAAAGTTTTGAGGTGGTCAGTCCCTCAGTCTGGAGAAGAGCATTGTTCCAAAATATGAAACAATATGGAGAAGAAGTGACAGGATGGAGCTTTTTTTTATAGCGCCAAGAGGTGAGACGTAGGCCACTAGGAGAGGTAAGAACTCAGATGTTGACAGGTCAGGTCCCTCTCAAATCCAGCCCCTCTCACTAGTGGAAGTTGTCGAAGTTGATTGCAGGTCTGCACCAAGATACCCTTGGTGCAGACCTGCTTCTATCAACTTTTCTGTACTTGACTGAAGAAGCCTACTGTGTAGGCGAAACGTTTCATAATAAAGATACCTAAATGTTGCATATGTGTCTTACCTAACAACATGACGTGAAGTTGATGAGAATAATTAAATCGGACCAGGATGAGGCAGGACTACAAAGAGACCTGGACAGGCTGGACATGTGGTCCAGTAACTGGCTTCTCGAATTCAATCCAGCCAAATGCAAAGTCATGAAGATTGGGGAGGGGCAAAGAAGACCGCAGGCAGAGTATAGGCTAGGTGGACAAAGACTACAGACCTCACTCAGGGAGAAAGACATTGGGGTGACCATAACACCGAGCACATCACCGGAGGCACACATCAACCAAATAACTGCTGCAGCATACGGGCGCCTGGCAAACCTGAGAATAGCGTTCCGATACCTTAATAAGGAATCGTTCAAGACACTGTACACTGTGTATGTTAGGCCCATACTGGAGTATGCAGCACCAGTCTGGAACCTACACCTGGTCAAGCACGTCAAGAAGTTAGAGAAAGTACAAAGGTTTGCAACAAGGCTAGTCCCAGAGCTCAAGGGAATGTCGTACGAGGAAAGGTTAAGGGAAATCGGACTGACGACACTGGAAGACAGAAGGGTCAGGGGAGACATGATGACGACATACAAGATACTGCGGGGAATAGACAAGGTGGACAGAGATAGGATGTTCCAGAGAGGGGACACAGGGACAAGGGGTCACAACTGGAAGCTGAAGACTCAGACGAGTCACAGGGACGTTAGGAAGCATTTCTTCAGTCATAGAGTTGTCAGCAAGTGGAATAGCCTAGCAAGTGAAGTAGTGGAGGCAGGAACCATACATAGTTTTAAGAAGAGGTATGACAAAGCTCAGGAAGTAGAGAGAGAGAGGACCCAGTAGCGATCAGTGAAGAGGCGGGGCCAGGAGCTGAGTCTCGACCCCTGCAACCACAATTAGGTGAGTACACACACATACACACACACAAACACACACACACATACACACACACATACACACACACCACAACACACACACACACACACACCACACACACCACACACACACACACACACACACACCACACGCACACACACACACACACACACACACACACACACACACACACACACACACACACACACACACATACTCATACTCATACTCACACACACATACACACACACACACACACACACACACACACACACACACACACACACACACACACACACACACACACACACACACACGCACGCACACAACACAAAGATACTGCAGAGGTGATAGATATAACAACTGGTCAACAGTGATGATTT
>NC_091293.1:35050401-35120401 GCF_038502225.1 Cherax quadricarinatus | reverse complement strand
TCTGGTTGGAGATTTACCGTGTCCTCAGTGGATGACAGTCACATGCATATTCTAGTATTGTTTGAAAAGGATGACACTGGGCTATGGTTTACATCTCTGTCTATGTCTAATATGAGGATGAGAAACAGGATGGGGACGAGTACTCCGCCTTGTGGAACAGAGTTTTTCACTGTGGCAGCCTCCGACTTTGTTTACCATTATTTTTTGTGTTCAATTGGTTAGAAAGTTGAAAATCCATCTACCCATTTTGCCAGTTATCATTTTAGCACACATTTTGTGTGCTATTACACCATGATCGCACTTGTCAAAGGCTTTTATAAAATCTGTGTATAGTACATCTGAATTCCGTTTCTTTTCATATGCCAAAAACAAGGCAAATACCACATCTAGTATCGGGCCCTTACTCAGACAGGATGGGACTTACGCAGATGACAACAAGGTAATGAGTGAAATACTGAAATCCCAGGCCCCCTCTGTGTTTAGTGAGCCACTAATCAGTTTGAGGATCGACGATCCAAATGATTTCTTCATGAATAAGCCTCAGAACTCCATCAATGTATGCCAGATTTCCGACATTACCCTAACTCCGATAGACTTTGAAAAAGCCATTGACAACATGCCCATGCACTCAGCCCCAGGCCCAGACTCGTGGAACTCTGCGTTCATTAAGAACTGCAAGAAACCCTTTTCACGTGCCCTAAGTATACTATGGAGAAGGAGCTTGGACATGGGTGAAATTCCACAGTCACTTAAAACAACGGATATAGCCCCACTCCATAAAGGTGACAGCAAAGCATTAGCTAAGAACTATAGACCAATAACTCTAACATCCCACATCATATAAATCTTTGAAAGAGTGCTAAGAAGCAGGACTGCAAACCACCTGGATTCCCCAAAACTGCACAATCCAGGGCAACTTGGGTTCAGGGCAGGTCGCTCCTGCCTCTCACAACTACTGGATCACTATGATATGGCCATGGATGCAATGGAAGAAAATCAGAATGCAGATGTAATATACACAGACTTTGCAAAAGCATTTGACAAGTGCGATCATGGCGTAATTGCCACAAAATACGTGCTAAAGGAATAACTGGCACAGTGGGGAGATGGATCTTCAACTCCCTAACCAGTCGAACACAAAGAGTAGTGGTCAACAGAGTTAAATCGGAGGCTGCCATAGTAAAGAGCTCTGTTCCAAAAGGCACAGTACTCGCCCCC
The DNA here is from genome assembly GCF_038502225.1 of Cherax quadricarinatus. Taxonomy (NCBI): domain Eukaryota; kingdom Metazoa; phylum Arthropoda; class Malacostraca; order Decapoda; family Parastacidae; genus Cherax; species Cherax quadricarinatus. The sequence continues at coordinate 35,119,183 of NC_091293.1, read as the reverse complement.
ATCCTGTTCCTCATCCTCATATCAGACATAGGCAGAGATGTAACCCACAGTACCGTATCATCCTTTGCAGATGATACTAGGATCTGCATGAGGCTGTCATCTATTGAGGACACGGTTAACCTCCAAGAAGATATAAACAAAGTTTCCCAGTGGGCAACAGAAAACAATATGATGTTCAATGAGAACAAATTCCAACTATTCTGCTGTGGAAAACTGGAGGGGATAATAACTAGAACAGAGTATACTACAAACTCTGGCCATACAATAGAGCGGAAAAATAATGTAAGGGACCTAGGAGAAGTAATGTCTGAGGATCTCACTTTCAAGGATCACAACAGTGTCACAATCACAGGTGCAAAGAAAATGATAGGATGGATAATGAGAACGTTCAAAACGAGAGATGCCAAGCCAATGATGATCCTTTTCAAATCACTTGTTCTCTCTAGGCTGGAATACTGCTGTACATTAACATCTCCGTTCAAAGCAGGTGAAATTGCAGGTCTAGAGAGTGTCCAGAGAACCTTTACTGCACGTATAAGTTCTGTCAAGCACCTTAACTACTGGGAACGCTTGGAAGCTCTTGACTTGTACTCGCTGGAACGCAGCGAAAATCCTGGAAAATCCTTGAAGGAAAGGTCCCGAATCTGCACACAGAAATCACTCCCTACGAAAGTAAAAGACTAAGCAGGCGATGCAAAATACCCCCAATTAAAAATAGGGGCACCATTGGTACACTAAGAGAAAACACCATAAGTGTCCGGGGCCCAAGACTGTTCAACAGCCTCCCACCAAGCATAAGGGGAATTGCCAATAAACCCCCGGCTGCTTTCAAGAGAAAGCTGGTCAGATACCTAAAGTCAGTGTCTGATCAGCCGGGCTGTGGTTCGTGCGTTGGACTGCGTACGGCCAGCAGTAACAGCCTGGTTGATCAGGCCCTGATCCACTGGGAGGCCTGGTTGTGGACCGGGTCGCGAGGGCGTTGATCCCCGGAATAACCTCCAGGTAGCCTCCAGGTAGTGCATCCAGGACCATATCATAGTGGTCCAGTGGTTGCGAGAAGTAGGATCACCCTGCTCTAAACCCATGCTGCTCTGGACTCTGCAGTTGTTGAGAATCCAAGTGATTTGCGATCATGCTTTTTAGAACTCTTTCAAAGATTTTTATGATGTGGGACGTTAGAGCTATTGATTTATAATTCTTAGCTATTGCTTTGCTGCCGCCTTTATGATGTGGGGCTAAATCCGTTGCTTTACTGACTGGGGGATTACACACGTGTCTATGTTCCTTCTCCATAGCTTAAGGCACACGAAAGGGGGTTATTACAGTTCTTAATGAAAGCGGAGTTCCACGAGCCTGGGCCTGGGGCTGAGTGCATGGGAATGTTGTCAATTGCTTTTTTCAGAGTCCAGAGGAGTTAGAAATTTGTTATATACTGACAGGGGTTTGAGGCTCGTTCATGAAAAAATCATATGGATTGTCGATCTTTAGATTGTTTATCGGCTCGCTAAACACAAAGTAGTATTGAGACTTCAGTTTCTCACCCATTTCCTTGTTGTCATCTGTGAAAGTTCCATCTTGACCGAACAGCGGCCCGATACTGGATGTGGGTTTTGCCTTGTTTTTGGTATATGAAAAGAAGCATTTTGAATTTCTTTCGAGTTCACTAATTGCTTTTAGCTCCTCCTGTCTCTCCTGGATCTCTACTTTTTTTAGGGAAATATACCTTGAACATGCTTCAGTTGATCTTTTTAAGGCACTGGTTTGGATGCAAGTCATTTAAGATATCTTCCCAACATGTTTCAATTAGGATATGGTTTACCTGATTCCAGTTGATGTTCTTTGTGTTGAAGCTGAATTTGTTGAAGGCACCCTCGTAAGTGAATGCATTTTGTTGGTCAAGACCCCTATATAAGTCTGAACTTCGATTAGACTGATTCAAATTACTTGGTTTTGATATTGTTATGATTCTTACCAGGTCATCATTATTTGTAAAAATAAGGTCGTGTGTTTCCCAGTCTTGTTGGCTTCACTATCTGTTGGATGAAGGTGTAATTATTGTAGAGATTCAGCAAGTGTGGCATGCAAAGAGTACGTAACCTTTATTCGGCGCATGTACACACCCTCATTTACAGGCTATCTCCCCCAACCAGCGAACCAGGTTGCTAAGAGTTGATGATGGGGCCCCGTCGTTCAACTAGTGACCAGGTTCTAGCCAATAAGAAGATGGTTTTGGCAATCGCAGAGGTTATGTGGGTACCGCTCTCCTGTCTGCCCTTGTCATTCCCATTCTAGAGCTGGTTGAAGCACGGTCTGCTATCTTGTGGCTTCTATTTCTGCTTTGCTTACCGTGGAGTGCACTATACTTATCACTGTACATAGTGTACATATTGCTGTTCTAAATTGGTGAAGGATAATATAAGTATAAACTTTTTCTACTGTGTTTATTTGCTCTCATTTACACCCGGGGTAACAGGCCATTTGGAATCCTGGGTTGTAATAGCAAGTCATGTGTGTATGACTTTTCATCAAAGCTGCCTCCAGGGATAGTTTTTGCTATAACATTATTTGCTACATTCTTCTGTTTTGTATGTCTTAAATTGAAATCACCACGGACCAAGATGTTTAGGGCTGGGATTGGAAGGTTTTCCAGACAGTAATCAATTTTCAATAAATGTTCCTTGAACTGTTGTAAAGTTGAATCTGTTGGCTTATATACAACCATAGTGACTAAGTTTTCTTTCTCGATCTTTATTGTTAGAACTTCAACTACATCATTTGTAGTGTTCAGTATCTCTGTGCGAATGAGCGACTCTGACATACAGGCCCACCCCTCCCTCCTCTCCTTATTGCCTGTTCTTTCTGTCGCTTCTAAATAATTTGCACCCTGTTATTTATATTTCGCTAACAAAGTGGTCTCCATGAAGGCTGCAAACATCGCATTTGACTCCTCTAGAAGTCCAGTGATGAAAGATATTTTGTTGCTGGTGGATGGCTTAAGGCCCTGTATATTCGCAAATACAAATGAAGTAGTATTGCGTATTTGTTGGGGGGATATTGTTGTTGGCATTAGTTGTTGTGGTATTGAAGTGGGGGCCACTGGTGGTGCCTCCAGTCCAACAAGACTCCAAGGTGGTGGAATATTTTGGTAATTCCATTCGATTTTCCTGCCCCTAAAAACAGAGAGGCTGTGATAACAGACTGTGATAACAGAGTGGCCGTGATAACACAGATTGTGATAACAGAGGCTGTAATAAGAGAGACTGTGATAACAGATAGACTGTGATAAAGAGAGAGAGTGTGATAACAATATAGAAGTACGCATAGAAGTAGGTGAATATAGAGGTAGGTGTGTATAGAAGAGGTAGTTGTTTATAGAGATAGTTGTGTATAGAGGTAAGTGTTTATAAAGACAGGTGTTTATAGAGGTAGGTGTATATAGGGATATGTATAGAGATAGGTATGTATAGAAGTAGGTGTGTAGAGGTAGGTGTGTATAGAGGGAGGTGTGTATAGAGGTAGGTGTGCATAGAGGTAGGTGTGTATAGAGGTAGGTGTGTATAGAGTTAGGTATGTATAGAGGTAGGTGTGTACAGAGGTAGGTATGAATAAAGGGAGGTGTGTTTAGAGAGAGGTGTGTATAGGTGTGTATAGAGGTAGGTATGTATAGAGGGAAATGTGTATAACAGAGAGGCTGTAATAACAGAGACTGTGATAACAGAGACTGTGATAAGAGACTGTGATAACAGAGACTGTGATAACAGAGACTGTGATAACAGTGACTGATAACAGAGACACTGTGATAACAGATAGACTGTGATAACAGATAGACTGTGATAACGAGAGAGTGTGATAACAATATAGAAGTACGCACAGAAGTAGGTGAATATAGAGGTAGGTGTGTATAGAGGTAAGTGTTTATAAAGACAGGTGTGTATAGAGGTAGGTGTGTATAGAGGTGTGTATAGAGGTAGGTGTGTATAGATGTAGGTGTGTATAGAGGTAGGTGTGTATAGAGAGAGGTGTGTATAAGTGTGTATAGAGGGAGGTGTGTATAGAGGTAGGTGTGTATAGAGAGAGGTGTGTATAAGTGTGTATAGAGGTAGGTGTGTATAGAGGGAAATGTGTATAGAGTAGGTGTGTATAGAGCAAGGTGTGTATAGAGCAAGGTGTGTATAGAGGTAAGTGTGTATAGAGGGAGGTGTGTATAGAGGTAGGTGTTTATAGAGGTAAGTATAAAGAGAGATGAGTATAGGGGTTGGTTACTTGCAGGTTACCTGTAGTTGTCTCCGAGGGTCACCGCTCCCGCTGCTCGGTCCCACACCATTGTAATGTAGAAGACAGCTGATTGGACAATCCCACTTGTCCGTATCGTGGAGAAGAATAGTGTGGTACCTGGCGAGTTAGGCGAGGTTTAGGATAACATAAACACACGTAGACTAGACAGTGGTTTATTAGTTAAGAGTTCTTCCAAGCAGACATGTGGTACGGTAAGCCAAGAGTCAAGGACTAAAGGAAGAAAGGTGCCTGCAGGGTAGGCGACAAGAGAGAGTGAGACCGTGGGCTAGCCACGCAGGCTCACTTCAGTGCCAGCCCTCTAGGGAAGCCCGTGTGAAACTGGCCTAGATGGGCATTATGAAATTAAAGAGGTAGTAATATCGTTATACCAGGCCAACAACCAGAGTTCCTGGTTGCTGGCCTGATCGATCAGGCTGTTGGTGCCCGTATCCCGCATTTTAACTCATGCACAATATCCAGGCCGACCAGAAACTGACTTGAGGAACTTATCAAGCTCTCTCTTTAAGACAGCCAGGGATATGTTGGTAATATCCCTTATGCCCGATGGGAGGATGTTCAAAAGTCTTGGTCCCTTTTCATTTCAGTTTTCTCTCAGTCTAATGGGGACGCTCTTGCTTTTCTTCGGCGGTATCTTGCACCGTCTGCCTAGTCTTGTGTTTTCATATGGAGTGATTTCAGTGTACAGGTTTGTGATCAGTCCTTCGAGTATATTTCTGTGTAGATTATAATATATCGTTCTGGCCTACATTGTAGGCTGTTCAGTTTGAATGACTCTAAGCGCCTCCCAGTAGCTGAAGTGCCTGGCTGACATTCACTATTTGTGAAGGTTCTCTTTACATTTTTCAGTTCTGCAAATTCGCCTGCCAGTTGAGAGACGATTAGTGACTTGAATAGTATCATTATTAATCTGACATCTCTTATTTTGAAAGGTTAACTTAACCAACACGTCAATTTCCCTGCAGATGCGATAACAACAATATTGTGCTCCTTGAATATGGGATCCTCTGACATTATTACTCCCAAGTCTTTCACATTAGACTTCTGCTCTATTGGGTGTTTTGAGATTGTCTGAACTCATTTTTATTTTCTCAGTTTTACAGTAATTTAATAACTGGAATTTGTAAGTGAACATCATGTTGCTAAGTGGCTGACTGGTAGACTTAATAATAATAATAATTAATAATAATAATAATAATAATAATAATATCATTTACTACAAGTACATGTACAAGGTATACAGGCCTAGTTGACATCATTGACATGCTACTATATAGAAAGTCCCTTGTTATGCAGAAAATTTCGGGCAAATTAGGTTAGTTTTGTCCCAGGATGCGACCCACACCAGTCGACTAACACCCAGGTACCCATTTTACTGATGAGTGAACATAGACAACAAGCGTCAAGTAACACGTCCAATGTTTCTACCCTGGCTGGAAATCGAACCCAGATCCTCGCCGTGTGAAGGGAGACCTTTAGCCACCAGGCTAAAGCCTTTGAAACTTGCTGCGTATGTTCTCTACAAATGCCACTAGCATACAGATTCTTGTATCGTCTGTAAAGGATGATACAGTGCTATGGTTAATGTCCCTGTCTATGTTGTGTGAAAAAGAGAAGTGAAGCGAGTACCGTGCCCTCGAGGACACAACTTTTTTCTGCTGTAGCCTCTAGTTTAACCGTTCACACTATTACTTTGTTGGAGCTATTTGTCAGGAAGTTTAATATCCATCTTCCCACTTTCCCGTTATTCCTTTTGCATGCATTTTTGTGTCCAATTACCCTATGATCATATTTGTCGAAGGCTTTCGCAAAGTCAATGTACACTACATCTGCATTGTGCTTATCTTGGAGTGTATCCCAGACAATGTCTTAATGGTCCAACATTTGCAAGAGACAGGAGTGACCTGCTTTGAACCCATGTTGCCCTGGGTTATGGAATTGCTGGGATTCCGTGTGATTGATAATCTTACTTTTTAAAATCTTTTCAAAGATTTCTGTAATGTTCAATAATAGGACTACTGGTCCTATATTTGTTTTGTTTTTATTGGCAGTGTTATTGCTGTCAATAAAAACATAGTTGTATCTTACAGTTCTGGTGAATATAGAGTTGCACGAGTCTGGGGCTGGGGCGAAGAAACAATGAAATGCATAAGCATGCAATTCATTGTTTCTTCGAAACAGCAATGAGCTGAGGTGAGTTTAGAGACAGATGATTATATTGACAGGTGAGTATAAAGGTAAGTGAGTGCAGAGGTAGACGAGGACAAGGGAAGGTGAGTATAGTTAAATTGTCTTCCCCCAGAATAGCGGACGGAAGATAGAGTCCCCACTCACACTGGCTTACTGTTTTACATTAATTAGATCATATATATATATATATATATATATATATATATATATATATATATATATATATATATATATATATATATATATATATATATATATATATATATATATTTACCAATAGGAATATTTTATTACATAATATGGTACAAAAGATTTAAGAGATACATTGTTGATATAAAGGTGGCATATACGGTACATGTTGTTACGTGTGTATCACCGATTATAAGGCGAAAATCTCATCCAGCTCCTCAGAGCTGGGGCGTGTGCCCAAAATACAGCAGGCATTACCCCTTTGAACAGCCGCACTGAGCCGCTGGAACAGAAAACTAGCTGCCCTGGGATCCCTAGTTACCCTGATGAGTCTTTTTCCCAGCTCCTTAAGGAATTTAGATGCACTCTTTCCCCATGAGCCAAGGGTCTCTGAGCCTATGGGAACAAACATATAATGATGGGCAAGTTCTCCATATTTTCTAGACTTTTGGGACTCCCTGAAGCTGGCAGCTGCCCCTCCTTCCTCCCTGTTGTATTGGAGATAGGTATCAGCCAAGGTAGATGCACATGTATAGTCCCACACCACCTGCTTCCTGTCTGTCCAGGCTTGAAGGGTGATACCATCTGGACGCTTCTGGCTGCCATCAGATCTGCATAGTTGGGGTGGCTCCCTTACTGCTGGGCATCCAGCTGTTGTGAGGCTCCTCTTGATAATGTTATTAACCTCCTCATGTCTTGCAATCTTTCCCTCGGATTTACGGCACACAAGACCATAGTACCCGAATCGGTCTGCTGCTTCACTGCCACAAATACACATGTGTTCGGCGAGAATAGGGGCGGCAAGTCGAAGGGCAACACCAATGCGGATGGTCTGTATATATATATATATATATATATATATATATATATATATATATATATATATATATATATATATATATATATATATATATATATATGTCGTGCCGAATATGTAAAACTGGTCAATTAGCAAGAACTCATTTAAAATTAAGTCCTTTCTAAAATTTTCTCTTATAAGTTTAAAGATATGTTTTTTCATTAATGTTGATGTAAAAATTTATAATTTTGCACCAAAAGGAACTTAGAAAACTTACCTAACCTTATTATAACAAGAGCAATTTATTTTAGTCTAACCCAACTAAATATATTTTAGATTTGTTTACAATAATTTAATACTAAACAAACACAGTGAAATATATTTTTTTCGTTAGGTTCAGAATGATTTTGGCGAAATTATTGCATACACAAATTTTCACTTGTCCTATATGGCAAGATGAGCGTTGCTATTTAAGTCAAGATCGCAAGTTCTGCCTATTCGGCACGACATATATATATATATATATATATATATATATATATATATATATATATATATATATATATATATATATATATATATATATATATATATATGTATGTATATAAATATATGATAGGTCTTGGTGTTTACCCTGTCCTTTACTCTCTCACTTACTCAGTCATCTCTTCCCTTCTTCATTCATCCTTCCCTTCCTTCATAACGCCTTCCTCCCTCACTCACCCCCCTCCTCCCTCACCACTCTTTTCTTCCGTCACGCTTTCTTTCTTCTCTCACCCATCCTTCTTGCTTCATCCTTTCTCACTCGTTCCTTTCTTTCCTCACCCTTTTACCCGTAAGGAAAATGATAGGATGATAACTTGATCCTTCTGAACAAAATATTCCCAGACAATGATGATCCTCTTGAAGTAGTGTCATGAGTGCACTAAGAGATAACATGTTAAGTGTAAGGGGCCATAGACTCTTCAACAGCCTCACATCATGCATTAGGGAAATTATCAATAGACTCCTGGATGTCTTCAAGACGGAACTTTATATGTTCCTCAAGTCAGCCCTTGATCAGCCGGGCTGTGGCACGTCCTCTGGACTGCATGCGTTCAGTAGCAACAGCCTGGTTGATCAGAAGGCCTGGTCTGGGACCCGGGCGATGGGGGCGTTGACCCCCGGAAACATCCCTCAGGTATCTTCAGGTTCTCCCGCCCTTCTTTTCTTGTCTCACCCCTCCCTCCTTCCCTCACCCCCCCCTTTCTTCCTTGACCAGTTCCCTCTTCCCTCTTCCCTCACCCCTTCCTCTTTTTTCCACTCCCTCTCTCACCCCTCCCTTCTCCTCTTACTCCTCACCCTTCCCTTCTCCCCTCTCCCTTCACCGTTCCCTTCTCCCCTCTCCCCTCAGCCCTCCCATCTCCCCTCACTCCTGCTCTCCTCTCTGACACACAGTTACACACTTGGATCGCACCTCGAGACGAAGTAATTGTACTGTACGCACACGTTGCTTTTCTTGGGCTACCTGGCGCTTACCTTCTTTAATTACTGTGCTCACCTGCCTTCATTGATAACCTGGTGGGTGGTGGGAGGGTCGGAATACCTTGTTGTCTTGACACACCTGTGTGTGGTGTATGCTTGCTACACACACACGTACACACGTACACACACACACGACAGAGAGAGAGAGAGAAGGGATGAACCAGTAGAGTTTGTCCTCGCATTCACCATAAGCGAATAAGATGTAAATGAAATCAAATACGAGAGGCCCCTCGTACAGTGTTTACGTAAACATGAAGAGGAAACAAATCACGACAAAGGAAGAAAGAAGACCTCAAAAAGAAAAGACTACGCAGGTACGAGAGAATTCTTAAATGCAGTGCTCTTGCAGATTTGCTTTGAAATCTTATTTATAAGACATCCTTTGAGTTCATTTTGATTAAAATTGTAACAGACATTGATTACAGAAACGGAAATCTTAAAGGCAGAAGATCAATAATTAATTTAGAAGAATCTGTCTTGCAAGGAGTTCACGAGATAATAAAGAAAGTTACTGTATTAAATTTATTAGTTCTGTGTAGATGAATGGTTGAGAGAACACAAGTTGATAAATTAGACACATGTGCAATATTTGGGTATCTTTATTGAGGAAACGTTTCGCCACACAGTGACCTCATCAGTCCATACAAAGGAGAATGGTGAAGAACAGGAGGAGTTTGAAGTAATCAGTCCCTCACCCTTGAGTCGATGAAATCTTGAAAAGAATTTCATTGACTCAAGGCTGAGGGACTGATTATCTCAAACTCCTCTTGTTCTTCACCATTCTCCTTTGTATGGACTGATGAAGCCACTGTGTGGCGAAACGTTTCCTCAGTAAAGATATCCAAGTGTTGCATAGGTGTGTAATTTATTGATTCTCAACGTTCGTGTGAGGATGAAAGACACAGCCACTCTCTTGTTTTTTTTTTTTTCGAAGCAAATGGGAGGTAATCTTATCAGAACGTTGAACATATTGTTATAACAGCCTTAATGTCCGAAAAAAATGACGAAAACTTAAAATATCCGCAGGTGCAACAACACAGCCAGACAATGGCAGAATCGAGATAATAAAATCTACCGAAAACTATTGTTTATTATATTTTCCTGGAGGCAATACCAGGCAGTATGTGAGCTGGAGTCAAATTTTAGTGCTCAGGGGACATTTGTTGTAATGAATGTAGATGATGAAGAAAAAGGCTGGAAATCTTAAATGTTTCCAAGGATCGAGTAAAGGACTTTACATCATTTAAAATGAATCCAATCCTCGGGTCTGGGTAAACACTTACCAACACTTCAGCTAACTAACAGGTTATGAATCTTATCGCTTTATTTACAGAAGTATGCATTGTCTGAGACTTTTACAGCTGCATAAACAGAAAGCTTTATCAGTACTCTGGGAAGGGTAAACAATGTACTGAGATCAACTGTGTGTCAGTGTTCACTAAACAGCTTAAGGGATTTGTCAGTTAAACTTAAGAAAGCTCAATTGGCCAGAAAACTTAATTTTAATGGCATAATTGATTTACCTTTTGAGTCGTAGCTCAACTCAAGTTCTGGTTGTACCAATCAATGTACTTGTCTTAATAATGAGATTTTTACAGGTTAAGGATTTAAATCTTCGTGTCATTTTTTTTCTTCATGTCATAGCTTTATGCAGTGTGAGGATTATTTTATTATATATATATATATATATATATATATATATATATATATATATATATATATATATATATATATATATATATATGTTCTTCTTTCATCAAACCGGCCGTATCCCACTGAGGCAGGGTGTCCCAAAAAGAAAACCAAAAGTTCTTCATTTTAACTTTAGTAATGTACACGGGAGATGGGGTTACTAGCCCCTTGCCCCAGGCATTTTAGTCGCTTCCTACGACACGTATGGCTTACGGAGGAAGAATTCTGTTTCACTTCCCTATGGAGATAAGAGGAAACAAACAAGAACAAGAACGATGAAAACCCAGGGGAGAACCTTGAGAGTTCCCTGAGGTACATTTATTGTCTTCTCTGAGGATGAGGGTCCCCAGTAAAGTTCAAGAGGTGGTACCTCCCTATACATAAATATATATATATATATATATATATATATATATATATATATATATATATATATATATATATATGTGTGTGTGTGTGTGTGTGTGTGTGCAATAAAATCACAGTAAACAGGTGATATCACAATATGCAGAACAACAAGTGTGAAAAATAGCGAAATTCCAAGCGCTCTCATGACCTCTCACATTATCATTATTGGAAGTAATTTTTTTTAATTAATTCCTCTTTGCCTTTCAGTAGACGTTTTACTGTTCTATTGAAATTACTGTTAACTTAGAGAGAATCCCTTAGAAACTGTAAACAGTAGTTTCAATAAAAGAATGAAACGTCTACTGAAAGGCAAAGATGAATTAATTAAAAAAAAATTTCACTTATCCATTTTACACTATGTGTATGGATTAATAAAAATGTGCAAACCACGTAATCCAGTTAGACCAATTATTAGCTCCATAGGTTAAGCTTCCTATGAATTATCTAAATGGCATGTTGATATTTTGAGCCCAATTGTTGGAAAAATTTCTAACTTTAATGTTAAAAACAACGTAATTTAGTGGATAAATTAAGCTCCTTGACTAACTTAAATTATTTCAACATGGTTAGTTTTGATGTTACTTCCTTGTTTACAAAATTACATTTGACGATTTATTAAGTTTCTTATCTGAAGAACTTGGTAATTACCATTTGCCATTGCCAGTTCCTACTGTTATTAAACTTATTAAACTTCGTATTGCTGATACAAAATATGTATCTAATGACGAATTTTACATTGTCTCTACGTCCACAGCAGGACTCGAACCTGCAAACTCTGTTTCAGAGCAATCCGTATTTTACCACGAAGCCAGACCCCCATCTCCGTGGTAAAGTACAGGTTACTCTGATACAGAGTCTGCAGGTTCGAGTCCTGCTGTAGACGTAGAGACAATGTTTGTAAATAATTTCGCCTGTTTGCAAATTGTTAATCATACACACACACACACACACACACACACACATATATATATATATATATATATATATATATATATATATATATATATATATATATATATATATATATATGTATATGTATTTATGCAATAAGATCACACATGTTCTTCATACAACCCACCAACATGTTGGTGGGTTATATGAAGGACCCGTCTAGTTCGGCCGGCGGGCCTGCTGTCTCGCGTCAAGTGTTTCGTTGTTGTGGGATCTGATAGTGAGGTGTGGGCTACCCCTTTTTATACCTTCCTTTGATGCTTTACTTTCATTGCTCCTTGATAATGTGAGTAGTCACGAAAGCGCTTGGAACTTCTCTATTCTTTCACAGTGGTTGTTTTGCATATATATATATATATATATATATATATATATATATATATATATATATATATATATATATATATAAATACATGGGAGTGTTTATATATATAAACACTCCCAAAAACAGCACCACCAAAACTATTATAAGGATTATAATAACCACAGTGGCCAGGCCGGATATTATAATAACCACAGTGGTCAGGCCGGATATTATAATAACCACAGTGGTCAGGCCGGATTTTATAATAATCACAGTGGTCAGGCCGGATATTATAATAACCACAGTGGTCAGGCCGGATATTCCACGTAACCGGTTGACCGCAGAATTAAATGCCATGAACTGGAAAGCTAGAGTGTATATTCCGTAGATATTTTTGATATCTGTCACGAAAGAAGTGGAAGTGATTTTTGCCAATTAAAGAACAGTTATGGTGTTAGTATATGTATGTATGTATGTGTGTATGTATGTATGTATGTATGTATGTATGTATGTATGTATGTATGTATGTATGTACGAAGTATTTTAGATGCAAGCTTTGAGATGTTATTTGTGTTGTTCTACTTCCTATTATATTTTTGTTGATTTACTTTGTCGTTAAATAAAGTCCACATATAATATAGGATATAGGGATGGTAGAAGAAAATATTCAGACGCTCCGGGGAGAATCTCGAGTTTTCCCTGAAGTAAGTTTATTATTTTCTCTGAGGATGAGAGTCCCCAGTCCAAGACAATGTGAGCAGTCACGAAAGCGCTTGGAATTTCACTACTCTTTCACAGTGGTTGTTTTGCATATTTTAAAATCACCTGTTTACTGTGATCTTATTGCATATATATATATATATATATATATATATATATATATATATATATATATATATATATATATATATATATATATATATATATAGATAAATGTGGGTGTTTGTGTGTGTGTGTACTCACCTAGTTGTGGTTGCAGGGGTCGACTCACAGCTCTTGGCCCCACCTCTTCACTGGTCACTACTAGGTCACTCTTCCTGATCCACGAGCTTTATCGTACCTCTTCTTAAAGCTATGTATGGATCCTGCCTTCATTACATCACTTTCCAGACTATTCCACTTCCTGACAACTCTGTGACTGAAGAACTACCTCCTAACAGCCCTGTGATTCATTTGAGTCTTCAGCTTCCAACTGGGCCTCCCTTCTTACCTGTACATATTCATATCTGGCTCTACGACTGCTCTCCTTATTCTCCTGGGTCCTTTGTCTTGTATACCTCTTGCATTCTCTAGCACACTTGGTTTTGGCATTTCTACACCTACACCTTTGAGTGAACCAAGGTTTCATCTTGGCTTTCTCGCTATTTGTGTTACCCTTGGGTACAAACCTCTCCTCAGCTTCCTTGTATATTGTTATCACATATTCCATCATCTCATTTACTGACTTCCCTGCCAGTGCTATGACCCACTGACCCTCGTGCAGGAAATTCTTCATGCCTCTGTAGTCCTCTCTCTTGTAGTTTGGCTTCGTTCGTCCTGCCCTTCCTGCTTCCTTCTCCACTTGTAACTCTACTGTGTATTCGAATCTTAAAACCACATGATCGATGGCCCCATGGGGTCTTTCATATGTGATGTCCTCAATATCTGTACTACTCAAGGTGAATGCTAGGTCCAGTCTTGATGGTTCATCCTCTTCTCTCTCTCTGGTAGTGTCCCTTACGTGTTGGTACATGAGGTTTTTCCGGTTCTACCTCCACCATCTTAGTCCTCCATGTTTCTGAGTCTCCATGTTGCTCCATGTTCTCCCAGTAAATTTCTTTGTGATTAAAGTCACCCGCAGTCAGTAGCTTTACTCTGTCCGCATGAGCCCTTCTGGCCACTTTAGCCAGTGTGTCACCCATCGCTCTGATACTCTCATCATACTCTTGCCTTGGCCTCCTGCTGTTCTGTGGTGGGTTATACATCATTGCAATTATCACCTTGAGACCTCCAGACTGTAGTGTTCCTATTATGTAGTCTCTTGCTTCTCCTCTGCCTCCTCTCTCCTTCACCCGCTCTGTTCCCTGTGTCTTTACTCAAGATCTGATATCCTGTTGGAAAAATGGCATCTGTTATCATTCCTGTGAGCTTGGTTTCGGTGAGAGCTATGATGTCTGGTGATGCCTCTTTGATACTTTCATGCCACTCTTCCTACTTTGTGGCATGCAAAGGGTACGTAACCTTTATTCGGCGCATGTACACACCCTCATTTACAGGCTATCTTCCCCAACCAGCGAGCCAGGGAACTAAGGGTTGGCGATGGGGCCCCATCGTTCAACCAGTGCCCAGGTTCCAGCCAATGAGAAGATGGTTTTGGCAATCGCAGAGGTTATGTGGGTACCACTCACCTGTCTGCCCTTGTCATTTCCATTCTAGAGCTGGTTGAAGCACGGTCTGCTCTCTAGTGGCTTCTATTCTGCCTTGCTTACCGTGGAGTGCACTAATACCTATTGCTGTACATAGTGTATATAGTGTACATACTTCTGTTCTAAATTGGTGAAGGATAATACAAGTCAAAAATTTTTCTGCTGTGTTTATTTTGCTCCCTTTACACCCAGGATAACAGGCCTTTGGGACTCCTGGGTTGTAATACACTTGTTCATTATTCCATCAGCTTTGGTGTACAATACCTTCAGTTTCCTCTCCAACACTGTGTTCTGGGGGCCTGGCAGTGTGCTGTGGGATTCTACAGCATATTGTGGGGTGGGGGCTGTAAGTATGGATTGTGGTTTGTGGTGGGATATCATGTTTGGCTGTGGGGTTCTGATGGTGGTTCTGTGTGTGCTTGCGCTTGTTGCTCTGCCCAGCTCTGGTTGTCCTCTGATGTCACTGCTTGTCTCTCTCCCTAGCCCCTTTCGTTTCTGTGTCTTCTCCCTCAGCTGCTGTTGTTCTGTTCTTGTTCTGTCATGGTCTAGGAACACCCTCTTGTATGTTAATGATTCCTTCAGCTGTGGTTTCTCTTGCAGGATCCTGTTCTGCACCATTTCTGTCTTGAAAATCTGTTTGATTGGCCAGTTTCTCCCCTTCAAGCACCCTCCTATTCTCTGAAAATTTACTATCTCACTCATACCCTCCTCACCTATTTCTTTGAGGATGTTTACAATTTCATGTTTTTCTTTCTGCATTCTTTTCTTATGTGTCCTCCCTTCGCTCTCCTGATGCCCATGAATAAACACTGACTTCTCCCTGTCCTCCTCCCATTGCCTTTCCCTCAGTGTCACTGGGTCCTGTTTGTATATAGCCATTGTCTCCCTTATTTTTTCCTGTAACTCTTTGTGGCATGGTCGTTCCTCTGCATGGGACCTGTCACCTTCTCTACCTTCTCCCCCCCCCTCACTTACTGCTATCCATACTCCTAATAGCTCTGTCCCTACATTCCTCAGCCTTTCTTGGTGGACTGATAGGGCCTTAGCATAAGTCTTGTCTTCTTCCTTTCCATTGGGTTCCTAATTTAATAGGGGTGTTCCTGCTTCAGATGCCATGTCTCCTCTGGGCAATAGCCCTGTAACTCACTTCAGCATATTTACCACATATTCTAGGGCCCATATCATGGCTTCTGTGGCTTTAGCTTGTGACTCCTATTTCTACTTCTCTTCCTCCATCCTCTCCATTTTTTTGCAGAAAGTTCGTCAAGTTTGCTAGCCCACTCTTTTTCCATCCTTTTACATTGTTCTTCCATCCATTCATCCTTACCAGGACCATCTTCCTCTGATCTACTGAGCCTTCGACTTCCCCACTGAGCCATCATTCTTTTTAATGGATTAGGTTTTTGTAGAGTATGTGTGTGTGTGTGTGTGAGAGAGAGAGAGAGAGACAGTTAGGTAGAGTGGTAGAGAGAAAGGTGGAGAGAGAGGGAGAGGTGGAGAGAAAGAGTAGTAGAGGAAGAGAGGTGGAGAGAAAAAGAGGAAGAGGGATAAAAGAGGTGGGGGTGGGGAGTTGTAAGGGGGAGATAGATGGGGAGAGGGAGGGAGGGGACAGGGAGAGTGATGGTGAGATGGAGAAAAGAGAGGGAAGGGAGCTAGAGGGGGGAGGGAAGGAGGGAGTGAGGAAAGAAAAAAGAGAGAGGGAGGAATTGGGGAAAGAAGAGAGAGGAAGAGAAATGAGGGGAGAAAGAGAGAGAGGTGTATGGAAGGGAATGAGTAGGATACTATCAAGTCACAGTGAGATATCAGTTGGCCTGTACTCACCTATTTGTACTCACCTATTTGTGGTTGCAATGAGTAGGATACTATCAAGTCACAGTGAGATATCAGTTGGCCTGTGTGAATGTATGTGTGTTTTGTTGTGTGACATGCTTGACTAGGTGTGGATTCCAAACTGGTGCTGCATACTCCAGTATTGACGTAAATGGTATACAGTGTCTTGAACGACTCCTTATTGAGGTATCGGAACGCTATCCGTAGGTTTGCCAGGCGCCCGTATGCTGCAGCAGTTGGTTTAAAGTGCGTGAATGTGTGTGTGTGTGTGTGCGTTATATATGAGTATGGGCATGGGTGCTCAGAATGTTTGCACAGTCCATGTGTACATATGGTTCTCTGGCCTGACTTTGACCTGATGCTGACCCAACTGCCCACACGCAGTGGTGGGCGCAACTAACCGAAAAGTGAGCTTCGCTAACCACTAATCTGCTAACTAAAAAAACTAGTGGAAGATAACGCTAAACGCTAACCACTAACTTTTTCACATGAGTTCAGATTCGGTTTAGTTTTTTGGTCTTTTACTTTTACTTTTAAGACTTATATTCGAGCATAAGTTCCAGCGTTGCAAAGTAAAACTATTTGAGTACTGTACTTAAGTAACTTTTTTTAGTATTTACTTTTTAAAATGTACTGAAATTGCTCACTACTTTTACGTTTACTTAAGTACTAAAATCTGTTACTACTTTTACTTCACTACAATCTGATAACGATACATTGCTCGATACATCATTAATAATTTTTGAAGAGTATACACCGAGAAAAGTTACTTCATTACTTTACAACACTGGGAAAGGTACTGTACTTCTAAACTGTCATAACTTGCAATACCCACGAAAATTAAGTAAATATCAAACAAGCTATAGCAGTAGCTTAATATGCATTTATAACTCATAAATACCTTACAAGATACTTCTCAAGCTGTTTATGGCTGACCAAAATCCTCCTGCCAAGGGTGCAGCAGGACATCAATGTCTTGCTGGGGTTCAGTGTCTTGATCAGACTGACAAAGGTGGGGGATTCCACTACATGCAACGGTAGTATGTTGCAGACGAATGGGTCCACAATCTTTGTGTCCACTACAGACTGACGGACGCTACTGCCAGCAGCAACAAACATTTCGCCAATGGCACTCTGGTGTGCTCTCTCTGCAGGCGGCTGTGACGACTGGCTGCTGCTCCTGCTAGTGGCGCTACCGCAAGAAGATTGCCCGTGCTTTCCACAGGAAGATCCAGGCTTGATTCTCTCCTCAAACTTGATGGCATGCACTGGGTGTTTCCTCTTAACATGCGACTTCAAGTTGTAGAGGCTTGCCGCCTATCCCTTGATGATGGTCTCCTTGGGCTGGCACACGATGCACAGAAAATACAAAATATTGGCATTCTTCATATCCCTTGACTTGAGGACAAAATAGTCATCCAGGTGGGGCCATGGGTTCTGCGACTCCTGGCCCTCAGCCTAAGTGGCATCTGCTTCAACCAAAACCGCTGCAGACTCCTCAACAACACCCTTAGGCAGAACAGAAATGTCACCCCTATTCATAACAATCAGTGACAACGCACCCCGGTGATCGCTGACACTGTAAGACTATAACAATGCTGCTCAGGTGCTGCTGCTGCGTTGGCAAGTCACACTCACACGTCGTCAGCCAATAACGTGCCTGACTGACTGTTGGTGAAACGCCCACAACAGACAGGAACAAACATGTGCACTGTTGAAAAGGCATTGCTTACTGACTACTAACAATGCATGAATTTTTTTTAATAGACTCAAAGTTAGCAGAACTTTATTTAGCGGAAGCTAATTGGTCTACTAGCGGTTTCTGAAGTTAGCGGAAATGCTAATCTGCTAAATAAAAAGTTAGTTCTACTAATTAGCGGTTAGTGGATTTGAAGAACTGTGCCCACCACTGCCTACATGCTAGTTCCTTCTATGTTTATCCTTCTTCCTAGAATACCTACTTCCTAGATTCCTAGCTACCTAGTGTGTGTGAGAGAGAGAGAGAGTTTGTGACGGGAAAATAACCCTCCTTGCTCACTCCTTATCCAGTCTACCTGTCAATGATAAAAAGTCTATGTGCTTCTACAAGTGCCTGACGAAACACACGTGTGTGTGTGTGTGTGTGTGTGTGTGTGTGTGTGTGTGTGTGTGTGTGTGTGTGTGTGTGTGTGTGTGTGTGTGTGTTTGTGTGTGTGTGCAACCCCAACTAAATGAATATTACGTGTGTCTGGCAGAGAAGTGGTCGTCTCGTGGTTGCTCGCTGCCGCTCTCTTGCTGTGAGAGTGTCTTACTCTCTGGTCTCCTTGATCCTTTGTAAGTGGCACTAATCTTATATATATATATATATATATATATATATATATATATATATATATATATATATATATTCTATGTGAACATTTATTAATAAACAGAATACATTTACAGAAAAACATAAACATGAATACAATGGCACAATGTATCAAAGATCATGAATTTCCTCCAGCTCCTCCGAGGCCGGACTCGAGCCAAGTATGCAGCAAGCATTTCCCCTCTGGATGGCTATGCTGAGGCGCTGAAACATGAAAGTGGCTGCCCTTGGGTCCCTAGTGGTGTCGATGAGTCTGGAACCCAATTCTTTAAGGAAACGTGTGGCATTTTTTCCCCATGATCCCAAGGTCTCTGATTCCACTGGGACAAAGTGATACTGTTGGCTTATGTCCCTGTACTTACTGATCTTGTACTCCTCCCTGTGGTCAGCAGCTCCTCCCTGTCGCCCCACACTGTGATGGGTATAGGTGTCAGCCAGTGTGGACACAGGTATAGTCCAATGCTACGAGCTTGCCATTCTTCCAAGGATAGATGGTGATCCTGTCGGGGCGGTTTGCTTAGTTTTGGGTATTGTTGGCTGCTAGTGATCGGGGCTCCCTCTCGGCTGGGCATCCAGCTGTAGCAAGGGTTCTCTTAATGATGTCGTTGACCTCATTGTGTCTTGCATGCCAGCCCTTGGTTTTGGAACAGTTAAGACCATGTAGACCATATTGGTCTGCTTGCACTTCGCCGCAAATACATGTATATTCTGTGTGAACTGGGGCAGCAAGGCGCAGAGCCACTGTCGCGTTCCCATTGCCGATATGGGAACTGTTTGGAGGAAGTCCCTAGAGTGATGTGCGCTCACAGCCTGGAGATGGGCAATCTCTCTATCTGACGTTGCAGCCCTGAGCTATATATATATATATATATATATATATATATATATATATATATATATATATATATATATATATATATATATATATATATATATATATTCTCCACACGCCCTTCAATGTTTGCACTTTACTGCTGGTAACTTCACTTCTTTCCATATTTATGACACACAGCCTGACTATGACAGTACCACTTCCTGGAGGTCTACCGAAATGCCAACCTTCACTGATACTTTTATTTTGTTTTCACTTTCTACCTTTTGTTTTTATCACACTTGCTATATGCTACCCCATAGTTCACTCACTAACCAACTTGACTTACACTTAACTTTCTGACATTGGGTTTACTTGTCTTTGTAAGTTGATTGTTTGTAGCTCTGTGGCAGCAGGTGCCTGCTAGGCCTCTAACAGGCTTTGGAACTTTCAAATTTCCTGAAATTTCAGCCTTCTCGCCTATTTCACTTTAAGACTTCTTGTCACTTGTTGGGTTGTTCACTGACCCAGACACTATAACTTGCTTCTGCTAGGAGCTAAAACACGTCCTACAAACACTAAAATTCTGGGAGCCTTGTTGCCCCTACACTCTGACCGCCACACCGTGTGTGTACTCACCTATTTGTGCTCACCTATTTGTGGTTGCAGGGGTCGAGTCCTAGCTCCTGGCCCCGCCTCTTCACCGGTTGCTACTAGGCCCTCTCTCTCCCCGCTCCATGAGCTTTATCAAACCTCGTCTTAAAACTGTGTATGGTTCCTGCCTCCACTACGTCATTTTCTAGGCTATTCCACTGCCTTACAACTCTATGACTGAAGAAATACTTCCTACTATCTCTCTGACTCATTTGTGTCTTCAACTTCCAATTGTGGCCTCTTGTTTCTGTGTCCCCTCCCTGGAACATCCTGTCTTTGTCCACCTTGTCTATTCCACGCAGTATTTTATATGTCGTTATCATGTCTCCCCTGACCCTCCTGTCCTCCAGTGTCGTCAGGCCGATTTCCCTTAATCTTTCTTCATAGGACATTCCCCTTAGCTCTGGAACTAACCTTGTCGCAAACCTTTGTACTTTCTCTAGTTTCTTGACGTGCTTTATCAAGTGCGGGTTCCAAACAGGTGCTGCATACTCCAGTATGGGCCTGACATACACGGTGTACAGTGTCTTGAATGATTCCTTACTGAGGTATCGGAATGCTGTTCTCAGGTTTGCCAGGCGCCCATATGCTGCAGCAGTTATCTGATTGATGTGTGCTTCCGGAGACATGCTCGGTGTTATACTCACCCCAAGATCTTTCTCCTTGAGTGAGGTTTGCAGTCTTTGGCCACCTAGCCTATACTCTGTCTGTGGTCTTCTGTGCCCTTCCCATATCTTCATGACTTTGCATTTGGCAGGATTAAATTCGAGAAGCCATTTGCTGGACCAGGTGTCCAGTCTGTCCAGGTCTCTTTGAAGTCCTGCCTGGTCCTCATCAGATTTAATTCTCCTCATTAACTTCACATCATCTGCAAACAGGGACACTTCTGAGTCTAACCCTTCCGTCATGTCGTTCACATATACCAAAAATAGCACTGGTCATAGGACCGACCCCTGTGGGACCCCGCTCGTCACAGGTGCCCACTGTGATACATCATTACGTACCATGACTCGTTGTTGCCTCCCTGTCAGGTATTCTCTGATCCATTGCAGTGCCCTTCCTGTTATATGCGCCTGATGCTCTAGCTTCTGCACTAATCTCTTGTGAGGAACTGTGTCAAAGGCCTTCTTGCAGTCCAAGAAGATGCAATCAACCCACCCCTCTCTCTCTTGTCTTACTTCTGTTATTTTATCATAAAACTCCAGAAGGTTTGTGACACAGGATTTGCCTTCCGTGAATCCGTGCTGGTTGGCATTTATGCTCCTGTTCCGTTCCAGGTGCTCCACCACTCTCCTCCTGATAATCTTCTCCATAATTTTGCATACTATACACGTCAATGACACAGGTCTATAGTTTAGTGCCTCTTTTCTGTCTTCTTTTTTGAAAATGGGAACTACATTTGCCGTCTTCCATACCTCAGGTAGTTGCCCAGTTTCCAGGGATGTGTTGAAGATTGTGGTAAGTGGCACGCACAACATATCTGCTCCCTCTCTAAGGACCCACGGAGAGATGTTGTCCGGTCTCATTGCCTTTGAGGTATCGATGTCCCTTAGCAGTTTCTTCTCCTCCTCATCTGTATGTATGTCGTCCAACACTTGTTGGTGTATTCCTTGCTGGTATCCCCATCTGGTCTGTCCCCCCAGAGTCCTTCCTGTCTCTACTGTAAATACTTCCTTAAATCTCGTGTTGAGCTCCTCACATACCTCTTGATCGTTTCTTGTGAGTTCTCCACCTTCTTTCCTCAGCCATATCACCTGGTCCTTGACTGTTGTCCTCCTCCTAATGTGGCTATACAGCATTTTCCTGTCAGATTTGACTTTCGATGCTATGTCGTTTTCATACTGTCACTGGGCCTCCCTCCTTATCTGCGCATACTCGTTTCTGGCTCTTCTACTAATCTCCTTGTTTTCCTGGGTCCTATGCCTCCTGTACCTTTTCCATTCTCTGTTGCACTTAGTTTTTGCCTCCCTACACCTTCGGGTAAACCAAGGACTCGTTTTGGTCTTCCTATTATTTCTGTTTCCCTTGGGAACAAAACTTTCCTCTGCCTCCTTGCACTTTGTTGCCACATATTCCATCATCTCGTTTACTGATTTTCCTACCATTTCTCTGTCCCACTGAACCTCCTGCAGGAAGTTTCTCATACCTGTGTAGTCCCCCTTTTTATAGTTTGGCCTGTCCCCTTCAGTTCCTGTTACCTTCTCCACTTGTAACTCTACTATATAGTCAAAACTCAGAACCACATGATCGCTAGCTCCAAGGGGCCTCTCGTAAGTGATGTCCTCAATGTCTGAACTGCTCAGGGTGAACACAAGATCCAGTCTTGCTGGCTCATCCTCCCCTCTCTCTCTGGTTGTGTCCCTGACATGTTGATGCATGAGGTTTTCAAGTACCACATCCATCATCTTGGCTCTCCATGTTTCGGGACCCCCATGTGGCTCCAGGTTTTCCCAGTCGATCTCCCTGTGGTTGAAATCGCCCATTACCAGTAACTTTGCTCTGCTCGAGTGAGCTCTTCTTGCCACCTCAGCCAGTGTGTCCACCATCACCCTGTTGTTTTCTTCGTACTCCTCTCTTGGCCTCCTGCAGTTCTGTGGTGGGTTATACATCACTCCAATGACTACTTTATGTTCTCCGGACTGAATTGTACCTACAATGTAGTCTCTTTCTCCAATCATGTCCATGCCTTCCATTTCCTCAAATCCCCATTGGTGTTTTATGAGCAGTGCAACCCCTCCTCCCCCTCTACTCCTTCTATCTTTCCTCAGGATCTGATATCCTGTTGGGAAGATTGTGTCTGTTATTGTCTCAGCGAGTTTTGTTTCTGTGACTGCTATGATGTCTGGGGATTTTTCACTGATTCTTTCATTCCACTCCTCATGTTTATTCGTTATTCCATCCGCGTTTGTGTACCAAACCTTTAGTTTCTTTTCTATCATTGTGGTCATGCAAGAATATTGGGGTTGGGGGAGCGAGAGCCTTGGTGGGGGCCTATATGGGGCTGTGGTGTAGGTGGGGTTTGTGTTGATGGGGGTGGGGTCAGAATGCCCATAAGGGACAGCTGTTGGGGTGGGGTTTGTGATACGGGGGTTGGTGGCAGAGGGAACAGTGAGTGGGTTGTAGTATAGGTTGCTCAGTTGCGTTGGGAATGTCGCGGGTGGAGTCTTTTGGTGGGAGATTCTGTTGGGTGTGTTTGCCCTTCCTCCTGTGTCTGGGTCCTGCTCATTTTCATTGCTTCTCGTTCCTCCTTGCGTCTCTGTACCCTCTCTTTCAGTGTAGTCCTTTCTTCTTGTGTTCTGTCGCGGTCGAGGTATACTCTCTGGTACCCCTCTTTGTCCCTCAGTCTTGCTTTCTCTTGCAGAATCCTGGTTCGAACTGATTCTTCCTTGAAAGTTACTCTGACAGGCCGTATCCTTCCACTCGCAAACCACCCAATTCTCTGAAAATTTGTCACCTGGGTCATATTGCCCTCCCCTATTGTTTTCATGATGCCTTCAATCATTTTTTTCTCCTCCTGTTTTATTTCTTCAAAGTTGGCCCCCTTGGCTTCTTGGAGCCCGTACACAAAAACTGACCTCGCCCTTTCCTCCTCCCACTGAGTCTCCATCTGCTTCCTCTGAGGCATTTTATTTCCTTCCATTGACATGTTCTTGCCTTCAGTCCCTGTCATATCTGAAACTTCTATTCTCAGTGAACTGTCTTTCCTGACCAGCTGTCCCTTGCTACTGCAGTTGGCTGTTAGAATATCTGCATATAGCAAACCTTCATTGTCTTCGGACCTGTCGTTTGATCTTAGTGTGCTCATCGTCTTTTCCCTGGCCCCACGTGGGTCTGATAGGGCCTTCGTGCACGGCATGTCTCCGTTGTTGCTTACCATCCCCTTGTCTGCGCCTGACTTTGAATTTCCTGATGTCACATCTGAATTGTCATTTGTCTCTCTAATCTGTTTCAGGCTTTGCAGTTTCTCTTCTAAGCACTGTATCCTAGCTTCTGCTGCTAAGACCTGTACTTCCCACTTCCTGCACTCTTCAGCTATCCACTCCTCCATTTTCTTACCAAGCTCTACTATCTTCCTTCCCCACTCTTCCTCCCTTTTTTGGAGCTCTAACTCCCAGTCTTTCCTCCCTGGTTCGTCTACCAGATCTCTGGTTTTCCGTCCTCTAAGGCCACCCATTTTTTTTTTTTTTTTTTTTTTTTATTACCACAGACAGAAGGCTATAGGAGGGAGAGGGTGTGGGGGGGAGAGAGAAAGGGTAGAAAGAGGGAGAGAGAAGAGAGAGAAAGGGTAGAAAGAGGGAGAGCAAGGAGAGAGAAAGGTTAGAAAGAGGGAGAGAGAGGAGAGAGTATGGGGGTGAGGGATAAGACCAAGAAGGAGAGAGAGAAATGTGAGGGGGGAGAGAAAGGGTAGAGAGAGGGAGAAAGAGAGGGAGAGGGAGAGAAAGAGAGAGAGAGGGAGAAAGGAGGGCGAGGGAAAAGGCTATGGGAGAGAGAAATGGAGAGATGGAGAGAGAAGCCTATAGAGAGAGAGGAGGGTGAGAGAGAGGGAGAGAGAGAGGGAGAGAGAGAGGGAGAGAGAGAGGGAGAGAGGGAGAGAGAGAGGGAGAGAGAGAGGGGGAGAGAGAGTGAGAGGAAGAGGGAGAGGAAGAGGGGAGAGGAGGGAGAGAGAGAGGGAGCGAGAGAGAGGGAGAGAGGAGGGAGAGAGAGAGGGAGAGAGAGAGGGAGAGAGAGGGAGAGAGAGAGGGAGAGAGAGAGGGAGAGAGAGAGGGAGAGAGAGAGAGGGAGAGAGAGAGAGGGAGAGAGAGAGAGGGAGAGAGAGAGAGGGAGAGAGAGAGGGAGAGAGAGAGGGAGAGAGGGGGAGAGAGAGGGAGAGAGAGAGAGAGGGAGAGAGAGAGAGGGAGAGAGAGAGAGAGGGAGAGAGAGAGAGGGAGAGAGAGAGAGTGAGTAGGAGGAACGGGAGGGAAAAAGGCTATGAGAGAGAGAAACGCGAGGGAGGAAAAGGTAGGAGGGAGTGAAGGTCTGTGGGGGAGGCGGTCAAATTCCAAGGATCAGCTGTGTGTACTCACCTAGTTGTGGTTTCAGGGGTCGAGACCCAGCCCCTGGCCCCGAGTGTGTATGTGTGCGCGCGCGTGTGTGTGTGAGCACGTCAGTTGTTTATATGTCCCAGAAATACAATTCACTTCTGTGTATCCGTAATACTAATGAGATACCATTAACACTGAAAGTAGTTCTAATAATTATAATACTAGCGTGTGTTAACAAGTCATTCTTTCACCCAGTTATGTACTACTTTTTACTACATGTGTACCCAATACTTGCTTCTCAGATTGTACTGTCTTTGTGTCCTAAAACATTATCTCTCGACACTGTTGTCAGGGCTGTAGTCCCATTAGCCACGACTTAATCCTGCCTATTCCTTGCTCCTACAAATTTTATCTTCCTACTACTGCTAGGTGTTGTGTGTATGATAATCCCTCTGGAGCAGGGTTTAGATAGCGAGCCACCAGTGACCGCAGGGCCGGCTCTACCACTCAAACTTCCCGCCAACCACAAAACAGGTGATTTGTACGTTACTCCTCAGAGGGGACGTCCATCCAGATGCCTGATGTACGATGCTCGCTGTACGATGACTCGTGCACCTCGCCCTTCTGCCGCTGACTTCTTCGGCTATTCTTTTCTCGTTGCCCTTTTGAGTCCTCATTTACCACACTTATCACTTGTATACTGCTACTTTTATAATTTACACTTCACTTTTGGTAAGTACACTACTTATTTGTGATGACACCCAACCTGTTATGGCGGCGCTACTCCCTCAGGCCTACTGCTGCCACCACCTCTGCTTATATATATTTATGTATATGTATGTATATATATATATATGTATATATATCCCCTTTCTGGCTAGCTTGTTCACGCTGTGTGCTACATCACATTTTGTCGTTTCCACCCTCTCTTAATTCTATTTGGTCTTTTCTCTTTAGTCACTCGCTTTGTACTTTGTATATGTGTAACAATGTGGCAACAGGTGCCAACTAGGCCTCAACGAACTGGCACTTTGAAATTTTGTTGTATAATTTCAGGCTTTCTCTCGCCTTTACTTTATTTATTTTTGCTAATACATTGGTAATCACTTGTAGGGTTGTTCACTGACGTTGTCACTAACACTGGTTGCTTCTAACTGCTGAAACACGCCCTAAAAGCACTAAGATCCTCGGAGCCTGGCGCTTGTGACCCACTACACTGTCTCCAACACGGTCTGTGTGACACTTGTGTGTGTGTGTGTGTGTGTGTGTGTGTGTGTGTGTGTGTGCACGTTCTCACTTACCTAGTATATGTACTCATCTGTATGTTGTTGTAGGGGTCGAGTCTAAGTTCCTGGCCCTACCTGTCAACTTGCCAGATTCACTGTCTCCTGGCCTCCTGGCTTCTAAAACTATGTACGGAACCTGCTTCCACCACACCTTCCTCAAGGTTATTTCCCTTCCTGCCCATCCTCAGGCTAAAAAAAAAAGGCTTACTGACTTCCATGTGACTCATCTTTGCCTTTAACTTCCACCTGTTTCCCCCCCTTGTACCGGTTTCTCTTCTTTTAAATCATCTCCACTGTTTCTTTTTTTTGTCCTTTATAGTTATTAGGTTTATTTCCTTTGTTCTTTCCTCATAGTTTATTTCTTTTAGCAAGTTGCATGCTTCAGCACTTTCTCCTACCGTTCTTTATTAGATACGGGTTCCATGCTGGTGCTGCATACTCCATATTTTGTTCTTACCTAAATGTACTCACCTTTGTATGGTTTCTGGCATGTAAGTAATCATAATTATCAGATGGTGGGTGTTCAGATTTAATTGTCGGGCCCACCTCCTACGAATGATTAAATAGGTTTTGCTCCGTCATAACTTGCCACTGACGCATGTAGGGTTCTTCAGACCCTCAGTTCGACCCTTACACTGTTTCCCACTGCGTGTTGGGTGGGCCCATGTTAATGAAGTGAGGAATGTCTCTTGTGACACACCTACTCACCAACCCACCCCCTCCCACCCCCACATCCCCTCCCTCTACTCCCCGACCCCCCTTCCCACCCCCATCCCCAGCTCTTCATACTCTTTCCTCAGTTTTTCTTCTTTATATCTCTATCACATAGTTTTTTTTCTCTCATACACAGAAGAATTTACAAACTAAGAATGTTATCCTAGATTAGTTAATAACCATAATGAATGAGGAACATGTTGCAAGAATGTTAGTGGCCTCTCCATAACAGTTTAAAAGAACAATGCTTTCCCTGTGAATGCTAGTGAAAGACTACTGAAATATATATATATATATATATATATATATATATATATATATATATATATATATATATATATATTATTATTATTATTATTATTATTATCACACTGGCCGATTCCCACCAAGGCAGGGTGGCCCGAAAAAGAAAAACTTTCACCATCATTCACTCCATCACTGTCTTGCCAGAAGGGTGCTTTACACTACAGTTTTTAAACTGCAACATTAACACCCTTCCTTCAGAGTGCAGGCACTGTACTTCCCATCTCCAGGACTCAAGTCCGGCCTGCCGGTTTCCCTGAACCCCTTCATAAATGTTACTTTGCTCACACTCCAGCAGCACGTCAAGTATTAAAATCCATTTGTCTCCATTCACTCCTATCAAACACGCTCACGCATGCCTGCTGGAAGTCCATGCCCCTCGCACACAAAATCTCCTTTACCCTCTCCCTCCAACCTTTCCTAGGCCGACCCCTACCCCGCCTTCCTTCCACTACAGACTGATAAACTCTTGAAGTCACTCTGTTTCGCTCCATTCTCTCTACATGTCCAAACCACCTCAACAACCCTTCCTCAGCCCTCTGGACAACAGTTTTGGTAATCCCGCACCTCCTCCTAACTTCCAAACTACGAATTCTCTGCATTATATTCACACCACACATTGCCCTCAGACATGACATCTCCACTGCCTCCAGCCTTCTCCTCGCTGCAACATTCATCACCCATGCTTCACACCCATATAAGAGCGTTGGTAAAACTATACTATCATACATTCCCCTCTTTGCCTCCAAGGACAAAGTTCTTTGTCTCCACAGACTCCTAAGTGCACCACTCACCCTTTTCCCCTCATCAATTCTATGATTCACCTCATCTTTCATAGACCCATCCGCTGACACGTCCACTCCCAAATATCTGAATACATTCACCTCCTCCATACTCTCTCCCTCCAATCTGATATCCAATCTTTCATCACCTAATCTTTTTGTTATCCTCATAACCTTACTCTTTCCTGTATTCACTTTTAATTTTCTTCTTTTGCATACCCTACCAAATTCATCCACCAATTTCTGCAACTTCTCTTCAGAATCTCTCAAGAGCACAGTGTCATCAGCAAAGAGCAACTGTGACAACTCCCATTTTATGTGTGATTCTTTATCTTTTAACTCCACGCCTCTTGCCAAGACCCTCGCATTTACTTCTCTTACAACCCCATCTATACATATATTAAACAACCACGGTGACATCACACATCCTTGTCTAAGGCCTACTTTTACTAGGAAATAATTTCCCTCTTTCCTACATACTCTAACTTGAGCCTCACTATCCTCGTAAAAACTCTTCACTGCTTTCAGTAACCTACCTCCTACACCATACACCTGCAACATCTGCCACATTGCCCCCCTATCCACCCTGTCATACGCCTTTTCCAAATCCATAAATGCCACAAAGACCTCTTTAGCCTTATCTAAATACTGTTCACTTATGTGTTTCATTGTAAACACCTGGTCCACACACCCCCTACCTCTCCTAAGGCCTCCTTGTTCATCTGCTATCCTATTCTCCGTCTTACTCTTAATTCTTTCAATTATAACTCTACCATACACTTTACCAGGTATACTCAACAAACTTATCCCCCTATAATTTTTTCACTCTCTCTTGTCCCCTTTGCCTTTATATATATATATATATATATATATATATATATATATATATATATATATATATATATATATATATATATATATATATATATATATTTATATACATACAGAATTCTTCCTCCGTAAGCCATGCGTGTAGTAAGAGGCGACTAAAATGCCGGGAGCAAGGCGCTAGTAATCCCTTCTCCTGTATACATTACTAAATTTAAAAATAGACTCGTGTTTAGTAATAGGTCATCCTGCTTCTGTAGGATACGGCCCGTGCGTTGAAAAAAATGAAATTAGAAAACAAGTAGACAGAGACTGGTTGTTTAAAATTACTGGTGCGTCAGAACAACTGAGTATTGGGTCACCTGCACATTAGGTTGGATCATTAATGTATTACACTGAGCGAGCTAGGTGAGGAGACCGCCTGTGAGTTTCCAGTGGGAATCAAAACTCAGAAATTATTGTAGGACCAAGAGAATGCAATATCACTGTGGACTGTCCCGCTAGACCAACTCCCAGATGCTACAAACTATCCTATCGGGTTACCTGGAGGTTACCTGGAGGTTATTCCGGGGATCAACGCCCCCGCGGCCCGGTCCATGACCAGGCCTTCCGATGGATCAGGGCCTTATCAACTAGGCTGTTACTGCTGGCCGCACGCAGTCCAACGTACGAGCCACAGCCCGGCTGATCCGGCACTGACTTTATGTATCTGTCCAGCTCTCTCTTTTGAATGCAGCCAGGGGTTTATTGGCAATTCCCCTAATGCTTGATGGGAGGCTGTTGAACAGTTTTGGGCCCCGGACACTTATGGTGTTTTCCCTTTGTGTACCAATGGCGCCCCTACTTTTTATATCCCCCATTATTGGAAAAAATGTCTGACAACGAAGGAAAATGTCTCTTGAAATTACAGATTAGCCCCGTATCAGTGAGCGCATGCTTACACTTTCCTATTGGCTGTCCCTAAGTGTCCTTAAGTATCCCATCGGCCCTCAAGCCATTTGCATCGGTGTAGATCTTCTGCAGCGCATCTTCAGACCAGTTTCGTCTCCATGGTCTCATCATGCAAGGCACAAGGAGGTCAAGGATATCATCAAGCGAAGGAAACCAGAGGGAATACCACACTTGATCAGACCCGGCTGCAGCCTCACTATACTCAGTATGAACCATCATTCCAAATGTATAATATTCCCATCTGTTATATTATCTCCTACAAGATATGATGCGGCATATCGTGTGAGATATGATGACTTGAGTGACGCTAACATTCACGTCGCAGTAACACCAAAGTATAATGTGCTTCCGTAGCTACTGAACCAATCGTGGGCACTGTACCTACTGAACTTTCAGTAGCCACAGTAGTTCCTGAACCCGTCGTGGGAACAAAAGCAACTGAACCCGTCGTGGGAACAAAAGCAACTGAACCTACTGAACCCTTAGTGGGAAAAGTAGCTACTGAACTTGTCGTACGCACAGTAGGTACTGAACATGTCGTGGCCACAGCACCTACAGAACCTGTGTTGTGATGAATGGTTTGAAAAACCGACAAGTTGAAGATTGAGACACTTATGCAACATATGGGAATCTTTATTCAGGAAACGTTTCGCCACACAGTGGCTTCATCAGTCCGATACAAAGTAGAAAGGCGTAAGGAGAGGAGGAGTTTGAGGTAATCAGTCCCTCAGCCTGGAGTCGATGTGTTCAGTCCATCAATCTTGTAGAATGTACAGCATAGGGCCGTAGACGTGGCTTATATACTGTAGTGAGGTGAGGCATCATGGGATCTTGTTACAAAGAATTCTTCAACACTTGTCCAACTTTTGGACGAAGACCTACTTCGACTAGTGGATGGTACCACTATGACCTCACCTCCTCCTGCTTCGCCTCACCTCACTACAGTATATAAGCTGTACAGTATATATGCTGTACATTCTACAAGATTGATGGACTGAACACATCGACTCCAGGCTGAGGGACTGGGAACAGTAGTTACTGAACCTCTCGTGGATACAGTACTATTGAACCTGTCGTGGGCACAGTAGCTCTTGAACCTGTTGTGGGTACAGTAGCTGCAAAACCTGTCGTGGGCACAGTACCTATGGCTCCCGTCGTGGGCACAGTTCTTACTGAATCTGTCCTGGGCACAGTACCTACTGAACCCGTCGTTACCACAGTTCCGATTGAATCCCTCGTGGGCACAGTAGCTAATGAACCTGTCGTGGCCAGAGAAGCTACTGAACCCGTTGTGGGCACAATACCTACTGAACCCGTCGTGGGCACAATACCTACTGAACCCGTCGTGGGCATAGTAACTACTGAATCTGTCGTGGGCACAGTACCTACTGAACCAGTCTTGGGCACAGTGGCTACTAAACCTGTCGAGGCACAGTAGCTACCGAACCTGTGTTGGGCACATTAGCTACTGAACCTGTCGTGGCACAGTAGCTACTGAACCTCTCCTGGGCACAGTAGCTACTGAACCAGTCGTGGGCACAGAAACTCCAGAACCTGCCTTGGGCACAGTAGATGCTGAACATGTCTTGGGCACAGTAGCTACTGAACCTGCCGTGGGCACAGTACCTACTGAACCCCCGTGGGTAAAGCAGCTACGAAACTTGTCGCTGGCACAGTAACTACTGATCCTGCTGTGGGCTCAGTACCTATTGAATCCGTCGTGGGCACAGAGCTACTGAACCTGTCCTGGGCACAGTAGCTATTGAGCCTGTCTTGGGCACAGTAGCTACTGAACCCATCGTGGGCACAGTACCTACTGAACCCGTCGTGGGCACAGTAGGTACTGAACCTGTCCTGGGCACAGTAGCTACTGTACCTGTCTTGGGCATAGTAGCTACTGAACCTGTGGTGGGCACAGCAGCTACTGAACCTGTCTCGGGCACAGTAGCTACTGAACCGATCGTTGGCACAGTAGCTACTGATCCTGCTGTGGGTACAGTACATATTGAATCCGTCGTGGGCACAGCGCTACTGAACCTGTCCTGGGCACAGTAGCTATTGAACCTGTCTTGGGCACAGTAGCTATTGAACCCGTCGTGGGCACAGTACATACTGAACCCGTCGTGGGCACAGTAGGTACTGAATCTGTCCTGGGCACAGTAGCTACTGAACCTGTTGTGGGCACAGCAGCTACTGAACCTGTTTTGGGCACAGTAGCTACTGAACCGATCGTGGCACAGTAGCTACTGAACCTGTCCTGGGCACAGTAGCTACTGAACCTGTCGTGGGCACAGTAGCTACTGAACCCGTCGTGGGCACAGTGGCTACTGAACCTGTCTTGAGCACAGTAGCTACTGAACCTGTCCTGGGCATAGTAGCTATTGAACCTGTCTTGGGAACAGTGGCTGCTGAACCTGTCTTGGCCACAGCAGCTACTGAACCTGTTGTGAGCACGGTACCTACTGAACCCATCGTGGGCACAGTAGCTACTGAAGATGTCTTGGGCACAGAAGCTACTGAGACTGTCGTGGGCACAGTAACTACTGATCTTGTTGTGGGCACAGTACCTACTGAATCCATCGTGGGCACAGTAGTAACTGAACCTGTCTTGGGCACAGCAGCTACTGAATGTGTCGTGGGCACAATAGCTACTGAACCTGTCTTGGGCACAGTAGCTACTGAACCTGTCGTGGCACAGTAGCTACTTAACCTATCTGGGCGCAGTAGCTACTGAACCTGTCGTGGGCACAGTGCCTACTGAATCCGTCGTGGGCACAGTAGCTACTGAACCTGTCGTGGGCACAGTAGCTAATGAACATATCTGAGCATAGTAGCTACTGAACCTGACGTTGGTACAGTAGCCACTGAACCCATCGTGGTCATAGTAGCTACTGAACCCGTCGTGGGCACAATAGCTGCTGAACCTGTCGTGGGTACAATAGTTATTGAACCTGTCGTAAGCACAGTAGCTACTGAACCTGTCGTCGGCACAGTAGCTACTGATCCCGTCGTGGTCACAGTAGCCACTGAACCCGTCGTGAGCACAGTAGCTACTGAAACTGTCGTGGGCACAATAGCTATTGAACCTATCGTGGGCACAGTAGCTACTGAACCCGTCGTGGTCACAGTAGCCACTGAACCCGTCGTGGGCACAGTAGCTACTGAAACTGTCGTGGGCACAATAGCTATTGGACCTATCGTGGGCACAGCTAATGAACCTGTCGTGGTCACAGTAGCCACTGAACCTGTCGTGGGCACAGTAGCTACTGTGACCTGTCGTGGGCACAGTAGCTACTGTGACCTGTCGTGGGCACAGTAGCTACTGAACCCGTAGTGGTCACAGTAGCCACTGAACCCGTCGTGGGCACAGTAGCTACTGAAACTGTCGTGGGCACAATAGCTATTGAACCTATCGTGGGCAAAGTAGCTAATGAACCTGTCGTGGTCACAGTAGCCACTGAACCTGTCGTGGGCACAGTAGCTACTGAACCCGTCGTGGGCACAGTAGCCACTGAACCTGTCGTGGGCACAGTAGCTACTGAACCTGTCGTGGGCACAGTAGCTACTGAACCTGTCGTGGGCACAGTAGCTACTGAACCTGTCGTGGGCACAGTAGCTACTGAACCTGTCGTGTGCACAGTAGCTACTGAACCCGTCGTGGTCACTTTAACAGTCTCCTCACCTTAACTGTTTCCTCACTTTAATTTTCTCCTCACCTTAACTGTCTCCTCACCTTAACTCTCTCCTCACTTTAATAGTCTCCTCTCTTTAGCTGTATCCTCACTTTAATAGTCTCCTCACCTTAACTGTTTCTTCATTTTAATAGTCTCATCACCTTAAATGTCTCCTCACTTTAATTGTCTCTCTCCTTAAATGTCTCCTCACCTTAACTTTTTCCTCATTTTAATAATTTCCTCACCTTAACTGTCTCTTCTTCTTAATTGTCTCCTCACCTTAACTGTTACCTCATTTAAATAGTCTCCTCACCTTAAGTGTCTCCTCACTTTAATTGTCTCTTCACTTTAATTGTCTCCTCACCTTAAATCTCTCCTTACCTTAACTATCTCCTCATTTTAATAATCTCCTCACCTTAACTGTCTCCTCACCTTAATTTTTTCCTCACATTGTCTCCTTAACTTAAATGTCTTCTCACGTTAAGTGTCTCCTCTTATTAAAAGTCTCCTCATCTTAACTGTTTCCTCCCTTTAATTGTCTCCTCGCCTTATCTGGGTAAGGATTCCTAACTTTATTGACAAGCTTAGAGCTGCTACCTGCATCAGTTCATTTGAAAGCATTTTTATTGTTATGAAACATACAAATAAGGAACAGGATGAAGTTGGAGCTTCTGCTGGTCAGTATTTTCATTTGATCAACTGACTTTATCTCGTTGACATCATAATGTTGCATGAATGTGTTCCAGACTCGAGTCATCCTGGGGATAAATGATCTCAGATGAAGTGATGTTCTGGAGAATGGTTCAGCCAGAATGAAGTTGCTGCTTTCTGTCCGTCTTGTGGTATAGAAGCTTGCTTCACGCTGTCCTCGAAGTGGATCCAAGTGTGGTACTTTGACAATATTGGCCTTGTACATAACAGTAAGGCCACCCACATCCCTCCTGTGTTGAAGGTTCTGCTGAGATGACAGATCTATCCAGGATTGGTCCAGGCGAGAGGTGAGACGTCTTGCTCTGTTCTCTACTCTGTCAAGCAGTCGCAGATGAGAGGGGGAGGCAGGCAAACCAAGAAAGTGGAGCATACTCAAGGTATTAGCGTACTTGTGCCTCCTACAAAATCTTGCAACTCCTACTGTCAAGCATATGCGAGATACAGCGAAGTGCTGTAAGCTTTCTGGCTGCCTTGTTTGCAAGATTTACAACGTGGGTCTTCATGGTCAGTTTGGAGTGAAATTTCACCCCAAGGATATCAACTTCTTCCCCAGGTGCCAACACCCTCCCATTCATCCTTACTACTGCACCGGCATTACCATCATGGTGCCTAGAGATCATCATCATTTGTGTTTTCTCAAGAGCAAATGTTACTTGCCATCTATTTCCCCAAGCTGATATAGCTCTTAGCTGGTGATTGATGTAGCTTAGAGCAGCTGGCATTTCTTCTCTTGGATGAATGAATGTCAGTGTACAGTCGTCTGCATATGCATGGGATTCTGGGATGAGATGAAGGTCATTGAAGTAGACATTCCATAATAACGGTCCCAGCACGCTTCCTTGTGGATCACTTGCCCCAGTAGGATGTCTTGCTGATTCCATTCCATTG
Source organism: Cherax quadricarinatus (assembly GCF_038502225.1). Lineage (NCBI taxonomy): Eukaryota > Metazoa > Arthropoda > Malacostraca > Decapoda > Parastacidae > Cherax > Cherax quadricarinatus. The sequence goes on along the minus strand of NC_091293.1, from coordinate 35,083,625 downwards.
AGAACTACCCTTAGAGATCTACCATGAAGGTAGAGCCTGCAATTCCCAGAGCTTGTAGTTTTGCTAAGAGGCCCTGGTGCCACACCCGGTCGAAAGCACTAACAATGTCCAGTGCTACCACACAGCTGACTTTGGATTTATCCAGTAACTGGTGCCACTTAGTGGAGAGGTTTAACAACAGATCAACACCAGAGTAACCTTCCATGAAGCCATATTGACGGTCACAAAGTAGTGAATGGTAGTCAAAAAACTCTGTCATTTGTCCTGAGATTATTGTCTCAAGGACCTTGCCAGTGATTGACAGGAGTGACACTAATCTATAATTGCTGATTTCTGCTCTGCTCTTCTTTTTGTAAACAGGGACTACATTTACCGCTTTCTACAGAGAGGATCATTTACACTGTACTAGGCAGTGCTGAAAGATGAGAGTTAGAGGTGCTGCTAGCTGGTCTGCACATCTTCTCACCTCTGTCTGCTCACTTTAATTGTCTCCTCACCTTAACTGTCTCCTCACCTTAACTGTCTCCTCACCTTAACTGTCTCCTCACCTTAACTGTCTCATCACTTTATTAGTCTCCTCACTTCAATTGTCTCCTCACTTTAACTGTCTCCTCATTTTAATAGTATCCTCACGTTAACTGTCTCCTCACTTTAATTGTCTCCTCACTTTAATAGTTTCCTCACCTTAACTGTCTCTTCACTTAAACTGTTTTCTCACTTTAATAGTCTCCTCACCTTAATTTTGGCCTTACCTGCTGTGTTTAAATTATAACTATATATAATGAACACTTAGCTGATAAATGACAGCAAATCGTCTACACAGCCGCCCCTGCAGACGAGGTCTAGAAGCTGTCGAAACCATCACAACATTGGGCTGTCAAGAGATACAATTTGTAAGTATAAATTACCCCTACGGGGTGTTATGTCAGCATATTTCATTCGATGATGGCTGACGAAATACCTACTTGTTTGGACTCAAAAGTCCACACCTTACTGCCGATTATAGGTTGATTACAAACTCCTTGTGACTCAAGAATTGCGCAATCCCCCGATCTACAAGAAATTCGTAACATACCTTGCTCTTTGTAACGTGAGCTATGGTGTTCTCAACACCTTCGACAGGTATCGGTGACTTGATAGAAGCTGAAGTGTCCTTGGATGTCCACGTCTTCCATTGTCTAGGAAACGCACACTGGTACACTATGTTCCACAAGATTTGTCTTTATTGTTCACAATGTATCACAAGAGAAGCTGATCACACTTCTCTTATGTTTATTGTGTTTGAGACACTTTGTTCACACTAACGCACAGATCAGTGTTCTTTGCTAGTTATCCTGGCGTCAGTGTCACTCGTAGTAGAGTCAAAGTTAATCTGGCGATGCCACACCGCCCCAAGCCGTCACTGCCCTAGCACACAAAAAAAACGCTGACCTAGTACCTTGCATCCTTGTCACCTCCTCGATGAAGCAAAGCAGAATGTTTGTTTCTTGCTGTCTTAAGCATAGACAACAATGTACACTATCTTTACTATGGTAATAAAGTGGGAGCAGGATTTTCCTTAATTGTCCTGCTAAAGTAAGAATGTACTGTCTCTTATAAAAATACACTTTGCAACACCGCTGCAAGGAGCAGAGGTCACTTGACTACGTGGCATAGCATCTGTGATCAATTACTCACTGTAGCAGTAAACAAGATGCTCGCCCCTTCTGAGAGGGCTTGGCCCCTCAGGGCTGAAAGGGGCTGAAAGGGCTGAAGGGGGCTGATACCCCCCTCCTGGAGAAAATTTCTCCACACTGGGGGGCGGCGGAGGTTCGCTGCAGGTGAACTATTCATCACTTAACATTAATTTGATTTTCTCACTCGCCACCACTGCTGCTTGTCTTTTCTGAACAGCTTTAGTCTGTGTGGTTTCTGGAGAATCACTAATTTTGTTTTCAACACTGTGTAATTCTAACGGCACTAGTTTATTTATTGTCCGCTTATTCACTACACCTTTGCTCAAAACATCAACTGTCCTGATGATTCCATTTGCATCAGGATATATGGTCACAATTTTTCCAAGTGGCCATTGGGACCTCGGACCATCATTGTCGATAATCACTATGTCACCAGGTCTTAAGGACTTATGATTTTCAGGAATACCAGCTCCATAGAAGTGTTCTCTCAATGAGGTGAGATAGTCTTCTCGCCAAATTTTCTCCCAACATTCAATCACTTTATTAAGGTGTTTGAATTTACGTCTGAGTTGCTCAGGTTCGAAATAAGTAGGATCCTCTATGATTTCTTTATCATTCATGGGAGGAACAGGTTCGAGCCTTCTGCCATGGAGTAAATGAGATGGACTTAACACTTCTAAATTGTCCAGATCATCGGTAACATAAGTTAGAGGTCTGTTGTTGACTCTATTTTCTATTTCAGTCACAACTGTACGGAATTCTTCTAAGTCTATTCTCTGACGATGAAGAGTCTTCCTTAAACAACGTTTTACAATGCCGATCATTCTTTCATAAAATCCGCCGTGCCATGGAGATTTAGGAGGAATGTATCTCCAACGACAACTGCGTTGATTCAGCATCTGTTGTACTTCTGGTTGATCAAAGATCTTGCTTATATAAGCAGCACCAGCAACAAAGTTCGTTGCATTATCTGAAATCATCAGTCTGGGACATGCCCTTCTGGCTGCAAACCTTCTGAATAATTTGATAAAGGTTTCAGCAGACATGTCAGTGGCTACTTCTAGATGTACTGCTCTAGTTGTAGCACAAGTGAACAAACAGATGTACACCTTGATGGGAACTTTGTCAACTGTTTTGGTTAAAATTATTGGTCCAGTGTAATCTACACCTGTCACCTCAAATGGAGTGATATGACAAACTCTTTCAGAGGGATATGGAGGTGGACCTGGATACTGACATACTCGCATATCATAGTGACGACAAGTAATACAGTCCTTTATTTGTTTTTTCACACTTTGTCGACCTTGAGGTATCCAGTAGGATTGTCGTATATGACAAAGTGTGTCAGCTACCCCACCATGTAACACGTTACTGTGGGCGTTTTGCACAATCAGTTTTGTTAGCCAATGATTCTTGGGGATCAATATTGGATGTATGGCTTCTTTAGGTAGTGAAGAATTATGAATTCTTCCTCGACATCTTATAATCTTTTCTGAGTCGAGATAAAGTCCTAAAGAATTAATCATGGCAGGTTTCTTTGGGGATTTATCTTGTGTTTCTAGAAATTTATATTCTGTAGAGAAAACATCTTTCTGTATTAGTTTCACCCAGTATTTAATGGGTTCAAGACATTCATAATCAGGTTTTATTCCTTTAATGAATTTAAAGACAAGAGCTGTAACTCTTAAGAGTTTACCCAAAGATGAGTATTTAGATCCATCAATGACTATTTCTGTTGTGTCTGCAGTATTTACACAACTTATTTCTGCTGTGTTCAAGCAGACTGTTTCTTCTGGCATAATGTGAGCTTTTTGCTGAGGCCAGTTATTTTCATTAGAGAGCCAGTTCGGTCCGTGGAGCCATAATTTATTATCCACAAATTTCTTGAGTGGGACACCACGTGACAACATGTCAGCTGGATTCTCTTGGGTAGAGACGTGAAGAAAGAGATAATCTCTCTGCATCTCTTTTATTTCTGCTACTCTGTTCTGTACATAGACCAGCTTACTCTTATTATTTCTTAACCACTGGAGAACTGCTTCATTATCACTCCAGATCACGGTTTTCTCAATAGTGAGATGATCAAGTACTTTGTTGAGATAGACAGCTAATTTTGTACCTACATAGAGTGCTGTCAGTTCCAATTGTGGTACTGTTCTGACCTTCAAGGGTGCTACCCTGGCCTTTGAAGTAATTAGTGTACTTCCTTCAGCATTACTCATGTAAGCTACAGCGCCATAACCTCTGGTTGACGCATCACAGAACACATGTAATGTGTACTTGTTTCCCTCTTGACCTATTTGTCTGGGAAATTTAATTTGATGAAGTTGTTTAAACTCCCTGGATATTTCATCCCATGCTTGACTCATTTCTAGAGGCAAGTTCTCATCCCATCCAATTTTGAGTTTCCATGCATCTTGCATAAGCATTTTACCTTTTATGGTAATTGGTGAGACGAGTCCTAGAGGATCAAAACATTGTGATACCTCTGACAGTAAACTACGTTTAGTGAGTGTACTGCATGATTTATTGTTTATCCTTTTGAGACTCAAAGTATCTTCCTGTGTGTTCCAATTAAGTCCCAGCATATTGTTGCAATCAGGAATTTCAGTTTCAGGGAAATCTTCTTTGATAAGTTCCCTTAATTGCTTTGAATTTGTATTCCACATCCTTAGAGGCATATTTGCTTCTTTCATCTCCTTGTTAGCTTCTCTGTATAAGGATTTCAAATCCTCCTCTTTATTCACAGTACCTTGAAGATTGTCCACATAGAAACTTTTCTTTAAGATTTCTTTGAAGGGACTTTCAGATTTCTTCAAATGTGTATTTAGAGTAGCTTCTAGTAAGAATGGAGAGGATGTTGCACCAAATAATACTGATTTGAAACGATAAGTTTTCACAGGACTTTGAGGATCATGTGGATTTTCAGGCCACAAGAATCGAGTATAATCTCTATCTATTTCTTGTAGTCCTACTCTTAAGAAAGCTTTGGAAATATCAGCCGTGTAGGCATATGGGTTTGTGCGAAATTTCATAAGCACGTCTCCAAGCTTCTCAGTTAGTGAGGGTCCGGTCATCAGACAGTCATTAAGACTTGCTACATCTTTATTTGCACGTGCGCTGCAATTATATACAACACGTAGTGGAGTGGTTTCAGAATCTTTTCTGACTCCATGGTGCGGGAGATAATGAGCGTTTGTCTTCAACTTATCTTCGACTATTTCCTCAATGAATTTATTGTCCAACTGTTCTTGTATGATATTATCATAGACAGTCAGTAGCTCTGGATTCTTCCTGAGCTCATGTATTTGTGCTTTCATCTGTCCGAAAGCCATGCGATAATTGCTAGGCAGATGTGGTGGATTTAATTTCCATGGTAACCTAACCCAATACTGTCCATCTTTATATTTGACAGTGTCCAAATATTGGTTATAAGTCTGAGACTCTTGTGGGCTTGGTTTATTTACATCAATACCTATCGCATCTAAATCCCACAACTTATCAACTGGTTCATTCATTTCTTCCAGTAATGATAATTTTTGCTGTGGTACATGATCAGCGGTTATTCTCGTAACTAGTACATTTTCCACTGAATCAATATCAGCTTCTTTCCCACTTTGAGAGGGAATGGGACCACATATCATGTGGCCTCCTGCTGTTTTCAGCAAGTGAACATCATGTTTACTTACTATATTTTGCACAAAACAGTGATAATAATCACTTCCAATGATTAAATCAATTGGACTAATTGTGTCCGTCTGTATGTCAGGACAGGCTAACTTGACCTTAGCTGCTTTCAGTGCTGCAACTGTTTCTTTTAATCCCTGGATCTGCACAGACTTAGGCAAATCATCTACTACCACAGCTTCTACTGTCTTTTTCCTGTTTCCTAGACCAACAGTGATTCTGGCTAGGTCATATGTCTGTTTACCAGAATTGTGGAAAAAACCAGCTATATCTAACTGTATTTTGGCATAGGGTTGTTTATTCAGTTTCTGCAACACTGTTCTTCTTATGAAGGACCTTTGTGAGCCTTGATCAAATAGTGTTAGCACATTGGTTTTGTGTAATTTATTAGATAACTCAACTCGAGCTATCGGGAGAGCAGTTGCTTTAAACTTATCTCTCACATTTAATGCTGTTGCTTGTTGACTTCCTGATTCTGTGGAAGTCTGCTGCTGTTCAGCAAAAGTATTTGGGCATAATGCTGTATGATGCATACCCTTGCATTTAAAACACTTCTTCAGTGAGCATTTTCCTCCCTTGTGTTCACCTAAACACTTGATGCATCTTTTCAGCTGATGAACACGTTGTTTACGTGCCTCCATTGATGTGTATTGACTACAATACTGTGCCCAATGTGTTCCATCACAAAGTACACATTTTGGAGTACGTTTATGTATGACAGTCTGTTTACTGTCTGTTGTATTCACAGCTTGATAAATGCCTATATGGGATTTCCCATTATGTGGTTTAGTGGGAGTAGTTATACTCTTTTTATACTGAGTTGAAGGTTTATTATCCACTGGATTTGTGGATTTTTCATCTTGTCTCGTTGCTTGCATGCATGAAACTATTGTTTGTAAACCATTGCTAATTTCCTCACAAGTGAAATAGCGTTTATTGAACATAATATTTAATCGTTCAATAGTTTGTGGTGACAACTTATCCTGTACAATACCACTGATAAACCAATCACATTGTCTTAGGTCATATTTAGCATCTAGAGATCTGAGACTATTGTCTAATGTGATTCTAAATGCCTGTAAGTCTGAAAAACAATGTTTGGGTGGCTTCAAGCTTGATATTAAGACTGCATGTCTAACTCTAGCCTTGTCAGCATCGAAGTAATTGTCTGCTAAGACACGTAAGGCTATTTGATAATTACCTTTAACCACCGGAAATGACTTAATCAGTTCATAGGGTTCTCCCTTCACAAGACATTTAAGATAATTGAACTTAGCAATCTCATCTATGTCAGTTCGTGAATTTACTATGGATTGAAAACCACTAATGAATTCTTCATAATTATGACCTTGGAAAATAGGTAATGACAATGTAGGTAAGCTTGGTAATGGGACACTTGTTGTTACAGGTGTAACAGGTGTTTGACCACTAGTAGTAGGTCTCTGTGACAGAGTTTTACGGCAGATAGCCTGTACTCCTGTCCACCTTAATTGTTGATCACTAAAAGTATCCAAAACATTTTTAATTTCATCCTCAGATGGATCTGATTCAAGAAATTTATTTTCATAATGTGTATAGTCTGAATTAATTATTTTCATACGTTGTGTAAATAATCCAAACTTGACCTCAAGATCATCAAAATCTATGTTTGTATCTTGAGTTAATCCTATACAGACTGAAATTAGATTTTCTAATTGTGTAATCTTAGTCTGTAAAGACTGAAACTGAGTTTTCAAACAAGCCATTTTAATGGTATACTGAAAATTCTAGCACCACACTTAGAGTGTTTAAAAAACACTGTACTGCTATAAACAGCTGAGTTTTTGTTATGCTTAAGTCAGCAATAATCGAGTCAGACACTACTGACGCACTAAGCTTGACCTCAGGGTCAATGACCATGAAGGGTACACCGTACATGTGTCTGGTGTTTATGGCTTGAGTTTTGCTGTGTCAGCCTGACCATGATGATTAATCGTAAATGACGATGTTATACACTTCATTCACTATACACTATAAATGTCACTGTATAACTGTAATCACACGTGAATATTACTTACACATATATAAATTTCACTGTTAATATATATTTGAAAGCTTACACTTTATATATAAGTTCCTTTAATATAACAGGTAGATCTATAAGAAACAAACTTTAACACAATCTTGTCTCTTAATTTCTGTCTATAAACATTATAAACACTATGTGTATATATACACTCAGACAAACAACATCACTTGGGTTGTTGTCTTAATCAGCAATTTCTCGAGATTGGAGCAGTGGGTGCAGGGTGTGGGTGAGTCACCCAGCTCCCGTTTTCTTTGGGTGTCCGCTGGGTGAGCGCCCGTTTTCTTTTGGGTGAACGCTGGGTGAGCGCCCGTTTTCTTTTGGCTGCCCATTCTCTGTGATTGAGTCTGGAGGGACTCATTTATACTGATTTATATTGTAAAACACTAGTTTTACAGCTTTTTTCGAAGGACCTTGGCTCATAGGTTATTTGTACACTGTAGTACAACATATTTGGACCACAGTGTGGTCTTTATCCGGTTCGAGCACGACCAATTCTATTGAAGATTTTGGCCTTACCTGCTGTGTTTATTATAACTATATATAATGAACACTTAGCTGATAAATGACAGCAAATCGTCTACACAGCCGCCCCTGCAGACGAGGTCTAGAAGCTGTCGAAACCATCACAACAGTGGGCTGTCAAGAGATACAATTTGTAAGTATAAATTACCCCTAGGGGGTGTTATGTCAGCATATTTCATTCGATGATGGCTGACGAAATACCTACTTGTTTGGACTCAAAAGTCCACACCTTACTGCCGATTATAGGTTGATTACAAACTCCTTGTGACTCAAGAATTGCGCAATCCCCCGATCTACAAGAAATTCGTAACATACCTTGCTCTTTGTAACGTGAGCTATGGTGTTCTCAACACCTTCGACAGGTATCGGTGACTTGATAGAAGCTGAAGTGTCCTTGGATGTCCACGTCTTCCATTGTCTAGGAAACGCACACTGGTACACTATGTTCCACAAGATTTGTCTTTATTGTTCACAATGTATCACAAGAGAAGCTGATCACACTTCTCTTAAATGTTTATTGTGTTTTGTGAGACACTTTATTCACACTAACACACAGATCAGTGTTCTTTGCTGGTTATCCTGGAGTCAAAGTTAGTCTGGCGATGCCACACCGCCCCAAGCCGTCACTGCCCTAATACACAAAAAAAACACTGACCTAGTACCTTGCATCCTTGTCACCTCCTCGATGAAGCAAAGCAGAATGTTTGTTTCTTGCTGTCTTATAGACAACAATGTACAATATCTTTACTATGGTAATAAAGTGGGAGCAGGATTTTCCTTAATTGTCCTGCTAAAGTAAGAATGTACTGTCTCTTATAAAAATACACTTTGCAACACCGCTGCAAGGAGCAGAGGTCACTTGACTACGTCGCATAGCATCTGTGATCAATTACTCACTGTAGCAGTAAACAAGACGCTCGCCCCTTCTGAGAGGGCTTGGCCCCTCAGGGCTGAAAGGGGCTGAAAGGGCTGAAGGGGGCTGATACCCCCCTCCTGGAGAAAATTTCTCCACACTGGAAAAAATTTCTCCACACTCCTCACCTTAACTGTCTCCTCATCTTAACTGTTTCCTCACATTAAGTGTCTCCTCACCTTAACTGTTTCCTCACCTTAACTGTCTCCTCATCTTAACTGTCTCCTTACCTTAACTGTTTCCTCACCTTAACTGTCTTCTCAAATTAACTGTCTCCTCACCTTAACTGTCTCCTCACCTTAACTGTCTCCTCACCTTAACTGTCTCCTCATCTTAACTGTTTCCTCATCTTAACTGTTTCCCCACCTTAACTGTCTCCTCACCCTAACTGTCTCCTCATCTTAACTGTCTCCTTACCTTAACTGTTTCCTCACCTTAACTGTCTCCTCACCTTAACTGTCTCCTCATCTTAACTGTCTCCTTACCTTAACTGTTTCCTCACCTTAACTGTATCCTCATCTTAACTGTCTCCTCATCTTAACTGTCTCCTTACCTTAACTGTTTCCTCACCTTAACTGTCTCCTCACTTTAATTGTCTCCTCACCTTAACTGTCTCCTCATCTTAACTGTCTCCTCACCTTAACTGTCTCCTCACCTTAACTGTCTCCTCACCTTAACTGTCTCCTCACCTTAACTGTCTCCTCACCTTAACTGTCTCCTCACCTTAACTGTCTCCTCATCTTAACTGTCTCCTCACCTTAACTGTCTCCTCACCTTAACTGTCTCCTCACCCTAACTGTCTCCTCATCTTAACTGTCTCCTCATCTTAACTGTCTCCTTACCTTAACTGTTTCCTCACCTTAACTGTCTCCTCACCTTAACTGTATCCTCATCTTAACTGTCTCCTCACCTTAACTGTCTCCTCACCTTAACTGTCTCCTCACCTTAACTGTCTCCTCATCTTAACTGTTTCCACATATTAACTGTTTCCTCACCTTAACCGTCTCCTCACCTTAACTGTCTCCTCACCTTAACTGTCTCCTCACCTTAACTGTCTCCTCACTTTAACTGTCTCCTCACCTTAACTGTCTCCTCACTTTAACTGTTTCCTCACTTTAACTGTTTCCTCACCTTAACTGTCTCCTCACCTTAACTGTCTCTTCACCTTAACTGTCTCCTCACCTTAACTGTCTCCTCACTTTAACTGTTTCCTCACCTTAACTGTCTCCTCACCTTAACTGTCTCCTCACCTTAACTGTCTCCTCACCTTAACTGTCTCCTCACCTTAACTGTCTCCTCACCTTAACTGTCTCCTCACCTTAACTGTCTCCTCACTTTAACTGTCTCCTCACCTTAACTGTCTCCTCACCTTAACTGTCTCCTCACCTTAACTGTCTCCTCACCTTAACTGTCTCCTCACCTTAACTGTCTCCTCACCTTAACTGTCTCCTCACCTTAACTGTCTCCTCACTTTAACTGTCTCCTCACCTTAACTGTCTCCTCACTTTAACTGTCTCCTCACCTTAACTGTCTCCTCACCTTAACTGTCTCCTCACCTTAACTGTCTCCTCACCTGAAGGGTAACAAGGATGGTTCACGGAGGAATTTTGAGAATAATATGCCCATCTTTTGAGCCCTCACTTTATGCCCTCCCTTCATGCCTTTCCTTTATGTCCTCTCATTATGCTCTCTCTTCTTGCCTTCTCTTCATGCCCTCCCTTTATTCCCCACCCTTTACGTTCTCTTTTTATGATCGCCTTTTATGTTCTTCTTTATGCCCTCCCTTTATGCCCTCCCTTTATGCCCTCCCATCATGCCCTCCTTTCATGCCCTCCCTTCATGCCCTCCCTTCATGCCCTCCCTTCATGCCCTCCTTTCATGCCCTCCCTTCATGCCCTTCATGCCCTTCCTTCATGTCCTCCCTTCATGCCCTCCCTTCATGCCCTCCCTTCATGCCCTCCATGCCCTCCCTTTATTCCTTCCCTTCATGCCCTCTCTTCATGCCCTCTTTTCATGCCCTTCATGCCCTCCCTTCATGCCCTTCATGACCTCCCTTCATGCCCTTCATGCCCTCCCTTCATGCCCTTCATGACCTCCCTTCATGCCCTCCCTTCATGCCCTTCATGACCTCCCTTCATGCCCTTCATGCATTCTTTTTATGCCCTCTCTTCATGCCCTCCCTTCATGCCCTCCCTTTATGCCCTTCCTTCATACCCTCTCTTCATGCCCTTCCTTCATACCCTCTCTTCATGCCCTCCCTCTTTGCCCTCCCTTCATGTCCTCCCTACATGCCCTCCCTTTATGCCGTCCCTTCATGCCCTCTCCATGTCCTCCCTTTATGCTCTCCCTTCATGGCCTCCCTTCATGCCCTTCCTTTATGCCCTCCCTTTATGCCCTCACTTCATGCCCCCCCTTCATGCCCCTCCCTTCATGCCCTCCCTTTATGCCCTCACTTCATGCCCCCCCTTCATGCCCCTCCCTTCATGCCCTCCCTTTATGCTCTCCCTTCATGTCCTCCCTTCATTCCTTCCCTTCATGCCTTCCCTTCACACCTTCCCTTTAAGGCAACTTCCTAGGATCTTAAATTCTCCTTTGTATGGACTGATGAAGTCACTGTGTGGCGAAACGTTTCCTCAATAAAGATAATCAAGAGTTGCACATGTGTCTAATTTATCATAACAAATGTTGGTGAAACTGGAGAGAGGTATCACAAAAGTTGGTGAAACTAGAGAGAGGTATCACAAAAGTTGGTGAAACTAGAGAGAGGTATCACAAAAGTTGGTGAAACTAGAGAGAGGTATCACAAAAGTTGGTGAAACTGGAGAGAGGTATCACAAATGTTGGTGAAACTAGAGAAAGGTATCACAAAAGTTGGTGAAACTAGAGAGAGGTATCACAAAAGTTGGTGAAACTAGAGAGAGGTATCACAAAAGTTGGTGAAACTGGAGAGAGGTATCACAAAAGTTGGTGAAACTAGAGAGAGGTATCACAAATGTTGGTGAAACTAGAGAGAGGTATCACAAATGTTGGTGAAACTAGAGAGAGGTATCACAAAAGTTGGTGAAACTAGAGAGAGGTATCACAAAAGTTGGTGAAACTAGAGAGAGGTATCACAAATGTTGGTGAAACTAGAGAGAGGTATCACAAATGTTGGTGAAACTAGAGAGAGGTATCACAAAAGTTGGTGAAACTAGAGAGAGGTATCACAAATGTTGGTGAAACTAGAGAGAGGTATCACAAAAGTTGGTGAAACTAGAGAGAGGTATCACAAAAGTTGGTGAAACTGGAGAGAGGTATCACAAAAGTTGGTGAAACTGGAGAGAGGTATCACAAAAGTTGGTGAAACTGGAGAGAGGTATCACAAATGTTGGTGAAACTAGAGAGAGGTATCACAAATGTTGGTGAAACTAGAGAGAGGTATCACAAAAGTTGGTGAAACTAGAGAGAGGTATCACAAAAGTTGGTGAAACTAGAGAGAGGTATCACAAATGTTGGTGAAACTAGAGAGAGGTATCACAAAAGTTGGTGAAACTGGAGAGAGGTATCACAAAAGTTGGTGAAACTGGAGAGAGGTATCACAAAAGTTGGTGAAACTAGAGAGAGGTATCACAAAAGTTGGTGAAACTAGAGAGAGGTATCACAAAAGTTGGTGAAACTAGAGAGAGGTATCACAAAAGTTGGTGAAACTGGAGAGAGGTGTCACAAAAGTTGGTGAAACTGGAGAGAGGTATCACAAAAGTTGGTGAAACTAGAGAGAGGTATCACAAAAGTTGGTGAAACTGGAGAGAGGTATCTCAAAAGTTGGTGAAACTTGAGAGAGGTATCACAAAAGTTGATGAAACTATACAGAGAGGTATCACAAAAGTTGGTGAAACTGGAGAGAGGTATCTCAAAAGTTGGTGAAACTTGAGAGAGGTATCACAAAAGTTGATGAAACTATACAGAGAGGTATCACAAAAGTTGGTGAAACTGGAGAGAGGTATCACAAAAGTTGGTGAAACTAGAGATACAAAAATTTAAGAATCTGGAAGAGAGAGGAATCGCAAGAGTAAATGGAACTGGAGAGGAATTCACGGAATCTTAAAAACGCAATCGCAAAAAAAAATGGTATAATGGAGAGGGATATCTCAAAAAAATGTGGACGAATTTGCATAGAGGCATGACACCATGACACTAGCCTGCGATACTGGATGGAGGCATCGTGACAACGAGTGACGCTAGAGCGAGATATTGTAATCAGTGGGGGTAACGTTTAGATCAAGCTATCGTGATGAGTGATGCTGGGCAAAGACATCGCAATACACGTAGCATGAGGGAGATATCGCAGTGAGTGGGTGCGGCGAGAGGGAGTTGCAACAGAGAGGGTTGCAGAGAGGGAGGTGCAACAGAGAGGGTTGCAGAAGTATATTACAAAAAAAATGGATATTGTAAGAGGAAGGATGTGCTACATGTATTGCGATGGCATCACTGTGACAAGAGGAGGAGGAGAAAGAAAAATATGAGATGAAGGAGGAGGAAGTGTATTAAAACCCAGGAGTCCAAATGGCCTGTTATCCTGGTCGTAAAGGGAGCAAAATAAACACAGCAGAAAAGTTTTGATTTATATTATCCTTCACCAATTTAGAACAGCAATATGTACACTATGTACAGTGATAGCTATCAGTGCACTCCACGGTAAGCAAGGCAGAAATAGAAGCCACAAGATAGCAGACCGTGCTTCAACCAGCTCTAGAATGGGAATGACAAGGGCAGACAGGAGAGTGGTACCCACATAACCTCTGCGATTGCCAAAACCATCTTCTTATTGGCTGGAACCTGGTCACTAGTTGAACGACGGGGCCCCATCGTCAATTCCCAGTAACCTGGTTCGCTGGTTGGGGGAGATAGCTTGTAAATGAGGGTGTGTACATGCGCCGAATAAAGGTTACGTACTCTTTGCATGCCACATCCCAACCCCGAGAAGGCTCAGGATTAGGCTGCCACCTCCCAGTGGTAACCGTGCCGCCATGGCACAAAATAATGTGGACCGCCTTTCCTCTCCACCATCCAACTCTTAGATAGAGCTCCGCTTTTCTCGTGACCAAAAGCCAAACCCTAAATTCAGAGTGAGACAGCAATCAATCAGGCTAGCATAGGTCCAAGATACAGGCGGACGGTAGCCCGCATCCCCTCACTAAAAAAAAAAAAACCCACACCAGGGGATAAAAAAAAAGAGCGTGGCAAGGGTTACCACAAGTAACCTAACATCCTAACCTAAGTAAAAAAATAATTAGACTCTAGATAAAGAGTCTGCCAACATATTTTCTTTGCCGGCAATATGTATAATAGTAATATTATAGGGCTGCAGCCTTAGCGTCCAGCGCATGAGTCTTGTGTTGTGGTTCTTCATGGTTTGGAGATATACTAGAGGATTGTGATCACTGTAGACGGTGACCACCTGCGATGTCTGGCCCACATAAACATCGAAATGCTCCAAAGCCAGTACCAGCGCGAGGGCTTCTTTTTCAATGGTAGAGTAAGCCCTCTGATGCGGCTGGAACTTTGCTGAATAATAAGCTACAGGCTGCAACTCCTCATTCTCGTTTTGTAATAGCACTGCCCCAACCCCAGACTCACAAGCATCAACCTGTAATGAGAAAGGTTTGGAGAAGTCTGGAGACAAAAGAATGGGTGCAGTACAATCTGGGGTCCAATTAAAGGGAACTTTGTGACTGGTAAGAGAGGTAAGAGGGGCTACAATATCTGAGAAATTCTTACAGAATCTTCTGTAAAATCCTATCATGCCTAGGAAACGTTGAAGAGATTTCCTATCATGAGGAACTGGATAATCTTTAATAGCAAGAACTTTAGCAAGTTTAGGAGAAACTTTACCACTACCTACTTCATGGCCTAGAAAAGTGACAGTGGCCTGACCAAAGGAAGATTTAGATAAATTAACTGTTAAATGGGAACTCTGAAAGGTCTCAAAAAGAGCCTTAAGTCTAAGTAGGTGTTGATCCCAAGTATCAGACACCACAACAATATCATCTAGGTACGCTGCCGTGCCTTCAAGTCCTTTAATAGCCTGATGGATAAGTTTCTGGAATGAAGAGGGGGAATTTTTCATTCCGAAGGGAGTAACTGTGTATTGATAATGACCTCCTGGAATTACGAAGGCAGAGATTTCCTTCGCCTTATCCGTCAAAGGTACCTGATAGTAACCTTTAAGTAGATCTAACTTGGACACAAAAGTAGTCTTACCCACAAAGTCAATTACGTCATCCAGACGAGGAAGAGGGTAAGCATCTGTAATTGTGACCTTATTCACCTTACGGTAGTCTGTACACATACGAAACCCTCCATCAGCTTTTTTAACAAGTATGCACGGTGACGCCCATGGACTAGATGACTCCTCCACTAAACCATGCTTTAACAGAAATTCTACTTCCTGCTGAAGTAGCCTCTGCTTTTCAGGATTAGCTCTGTAGGGGGAGAGTTTAATAGGGTTAGAGTTTCCCACATCTACATCATGATAACTTAACGTACATTTTTTCGGCACATCCGAAAAAATATTAGGATATGACTGTAGAAGGTCAGTTAAACTTGTTGCTTGCGTTTCAGATAGTCCCTCCATTAAAGGACTAGGATCCTTGAGGAGGACAGAATTTGAAAGTTTAACATTAATTTCAGAGATAGAGTGCAAAGAATCAGAGTCTTCCTCAGAGGTAGAGGACAGAGTCATTACTGGGACTTTATCTGGTGTATGAAAAGATTTTAATTGATTAATGTGGTAAGTTTTAGTTTTTGAGGTCTTATCAATGGGAGCTACCACATAATTTACATCAGATAATCTACTTACAATCTGCATAGGTCCCGTAAATCTGGCTTTCAAGGTGTGGCCAGGTATAGGTTCCTGCACCAACACCTTGTCTCCTGGATGGAAGAAGCGAAATTGTGCACTTCTGTCATACCTCTGTTTCATCTTATTTTGAGCTGTCTTTAGGTTAGCCTTAGCTAACTGACGTGCCACCTGCAACCTTGAAGACGGGTTGTAGAGCGTTGAGCTAACGTCTTCTCCCATCCATCCTTCTTTGAGCACCCGAAGAGGACCTCGTACATTGTGCCCAAAGATCAGCTCAAACGGACTATACCCGGTAGACTCTTGCACCGTCTCTCGTACTGAGAACAGCAACAAAGGTAGTGATTCATCCCAGTCTGCAGGAAAATGCATGCAAAAAGTTCTCATCATAGTTTTTAACGTCTGATGGAATCTTTCCAAGGCGCCTTGGGACTGAGGATGATAGGCAGTGGATAAGCTGTGGATTATCCCTAGCCTAGTTAATGCTTCCCTAAATGCTTTGGCAGTAAAGTTAGTACCTTGATCACTTTGAATAGTTTTAGGAATGCCAAAACAAGAAATAAATTTGGTTAAAGCTTTGAGAATAGCTTTAGTATTAATACTGCTCATGGGAATTGCTTCAGGATATCTGGTTACTCTATCCAAAATCGTAAATAAATACTGATTTCCAGACTTTGACCTAGGTAGTGGACCTACACAATCTAAAATTAAATCTGCAAAAGGTTCTCCATCAGCAGGTATAGGTTGGAGAGGTGCAGGTTTAATGTAATGTCCAGGTTTCCCTACTTGCTGACATTCTCGGCAACACTTAATATGATTCTTCACATCCTTCTTTAATTTTGGCCAATAAAATTCGTTTGTGATTCTATACAAAGTTTTAGTAATTCCTAAGTGACCTCCTAATGAAGTATTATGAGCTATATTTAATATTTGAGGTCTAAATTTTGTTGGAACCACTAACCTGTCAGACAATTGCCGGCCCTCTATCTCCTTACCAGTCTCAGTGCAGATCAAATAATCGTTTTGAAGTTCATACTTGACCGGATGTTCCAAAGAGGATTTACCCATGGCTGCCTGAAAAGCGAATTTTAAAGAAGGGTCCTTTCGTTGTTCCTCCCGGAAGGACAGTCCCTCGGGCATGGAAACAGATATCTGGTAATCCTGCAACCTGGGAACAGGAAGGCTTGATCGGGGTCTGTTCACTTGATTTACAAGGCTCCGGCCGGTGTACCTCATAAAACAACGTGGCTATTCCGAGATCGGAGTCGTCCAAGGATAGGTCAACATTGTCGCCAGACAACCCTTGGGATGTTGCCCGAGTTATGGCCAACACCAGAGAAGAATTAATCATTATAGGTTCAGGACACGCACTAACAATAGTAATGTTATTACCCAGTAATAACATGGCATCTTTCATGGGGAATCCTTTTGAGACACCCACAGTCAAGTACTCAATGTAATATTTGCACTGTACATAAATTTTATGCAAAGGGACAGAATATATAGCTCCTCCAAATGCTTCTAATAAAACAGAGGAATTCAAGGAAGTGTTCTTTGAAAGGGGTAATATTCCTTCTCTTATAAGTGAGCAATATGCTCCAGTGTCTCTAAAGGTTTTGACTTTAGTTGTTTCTGAGTTTTCCTGAAGGGAAATAAGACTCTTGCAATAATAAGGGGCCATACCTTTTTCTACTTCTCTCGGGGACATGTTACTAGGGATATTAGAGATTATCCCAATGGGTTGGGGTTTATGGGGGCAGTTGGGACGGATGTGACCTACTTTATTACAGAGGAAGCAGGCGACATGCTTGCCCTTTACTCCCTGCGGACGTTGCAACTGGTGTCGCTCTGGCTGGTGTCTCTCTGGATACTGTTGTCGAGATGCACCATGAGTAGTTTGTCTCTCAGCGGATGGACCATAAGTTGAGAAGCGCGGCTCACTAGGTGACTTAGTTGGCTGACGTAGACGTTCTCCCTCCGGCTGGCACTTCATTCTCCAAGATTGACGATCTTTGCTCATGCCAGGCTGTTGAAAAGAGAGACGGGACCGCTCGGACAAGGAGCGGTTAGTTTCGAAGGTATCAGCCAACCTGGCTGCCTCCAATGCAGTGGTTAAGTCACGATCCTGCAGAAAGACTCGAACCTCTGGTCCCACAGACTCCAGCAGGTTATCAATCGGAATAAACTGTACCAGCTCCTCAAAGGTAGAGACACCACTTGCTTTATACCAGCTGGTAAAAGCTTTGGTTTGCTGTCTCGCAAAATCCACCAGGGATTGACCAAGCTGCCGCCTGCTTAGTTTGAAAAGCTTTTTATATTTGGCTGGGATACATGTATATGCTCCCATCACTGTGGTCTTCACTACTTGATAATCAGAAAATTCAGCGTCATTTAATGCTGACGTAAATTCTTGTGCCTTACCAAACAATGTTGTATGAACCAACGATGCCCAATGCTGTTCCGGCCACCTCAAGGCTCGAGCCTGATTTTCGAAGCTTTCGAAAAATTGTTCTGATTCGGCCTCATTGAGCGGGGAACAAACTGTACTGCTTTCTGTAAACTAAAATCATTTACAGAATGCAAAACTGCCTCCTTTCTCTTTCCCTATCAAATTCTTCCCTTGCGAATGCTCTCTGTTCCCTAGTTTGCTCAAGATTGATTTTTGCGAGCTCAAGTGCCAACGCCGCTGATTCACCTCGAGACAACCCTGCTGCACTAGACTGACCGTTTTGCTCCGTTGGTGTATCATCTTCATCCTGCGAGAACATAGTAGTTTTTGCCCTAGCTCCCATAGAGGGAGGAGTCTGATGTGCCATCTCTTCTTCTCTAAGTTTGTCAGCAATCAGTGAACGCAGTTGTGCAGCTGTGAGCGTGCGTTTATATTTAATGCCAATGGAACGAGGAATTTGCCAACAACGCTGTCGGGACAATTTAGGTAGGTTATGCAAAGTATATGCTGACACCAGACGTCTGACTCGTCTAGGTGGCATAAGTTATTCGCTATGCACAATACGATTGCAGAATAGCCCAACATAATGTTATTTGCAGAACACGCTTAGCTATGCACAGTACGATTGCAGAATACCCCAACATAACATGTTAATTTGCAGAACATGCTTAGCTATGCACAATACAATTGCAGAATACGCATACAATTTGGATACGCAATAGCAAAGTTGACTGCAACTGACACGCAAAATTTGTAAAGCAATGCCAGACAGCTACACACTGTTCTACAAGATTGACCGTAGCGAAGCGAGCACACCAAACAAGCTAGTAGCGAGCTGTTGAACGATCACACAATAGCAAGGCTGACCATAACAAAGTAACTGACACGGAAAATTTGTAAAGCGTTGGCAAAGCTAATGCAATGCCAGACAGCAAGCTGCACAATATTCCTGCTACCAGCTTCACCCTAAGCTCAACCGTTTCTCTAAGTCCAGCTCCAGCTCCCGGACAGGCCCCCATATTACAACCCAGGAGTCCAAATGGCCTGTTATCCTGGGTGTAAAGGGAGCAAAATAAACACAGCAGAAAAGTTTTGATTTATATTATCCTTCACCAATTTAGAACAGCAATATGTACACTATATACAGTGATAGCTATTAGTGCACTCCACGGTAAGCAAGGCAGAAATAGAAGCCACAAGATAGCAGACCGTGCTTCAACCAGCTGTAGAATGGGAATGACAAGGGCAGACAGGAGAGTGGTACCCACATAACCTCTGCAATTGTCAAAACCATCTTCTTATGGGCTGGAACCTGGTCACTAGTTGAACGACGGGGCCCCATCGTCAACTCCCAGTAACCTGGTTCGCTGGTTGAGGGAGATAGCCTGTAAATGAGGGTGTGTACATGTGCCAAATAAAGGTTATGCACTCTTTGCATGCCACAAAGCGTGATAAGCAGTAGGACCTCAGAGTGCGGTACAAGAGTATTTACGCTCTGCGACACTGCCTGATCAACGAGGCTGCCAGCCGAAAAATATCACTCTTCATTAAATGACTGTCAGAGAGAGAGATAGTTGTATATATATATATGTATATATATATATATATATATATATATATATATATATATATACTCACCTAATTGTGGTTGCAGGGGTCGAGTCACAGCTCCTGGCCCCCATCTCTTCACTAGTCGCCAGTAGGCTTGCTCTCTCCCTGCTCCATGAGCTTTGTCATACCTCATCTAAAAACTATGTATGGATCCTGCCTCCACTAAGTCACTTTCCAAACTATTGCACTTCCTGACAATTCTTTGACTGAATAAATACTTCCTAACATCCCTTTGATTCATCTGTGTCTTCAATTTCCAATTGTGACCCCTTGTAGCTGTGTTCCGTCTCTGGAACATCGTATCTTTGTTAATTCCTCGCAGTATTTTATATGTCGTTATCATGTCTCCCCTATTTCTCCAGTCCACCAGTGTCGTCAGGCCGGTTTCTCTTAACCTTCCTTCGTAGGACATTCCCCTTAGCTCCGGGACTAGTCTTGTTGTAAACCTTTGCACTTTCTCTAATTTCTTGGCATGCTTGACCAGGTGTGGGTTCCAAACTGGTGCTGCATATGGGCCTGACATACACAGTGTAAAGTCTTCAACGATTTCTTCCTGAGGTGTCAGAAAGCTATCCTTAGGTTTGCCAGGCACCCATATGCTGCAACAGTTATCTGGTTGATGTGCGCCTGAGGAGAATGTTCGGTATTATACTCACCCCAAGATCCTTTTCCTTCAGTGAGGTTTGCAATCTTTGGCCACCTAGCCTATACTCTTTCTGCGGTCTTCTTTACCCTACCCCAATCTTCATGATTTTGCATTTGGTAGGGTTAAATTCCAGGAGCCAGTTGTCTGACCAATCTTGCAGCCTCTTCAGGTCCCTTTGTAGTCCTACCTGATCCTCATCTGATTTAATATTCGTCATTAACTTGACATCATCTGCAAACAGGGACACTTCTGAATCTATCCCTTATGTCATGTCATTCACATATACCAAGACAGGATTGGTCGTAGGACTGACCCCTGTAGAACCCCGCTCGTCACAGGCGCCCAGTCTGACACATCGTCACGTACCATGACTCGTTGTTGCCTTCCTGTCAGATATTCTCTGATTCATTGCAGTGCCTTTCCTGTTATGTGTGCCTGATCCTCTACCTTTAGCACTAATCTCTTGTGAGGAACTGTGTCGATGGCCTTCTTGAAGTACAAGAAAATGCAATCTACCCACCCCTCTCCCTCATGTCTTACTTCCATTACCTTGTCATAGAACTCCAGTAGGTTTGTGACACAGGATTTCCCTTCCCTGAAACTGTGCTGGTTGTCATTTATAAGTTTATTCCTCTCTAGGTTCTCCACTACTCTCCTGATAATTTTCTCCATGACTTTGCATACTATACACGCCAGGGACACTGGTCTGTAATCTAATGCCTCGTGTCTGTCTCCTTTCTTAAATATTGAACTACATTTGCTGTCTTCCATACCTCAGGTAGTTGCCCAGTTTCAATGAATGTGTTGACGATTATTGTTAGTGGCACACACAGAGTCTCTGCTCCCTCTCTAAGGACCCACCGCCTTTGAGGTATCAAGTTCACATAGCAGCTTCTTCACCTACTCCTCGGTTGCATGTGTTTCATCCAGCACGTGTTGGTGTATCTCTTGTTGGTGTACCCCCCTGTTTTGATTTCCCGGAGTCCTTCCTATCTACACTGTAAATCTTTAAATTTCATGTTGAGCTCTTCTCATACTTGGTCATTTCTTGTGAACCTCCACCTTCCTTCCTCAACCTGATTACCTGGTCCTTGACTATTGCTTTCCTCCTGATGTGGCCATACAACAGCTTCGGGTCAGACTTGGCTTTCGATGCTACGTCGCCTTCGTATTATTGCTAGGCTTCACTGCTTATCTGTGCATACTCGTTTCTGGCTCTTTGACTAATCTCTTTATTTTCTCTAGCACACTTAGTTGTTGCCTCCCTACGCTTGAGTGAACCAAGGGCTCGTTCTGGTCTTCTCATTATTTCTGCTGCCCTTGGGAACAAACCTCTCCTCTGCTTCCTTGCATTTTGTTGTCATGTGGTCCATCATTTCGTTTACTGATTTTCCTACCAGTTCTCTTTTCCACTGAACCTCTTGCAGGGAGTTCATCATGCCTGTGTAGTCCCCCCTTTTGTAGTATGGCTTCTCCCATCCTACTCCTGCTACCCTCTCCACTTGTCAGTCTACTATGTATTCAAATCTCAGAACCACGTGATCACTAGCTCTGAAGGGCCTTTCGTATGTGATGTCCTCAATGTTCGAACTACTCAAGGTGAATATGAGGTAAAGTCTTGCTGATTCATCTTCTCCTATCTCCCTGGCAGTGTCCCTAACATGTTGAAGTTTGAGGTTTTCCATTACCATATCCATCATCTTGACTCTCCATGTTTCAGGACCCCTGTGTGGCTCCATGTTTTCCCAGTCAACCTCCTTGTGATTGAAATCACCCATAACTAGTAACTTTGCTCTACCTGTGTGAGCTCTTCTGGCCACATCAGCTAGTGTGTTCACCATTATTCTGTTGCTCTCTTCATATTCTTCTCTTGGCCTACAGCAGTTCTGTGGTGGGTTGTACATCACTGCAATTATCCCTTAAGGGCCCCCTGACTTAATTGTTCCTACTTTGTAGTCCCTTTCGCCCATTCCATCCATTCCTTCCATTTCCTCAAATCCCCACCAGTTTTTAATGAGCTAGTATAACTCCTCCCCCTCTTCTTCTATCTTTCCTCAGGCTCTGATATCTGGGTAGAAAGATTACAACTGTTGTCATCCCAGTGAGTTTTGTTTCTGTGAGTGTTGTGATGTCTGGAGACATCTCCTTGATTCTTTCATGCCACTCCTCATATTTGTTATTCTGTCTATGTCTGTATACCAAGCCTTCAACTTCTTTTCTAAAACTGTGGTCTTTCGGGTATGTTTTGGTTGGGGAAGCGGGAAACTTGGAGAGGAAATACGGGGGCTGCTGTGAAGGAGGAATTTGCGTTGAAGGGAGGAGGTAGTGGGTACAGCATGTAAGTTTTGGGTTATTGTTTTGGTGCATTGGGGTTGTCAAGGTTAAGGGCTGTCTGTAGGTGATTCTAAGGGAGGTTGTATTTGCTCTTCCTCCTGAGTCTGGGTTTCTTGCCCATCTGCATTTTTGCCTCTCTTTCCTCCTTGCATCTTTGTACCCTCTTAGTTTATTTCTTCTTGTGTTCTTTAATAGTTGAGGAACATTCTTAGGTATGCCGATATGTCCCTTAGTCATGTTTTCTCCTGCAGGATCCTGTTTCACATCAATTCTACCTTAAAAATTACTTTGACTGGCCGGTTTCTTCCTCTTGTGAACCAACCTATTCTCAGAAAATTTGCCAGCTGGGTCACGTTGTCCTCTCCTATTGCTTTCAAGACACTTTCAATCGTTTTTTTTCTCACCCTATCTTCTTGCTTCATAAGTTTCCCCTTCAACTTCCTGGAGCCCATAAACAAAGATCGACCTCTCCCTTTCATTCTCCCACTGCATTTCCCTTTGTATCCCCTGATTCGATTTAGTTCCCTCTATTGCAGCTTCCTTTTTTCAATATCTTCTCTACCTGTTGTCCCTGTGTCCAGTGGTCTGTCATTTTACCTAATCAGCTTTTCCTGGAGATTAGCTCTTTTGTTTTCTTCAGTCCCCTTGTTTGTTCCTGGTGTGCTCCTTGTCCTTTCCTGGTGTGCTCCTTGTCTGATAGGGTCTCTGCATACAGATTAAATCGTATGTTCCCTACAGTACCCTAATATGTGACTGATATAGCAGTTTCTGATGTCATGCCCATACTGTTCTTTAGACTGTTTCAGATTTTTTAGCTCCTCTTCTAAGCTCTGTATCTTAGTGACTGCTGCTGTGGCTTGTAGCTCCCATTTCCTGCTCTCTGCACTCTTGTTCCCTTTTCATGAGTTCTGCTACTTAATCTTCCTTCCCAGACACATCCTCCTGCCCCCTGGTTTTCCGTCCTGCTCATTGGCAATCCATTTTTTTTAGTTACCACAGAATGAAAAACTCATGTATTTTTGTGTTGTCATTTGTGATATGTGTACTAACCTTTTTGTGCTGACTTGTTTGTCTTTGCAGGGCTCGAGTCATAGCTCCTTGAACCACCTCTTCACGGTGTGTGTGTGTGTGTATGTGTGTGTGCGTGCGTGCGTGTGTGTGTGTGTGTGTGTGCGTGTGTGTGTGTGTGTGTGTGTGTGTGTGTGTGTGTGTGTGTGTGTGTGTGTGTGTGTGTGTGTGTGAGTACTCACCTAATCACCTAATTGTGGTTGCAGGGGTCGAATCATAGCGCCTGGCCCCACCTCTTCACTGGTCACTACTAGGTCACTCTTCCTGGTCCATGAGCTTTATCATACCTCTTCTTAAAGCTATCTGTGGATTCTGCTTCCACTACATCACTTCCCAGAGTATTCCACTTCCTGCCAACTCTGTGACTGAAGAAATACTTCCTAACATCCCTCTGACTCATCTGAATCTTCAGTTTCCAATTGTGACCCCTTGTTTCTGTGTCCCATCTCTGGAACATCCTGTCTCTGTCCACCTTATCTATTCCACACAGTATTTTGTATGTTGTTATCATGTCTCCCCTGACCCTCCTGTCATCCAGTGTCGTCAGGCCGATTTCCCTTAACCTTTCTTCGCAGGACATTCCTCTTAGCTCTAGAACTAGCCTTGTTGCAAACTTTTGCACTTTCTCTAATTTTTTGACGTGCTTGACCAGGTGTGGGTTCCAAACTAGCGCTGCGTACTCCAGTATGGGCCTGACGTAGACAGTGTACAAAGTCTTGAACGATTCCTTACTGAGAAACCGGAACGCTATTCTCAGGTTTGCCAGGCGCCTATGTGCCGCTGCAATTATCTGGTTAGTGTGTGCTTCCGGAGACGTGCTCACTATTATACTCACCCCTAGATCTTTCTCCTTGAGTGAGCTTAGCAGTCTTTGGCCACCTAGCCTATACTCTGACAGCGGTCATCTTTGCCCTTCCCCGATCATCACGACTTTGCATTTGGCGGAGTTAAATTCTGGGAGCCAGTTGCTGGACCACACGTCCAGCATGTCCAGGTCTCTTTGTAGTCCTGTCTGATCCGCATCTGATTTAATTCTCCTCAGTAACTTATCATCTTCAAACAGGGATACTTCTGAGTCTATCCCTTCTGTCATGTCATTCACATATACCAAGAATAGCACTGATCCCAGGACTGACCCCTGTGAGACCCCACTCGTCACAGGCGCCCACTGTGATACCTCATCACATACCATGACTCCCTGTTGCCTCCCTGTCAGGTATTCTCTGACCCACTGCAGTGCCCTTCCTGTTATGTACGCCTGATCCTCTAGCTTCTGCACTAATCTCTTGTGAGGAACTGTGTCGACGGCCTTCTTGCAATCCAGGAAAATGCAATCAACCCACTCTCCCTCTCATGTCTTACTTCAGATACCTTGTCATAAAACTCCAGTAGGTGTGTGATACAGGATTTGCCTTCCATGAATCTGTGCTGGCTGTCTTTTACAATCTTGCTCTGTTCCAGGTGCTCCACCACTCTCCGCCTGATAATCTTCTCTATGACTTTGCATACTATACACGTCAGGGACACTGATACATAGTTTAGTGCCTCGTTTCTGTCTCCTTTCTTAAACATGGGGACTACATTTGCCATCTTCCATACCTCAGATAGTTGCCCAGTTTCAAGGGATGTGTTGAAGATTGTGGTTAGTGGCACACACAGTGTCTCTGCTCCCTCTCCAAGGATCCACAGAGAGATGTTGTCTGCTCCCACCGCCTTTGAGGTATAAAGGTCACTTAAGAGTTTATTCACCTCCTCGGTTATGTGTATTTCATCCAGCACTTGTCGGTATATCCCTTGTAGGTGTACCCCTCTGTTTTGTCCTCCCAGTGCCCCTTCTGCCTCCACTGTAAATACTTCCTTAAATCTCACGTTGAGCTCCTTACATACTTCCTGGTCGTTTCTTGTGAGCTCCCCAAATTCTTTCCTCAGCCTGATTACCTGGTTCTTGACTGTTGTCTTCCTCCTGATGTGGCTATAAAGCAGTTTCGGGTTAGACTTTACTTTCGATGCTATATCGTTTTCGTTTTCGTACTGCAGCTGGGCCTCCCTCTTTATCTGTGCATACTCGTTTCTGGCTCTTCAACTAATCTCTTTATTTTCCTGGGTCCTTTGCCTTCTGTAATTTTTTCTGTTCACTAGCGCACATAGTTTTTGCCTCCCTACACCTTCGGGTAAACCAATAGCTCATTCTGGTCTTCCCATTATTTCTGTTGCCCTTGGGAACAAACCTTTCCTCTGCCTCCTTGCATTATGTAAAGTAAAAGGACACAAGTGCAACTAATGTGACATTTATTGTGGCAACGTTTCGCTCTCCAGGAGCTTTATCAAGCCATTACAAACAATACATGGACACAGAGGGTATATAAAGGCTCAGAGTGAGGTGAATACTAGTGAGGTACCATTTCGATGTTCACTAGTGGTAGTAGTAGTAGTAGTAGTAGTAGTAGTAGTGGTAGTGACAAAAGTAATACAATATGGTAGAGCAATTAATTCGTACATGAGTAAAAGGATATAAAAGCTATTACTTGGGTAACATAAAAATAGGTTGGACAAATATAAACTGGAATGAGGCAGCTTGTTTCAGTGTTCACTCTCTGTGCTTTGTGTAGTATAACAGGAGAGACTATGTGATGGCAGGGTTTACTGTTTTCAGGAGGATTCTTGCTAAGACTTCGGAGATGGTGAAGCTGCCGTTGTTTTGTTTAATTGTATTCGAAACAGCGATCAGTGCTGATTCAAGGCACTTGCGTGTGCGGAAATTAGTTTCTTTGATCACTAATTGGGCGTCTCTGAATTTCATAAGATGATTGGTGGAATTTCGGTGTTGTACACAGGCGTTGTTTAAGTTGTCGTTCCTACATGCGTATATGTGTTCATTGAGGCGGGTGTCGAGGTTTCTTGCTGTTTCACCTACGTAGATCTTGTCACAGCCTCCACAGGGTATAGTGTAAACTCCTGCATTGACTGGTTCGTGGTGCTTGGGTTTTGTCCTGGTTAGATCCTTTATTGAAGTGGTAGAAGCGATGGCGACTCTGGTGTTAGCTTGTGAAAGTACTTTTGAGACGTTTAGTGCAACCTGGCTGTTGGGAAGAATTATAACTTTGTTGGGAGCGGTGTTGATGCGTGGAGAATTGATGATCTGAAGAGCTCTTTTCTTGCAGTCTTTGATGAAAAAAGAAGGAAATTGTAACTCAGTGAATGTTTGGCGAATGTAAGTACATTCTTCGTCAAGAAACTCAGGACTACAAATTCGGTATGCTCTTAGGAAAAACCCGATGATGATGCCTCTTTTGGTCTTGGTATCTTGACTGGAATAGAAGTGTGTGAGATCATTTTTATTGGTGGGTTTCCGATAAACTTGAAATCTTAGGTTGTTGTCTACTTTGTGAATGAGGACGTCGAGGAAAGGTAGCTTGTCATTGGACTCTTCTTCTAGTGTAAACTGAATCGCTGGTTCAACTGCGTTGAGCCTTGCTTGAAGATCCCGTACATCAAAACGTTTTGGAGTTATTACGAGGACATCGTCCACGTAACGTAACCAAGTGACGCTTGAAGGGATAATGTTGGCGAAGTGTTCGGACTCTAGGTGTTCCATGTATAAGTTGACTAGGACGGCACTTATTGGGGACCCCATTCCCATGCCGTAGGTTTGTTTGTAGAGCTTGTTATTGAAGGAAAAACAGTTGAAGTTAACACAGAGTTCAATCAAGTCAACAAAATCTCCGGGAGGTAAAGGAAGATTAAGGTCCTGGTTGACTTTACGTCGTAGAACCTCGATGGCTTTTTTGGTAGGTACTTTTGTGAAGAGGGAAGTCACATCCAAACTGCTTAGTTTCTAAATGTCACATTAGTTGCACTTGTGTCCTTTTACTTTACATATTGTCGGTAATTCTACCAACTTTATTCCTTGCATTATGTTGTTACGTAGTCCATCATTTCATTTACTGAGTTTCCTACCAACTCTCCTTCCCACTGAACTTCCTGCAGGAAGTTCCTCATACCTGTGTAGTCACCCCTTTTATAGTTTGGCTTTTTCCTTTCTTCTCCTGTTACCCTCTCCACTTGTAGCTCTACAATGTATTCAAAACTCAGAACCACGTGATCACTAGCTCCATGGGGCCTTTCATGCGTTGTGTTCTGTGTACTCACCTAATTGTGGTTGCAGGGGTCGAGACTCACCTCCCGGCCCCACCTCTTCACTGATTGCTGCTAGGTCATCTCTCTCTCTGCTCTCTGAGCTTTGCCATACCTCGTCTTAAAGCTATGTATGGTTCCTGCCTCCACTACATCACTTGCTAGACTATTCCACTTCTTGATAATTCTATGACTGAAGACGTACTTCCTAATATCCTTTGACTCGTCCGAGTTTTCAGCTTCCAGTTGTGACGCCTTGTTTCTGTGTCCCCTCTCTGGAATATCCTGTCTCTGTCCACCTTATCTATTCGACGCAGTATTTTGTATGTCGTTATCATGTCTCCCATGACCCTCCTGTCCTCAAGTGTCGTCAGGCCGATTTCCCTCAACCTTTATTCGTAGGACATTCCTCTTTCTCTAATTTCTTGGCGCGTTTGACCGGGTGTGGGTTCCAAACTGGTGCTGCATACTCCAGTATGGGCCTGACGTACACAGTGTACAGTGTCTTGAACGATTCCTTACTAAGGTAACGGAATGCTATTCTCAGGTTTGCCAGGCGCCCATATGCTGCAGCAGTTATCTGGTTGATGTGCGCTTCCGGAGACGTACTCGGTGTTATGGTCACCCCAAGATCTTTCTCCTTGAGTGAGGTTTGTAGTCTTTGGCCACCTAACCTATACTCTGTCTGCGGTCTTCTTTGTCCTTCCCCAATCTTCATGACTTTGCATTTGGCGGGGGTTGAAGTCGAGAAGTCGGTTGTGTGTTTGTGTGTACTCACCTATTTGTACTCACCTATTTGTGGTTGCAGGGGTCGAGTCACAGCTCCTGGCCCCGCCTCTTCGCTGATTGCTACTAGGTCCTCTCTCTCCCTGCCCCATGAGCTCTATCATACCTCGCCTTAAAACTATGTATGGTTCCTGCCTCCCCCACATCACTTTCTAGGCTATTCCATGGCCTGACTACTCTATGACTGAAGAAATACTTCCTAACATCCCTTTGATTCATCTGAGTCTTCAACTTCCAATTGTGACCTCTTGTGTCTGTGTCCCATCTCTGGAACATCCCGTCTTTGTCCACCTCGTCTATTCCGCGCAGTATTTTATATGTCGTTATCATGTCTCCCCTGACCCTCCTGGCCTCCAGTGTCGTCAGGCCGATTTCCCTCAACCTTTCTTCATAGGACAATCCCCGTATCTCTGGGACTAGTCTTGTTGCAAACCTTTGCACTTTCTCTAATTTCTTGACGTGCTTGACTAGGTGTGGATTCCAAACTGGTGCTGCATACTCCAGTATGGGCCTGACGTAGATGGTGTACAGAGTCTTAAACGAATCCTTACTGAGGTATCGGAACGCTATCCGTAGGTTTGCCAGGCGCCCGTATGCTGCAGCAGTTATCTGATTGATGTGCGCCTCAGGAGATATGCTCGGTGTTATACTCGCCCCCAGATCTTTTTCCTTGAGTGAGGTTTGCAGTCTTTGGCCATCTAAACTATATTGTGTCTGCGGTCTTCTTTGCCCTTCCCCAATCTTCATGACTTTGCATTTGGCAGGGTTAAATTCAAGGAGCCAGTTGCTGGACCAGGCTTGTAGCCTGTCCAGATCTCTTTGTAGTCCTGCCTGATCCTCGTCCGATTCGATTCTTCTCATTAACTTCACATCGTCTGCAAACAAGGACACTTCTGAGTCTATCCCTTCCGTTATGTCGTTCACGTATACCAAGAACAGCACAGGTCCTAGGACTGACCCCTGTGGAACCCCGCTTGTCACAGGCGCCCACTCTGACACCTCGTCGCGTACCATGACTCGTTGTTGCCTCCCTGTCAGATATTCTCTGATCCATTGCAGTGCCTTTCCTGTTATGTGTGCCTGGTCCTCTAGCTTTTGCAGTAACCTCTTGTGAGGAACTGTGTCGAAAGCCTTCTTGCAGTCCAAAAATACGCAGTCGATCCACCCCTCTCTCTCTTGTCTTACTTCTGTCACCTTGTCATAAAACTCTAGTAGGTTTGTGACACAGGATTTTCCTTCCCTGAAACCGTGCTGGTTGTAAATTATACACTTGTTTCTTTCCAGGTGCCCCACCACTCTCCTCCTGTGTGTGTGTGTGTGTGTGTGTGTGTGTGTGTGTGTGTGTGTGTGTGTGTGTGTAATACGCCATACTCTTACCCATCTGCACCTCTCTTCCCACCACCCTCCTCCTCCGGCTGCTGCCTCCCAGTCTTCGCCCAGCTCATCATTTCAGATAATTAACCCTCTGATCTTTGTTCATTTCAAGCGGGAATTATAATAATCAGCAATTTGCGGGAGACACCGGCCCTCACCTCTGAGAATCAACGTTTGCTTTACCCCTCATTGAATAATTCAAATTACCATTCTCCCGGATTATTCTACCTCCGCCTAGCATTACCGTCTTTGATTACAAGGATCTCCTGAGCATCGTTGCCAGCCCACTCATTAATGGGTTATGTACTGAGCTTGATATTTTCATTCATTAAGTTCAGTATCGTGACATTCCAGCGCGGAGAGGTCGGGCAAAGATGTCGGGCCAGGCCAATTTTACCGGCATTTTATTTATTTATTTTTTTCTTAACATTGCGGGCGAATTTTCTGGTGTTTATACGCGGGGAAAAACATTACTGCCTTAAACGAAAATAATAAAATGGAGAAGAGACACTGAAGGGCAGAAATACTGAGAGAAGTTTTGAGAGGAAGATAGAGTTTATCCGACGAGTGTGTTGCGCTGTCTTGTGTTGTGTTGTCTTGTGTTGTGTTCTCTTGTGTTGTCTTGTGTTGTGTTGTCGACCAGGAAGATGTCAGTAGCGGACTGCTACCAGCTACACGAGAACCAAGGACTGCCAGAGATATCAAGGACTATTTGAAGTGTCAAGGACTACCAGAGGTATCAGGGGTTACTTGAAGTATCAAGGACTACCAGAGGTATCAAGGACTACTTGAAGTATCCAGGACTACCAGAGATATCAAGGACTACTTGAAGTATCTTACACTACCAGAGATATCAAGGACTACTTGAAGTATCTAGGACTACCAGAGATATCAAGGATTACTTGAAATTTCAAGGACTACCAGAGGTATCAAGGACTACTTGAAGTATCCAGGACTACCAGAGATATCAAGGACTACTTGAAGTATCCAGGACTACCAGAGATGTCAAGGACTACTTAAAGTATCAAGGACTACCAGAGGTATCAGGGGCTACTTGAAGTATCAAGGACTACCAGAGGTATCAAAGACTACTTGAAGTATCAAGGACTACCAGAGGTATCAGGGACTACTTGAAGTATAAAGGATTACCAGAGATATCAAGGACTACTTGAAATATCAAGGACTACCAGAGGTATCAGAAATTACTTGAAATATCAAGGACTACCAGAGATATCAAGGACTACTTGAAGTATCATGGACTACCACAGGTATCAGGGGCTACTTGAAGTATCAAGGACTGCCAGAGGTATCAAGAACTACTTGAAGTATCAAGGACTACTTGAAGTATCAAGGACTATCAGAGGTATCAGGGACTACTTGAAGCATCAAAGACTACCAGAAGTATCAAGGACTGCCAGAGGTATCAAGGACTGCCAGAGGTATCAAAGACTACTTGAAGTATCAAGGACTACCAGAAGTATCAGGGACTACTTGAAGTATCAAGGACTACCAGAGATATCAAGGACTACTTGAAGTATCAAGGACTACCAGAAGTATCATGGACTACTTGAAGTATCAAGGATTACCAGAGATATCAAGGACTGCCAGAGGTATCAAGGACTACTTGAAGTATTTAGGACTACCAGACATATCAAGGACTACTTGAAGTATCAAGTACTACCAAAGGTATCAAGGATTACTTGAAGTATCAAGGACTACCAGAGGTATCAGGGACTACTTGAAGTATCATGGACTACCAGAGGTATCAGGGACTACTTGAAGTATCAAGGACTACCAGAGATATCAAGAACTACTTGAAGTATCAAGGTCTATCAGAGGTATCAAGGACTACCAGAAGTATCAAGGACTACCAGAGGCATCAGGGTCTACTTGAAGTATCAAGGACTACCAGAGGTATCAAGGACTACCAGAAGTATCAAGGACTACCAGAAGTATCAAGGACTCCCAGAGGTATCAAGAACTGCCAGTGGTATCAAGGATTGTCAGAGGTATCAAAGACTGCCAGATGTATCAAGGATTGTCAGAGGTATCAAAGACTGCCAGAAGTATCAAGGACTGCCAAAGGTATCAAGGACTGCCAGAGGTATCAAGGGTTGCCAGAGGTATCAAGGGTTGCCAGAGGTATCAAGGATTGTCAGAGGTATCAAAGACTGCCAGAGGTATCAAGTATTGTCAGAGGTATCAAGTTCTGCCAGAGGTATCAAGGACTGCCAGAGGTATCAAGGACTGCCAGAGGTATCAAGGACTGCCAGAGATATCAAGGACTGTCAGAAGTATCAAGGACTGTCAGAGGTATCAAGGACTGTCAGAGGTATCAAGGACTGTCAGAGGTATCAAGGACTGCCAGAGGTATCAAGGATTGCCACAAGAACCAAAGACTGCCAGAAGTACCAAAAACTACCAGAAGAACCAAGGACTACCAGAAATACATAGGCTATTACTCCCGCCCTTCCTGGCGGTAGCGTTGTAGTGGGAGCTCCAAGGTACTTGTACACTTGGTGTGGGAGCTCCAGTATACTTGTACTTGGTGTGGGAGCTCCAAGGTACTTGTACACTTGGTGTGGGAACTCCACGGGACTTGTACACTTGGTGTGGGAACTCCACGGGACTTGTACACTTGGTGTAGGTGCTCGAAGGGACTTGTACCCACACTTGGTGTGTGTGTTCCACGGGACTTGTCGTTGTTGGGGGGAGGCCAAAAAAGACTGTGTTTGAAGGTTCCAAGAAATCCGTCCAGCACTGGAAAGGACACTGTGACATTAAAATAAATGTATCTTGAATGTCAGACGAAGTTCGGGAGAAAGAGAAGACCAGCAGTCCTGTCAGGCTGCAAAATTACGCTACCGGTTCATACTCGTATGAGAGGATAGCTGTACCTCCTTGGATGTCTGTTGTTTTTCAACTTTACTATCTGTTGCAACAGTTTCATTCGGGAGAATGACTCATGTATGTCCTTTCTCCATTCGGGGCTCCTCATCTTTCCGTAGTTTATACAAAATTGACGTTCTCCAGTTCATTTGATTATAAATATAAAAATAACCAAGCGCTAAATCCAGTTCGTTTAAAACGTCTTTCGGGAGCACACCTCTGGTGCTGA
>NC_091293.1:35042901-35045401 GCF_038502225.1 Cherax quadricarinatus | reverse complement strand
TTAATAGAATTTGGGAAGAATTTAATAATACACTGGACAAATAATAATTTTTAAATTTTCTTGGGTAGAATAGTTTGTTGGTGAGTTGTGCAAAGGACCTGTCCAGTTGGGCCGGCGCGCGTCAGGTGTTTAACCATTGTGGGATCTGATAGTGAGGTGTTGGCCAGACCCCTTATATAGCTTCCTTGGATGCTTTACTTTCATAGTTCCTTGATAATGTGAGTAGTCACGAAAGCGCTTGGAATTTCTCTATTCTTTCAGAGTGGTTGTTTTGCACGTATACATATATACATTATATATATATATATATATATATATATATATATATATATATATATATATATATATATATATATATCTTACATATACAGTATACATACACACATACAGCTCGCACATGCAAACATACAACATAATTTTTTCTCACACTAGCCACAACTGAGTGAGACAGTGAGACTCACGACCATGAAATGGTCAACTCTTGCACCTTTCCGCCCCTTCCTCCCCAGTACCACCTTCTACCTTCTTCCTCTCATTTTCCCTCCCGTACAACATCCTCCCCTTCCTCTCCCCTGCTACTATCTCCCTTGTCTTTTCCCCCTTTTTTTTCCTTCTTTCTCTTCTTGACTTTCCCCTACATTTCTCTCTCCCTATCTCGTTCTCTATCTTCTTCCTCATTACCTCCTCTTCCTCCTCCTCCTCCTCCTCCCCCACTCTCACCCAATTGCTATTCTCACCTCTCTTCTTCTTCTTCTTCTTCTCCTCTCTACTCCCTCTCCTCTCCCCCTCCCCCTCTTTCGAAGGCTGAACACCCCAAGGCAAGGATAAGGCCCTCGTGAATTACCTCTCTTAACCTAATAATCTTAAGAAAGGGAAAACCACGATCCTGGCAATACTGCCCAGGTCTCTGTCTGTCTGTCTGCCCGTCTCTGTTTCTGTTTATCTCTCTCTCTCTCTCTCTCTCTCTCTCTCTCTCTCTCTCTCTCTCTCTCTCTCTCTCTCTCTCTCTCCCTCTCTCTCTCTCTCCTCTCCCTCTTCTCTCGTGTGTAGTGTTGTGTTAGGCATTTCTCGATATATATATATATATATATATATATATATATATATATATATATATATATATATATATATATATATATATATATATATATATATATATATATATATGCAAAACAACCACTGTGAAAGAATAGAGAAATTCCAAGCGCTTTCGTGACTACTCACATTATCAAGGAACTATACTATAGTTTCTTGATAATGTGAGTAGTCACGAAAGCGCTTGGAATTTCTCTATTCTTTCACAGTGGTTGTTTTGCATATTCTGAAATCACCTGTTTACTGTGATCTTATTGCATATATATATATATATATATATATATATATATATATATATATATATATATATATATATATATATATATATATATGCCACCTTTATATCAGCAATGTATCTCTTAAATCTTCTGTACCATATTATGTAATAAAATATTCCTATTGGTAAAAAAAAAAATATGTGAAAAGATGGGGTGGTAGGGGAAGTGGAATATTCAAACGGTTTCAGGAAGAAATCCAAATATTCTTCCTTGAAGCCTTTTTATCCACTTCTCCGAGGCTATGGGTCCCACAATTTACACCAGAGGTGGACCCCATCATATATATATATATATATATATATATATATATATATATATATATATATATATATATATATATATATATACATATATATATATATATATATATATATATATATTATATATATATATATATATATATATATATGTATATATATATATATATATATATATATATATATATGTATATATATATATATATATATATATATATATATATATACATTTATATATATATATATATATATACATTATATGTATATATATATATATATATATATACATTTATATATATATATATATATATATACATTATATGTATATATATATATATATATATATATATATATATATATATATATATATGTGTGTGTGTGTGTGTGTGTATATATATATACATATAGAGTATATTGTGAGTGTATGTACTCACCTAGTTGTGGTTGCAGGGGTCGAGTCACAGCTCCTAGCCCCGCCTTTTCACTGGTCGCAACTAGGTCACTCTTCCTGCTCCATGAGCTTTATCATACCTCTTCTTAAAGCTATGTATGGATCCTGCTTCCGCTATGTCACTTCCCTAACTATTCAACTTCCTGACAACTCTGTGACTAAAGAAATACTTCCTAACATCCCTGTGACTTATCTGAGTCTTCAGCTTCCAACTGAGACCCCTTGTTGCTGTGTCCTATCTCTGGAACATTCTGTCTCTGTTCACCTTGTTGATTCCTCTCAGTATTTTATATGTCGTTATCATATCTCCCCTCTCTCTACTCTCTTCCAGTGTCGTCAGGCCGATTTCCCTTAACCTCTCCTCGTAGGACATACCCGTTAGCTCCGGGACTAGTCTTCCTGCAAACCTTTGCACTATC
>NC_091293.1:35030401-35040401 GCF_038502225.1 Cherax quadricarinatus | reverse complement strand
ATGCTGCAGCAGTTATTTGGTTGATGTGCGCTTCAGGAGATGTGCCTGGTGTTATACTCACCCCAAGATCTTTTTCCTTGAGTGAGGTTTGTAGTCTCTGACCCCCTAGACTGTACTCCGTCTGCGGCCTTCTTTGCCCTTCCCCAATCTTCATGACTTTGCACTTGGTGGGATTGAACTCCAGGAGCCAATTGCTGGACCAGGTCTGCAGCCTGTCCAGATCCCTTTGTAGTTCTGCCTGGTCTTCGATCGAGTGTATTCTTCTCATCAACTTCACGTCATCTGCAAACAGGGACACCTCAGAGTCTATTCCTTCCGTCATGTCGTTCACAAATACCAGAAACAGCACTGGTCCTAGGACTGACCCCTGCGGGACCCCGCTGGTCACAGGTGCCCACTCTGACACCTCGCCACGTACCATGACTCGCTGCTGTCTTCCTGACAAGTATTCCCTGATCCATTGTAGTGCCTTCCCTGTTATCCCTGCTTGGTCCTCCAGTTTTTGCACCAATCTCTTGTGTGGAACTGTGTCAAACGCCTTCTTGCAGTCCAAGAAAATGCAATCCACCCACCCCTCTCTCTCTTGTCTTACTGCTGTCACCATGTCATAGAACTCCAGTAGGTTTGTGACACAGGATTTCCCGTCCCTGAAACCATGTTGGCTGCTGTTGATGAGATCATTCCTTTCTAGGTGTTCCACCACTCTTCTCCTGATAATCTTCTCCATGATTTTGCGTACTATACATGTCAGTGACACTGGTCTGTAGTTTAATGCTTCATGTCTGTCTCCTTTTTTAAAGATTGGGACTACATTTGCTGTCTTCCATGCCTCAGGCAATCTCCCTGTTTCGATAGATGTATTGAATATTGTTGTTAGGGGTACACATAGCGCCTCTGCTCCCTCTCTCAATACCCATGGGGAGATGTTATCTGGCCCCATTGCCTTTGAGGTATCTAGCTCACTCAGAAGCCTCTTCACTTCTTCCTCGGTTGTGTGCACTGTGTCCAGCACTTGGTGGTGTGCCCCACCTCTCCGTCTTTCTGGAGTCCCTTCTGTCTCCTCTGTGAACACTTCTTTGAATCTCTTGTTGAGTTCTTCACATACTTCACGGTCATTTCTTGTTGTCTCTCCTCCTTCCTTCCTTAGTCTGATTACCTGGTCCTTGACTGTTGTTTTCCTCCTGATGTGGCTGTACAACAGTTTCGGGTCAGATTTGGTTTTCGCTGCTATGTCATTTTCATATTGTCTTTGGGCCTCCCTTCTTATCTGTGCATATTCGTTTCTGGCTCTACGACTGTTCTCCTTATTCTCCTGGGTCCTTTGCCTTCTATATTTCTTCCATTCCCTAGCACACTTGGTTTTTGCCTCCCTGCACCTTTGGGTAAACCATGGGCTCATCCTGGCTTTTTCATTAATCCTGTTACCCTTGGGTACAAACCTCTCCTCAGCCTCCTTGCATTTTGTTGCTACATATTCCATCATCTCATTAACTGGCTTCCCTGCCAGTTCTCTGTCCCACTGAACCCCGTTCAGGTAGTTCCTCATTCCTGTGTAGTCCCCTTTCTTGTAGTTTGGCTTCATTCGTCCTGGCCTTCCTGCTTCTCCCTCCACTTGTAGCTCTACTGTGTATTCGAAGCTTAAAACCACATGGTCACTGGCCCCAAGGGGTCTTTCATATGTGATGTCCTCGATATCTGCACTACTGAAGGTGAATACTAAGTCCAGCCTTGCTGGTTCATCCTCTCCTCTCTCTCTTGTAGTGTCCCTTACGTGTTGGTACATGAAGTTCTCCAGTACCACCTCCATCATCTTAGCCCTCCATGTATCTTGGCCCCCATGTGGGTCCAAGTTCTCCCAATCGATCTCCTTGTGGTTAAAGTCACCCATGATCAGGAGCTTTGCCCTGCATGCATGAGCTCTTCTGGCCACTCTAGCCAGTGTGTCAACCATCGCTCTATTGCTCTCGTCGTACTCTTGCCTTGGCCTCCTGCTGTTCTGTGGTGGGTTATACATCACTGCTATTACCACCTTGGGACCTCCAGAGTGAAGTGTTCCCACTATGTAATCACTTTCTTCTCCGCTATCTCCTCTCTCCAGCTCATCAAAATTCCAGCGATTTTTGATCAGCAACGCCACTCCTCCACCCCCCCTGTTCCCTCTGTCTTTCCTCAGGATTTGGTATCCCGTTGGAAAGATGGCATCTGTTATCATACCTGTAAGCTTGGTTTCTGTGTGTGTGTGTGTGTGTGTGTGTGTGTGTGTGTGTGTGTGTGTGTGTGTACTCACCTAATTGTGGTTGCAGGGGTCGAGACTCAGCTCCTGGCCCCGCCTCTTCACTGATCGCTACTAGGTCCTCTCCCTCTCTGCTTCCTGAGCTTTGTCTTGTCTATGCCTCCCATTTTCTCGAATTTCCATCGGTTTTTTAAAAGCAGAGCAACTTCTCCCCGTCTGCCCCTTCTATCTTTCCTCATGATCTGGTATCCTGGTGGGAAGATTGCATCTGTTATTGTCTCCGTGAGTTTTGTTTCTGTAACTGCTATGATGTCTGGGACTTCCCATTGATTCTTTCTTGCCATTCTTCATATTTATTCGTTAATCCATCCGCATTTGTGTACCAAACCTTCAACTTCTGTTCTAATACTGTAACTGTGGTCCTGGGGGAATACTGGGGTTGGGAGAGCAGGAGCCCTGGTGGGGGCCTGTAGGGGGTTGCAGTGGAGGTGGAGGAAGAGCTCCCATACGGGGTTGCGGTAGGGGTAGGGTTCGTGGTGCGGGTGTGAGTACTCACCTAGTTGAGGTTGCAGGGGTCGAGTCCAAGCTCCTGGCCCCGTGTGTGTGTGTGTGTGTGTGTGTGTGTGTGTGCGTTGAAACGGTGACACTGCTTGCAACACTAAACGGTATATATGTTATTTTCTTACACATGACACACGACTTCATCGTCCAGGAGATGCGTTTGTGCTGAGTCGTTGTCATGACAGAACAATTTTGCATCATGCTCTGAGGGTCATTTTCCCGAGCATTTGTGAAGTGACACGACTGCGAGCAAGTCTCTCACTGTTTGCCCTGAGGAAAATTATCACCTGCTGACAGATCCGGGCCGGAGGTGGCCAGGTAAGTGAAGCAGGCAGAGCTGGTGACCCATTGCCAGCCTAACGTTTAGATTTTACCACCGAAGAGGCTAGTTTATTGTGTACTCCTTATCCAACCTGTGGACGGTAGTGGCTAGTTAATGTATTGCGCGCTCTTAATCTATTCTGTGGACGGTACTGACTAGGTTACTGTGCACCCCATGTGCATCCCGTGGACGGTAGCACTAAAGCATTTGGATACTTAACACGCCTAGGAATTAGGCCTCAAAAGGGTTAACAGGAGTACATCAAGATTTACATTTACAATTGACTTATCTGTTGCAAGCAAATTTAGGATATTTGCATATGTCTGGCATCTTATTGTCATTACTAAGATACCTCGACCGATCACATTGGTTATTATATATCGCTATTTTCCTCAGTAAGTGGACAATGTTCAAGAAAATTACCATAAAGCTTACATTTACTTTGGTCATCATCTGTGTTTCTGCCAAGTTGCCAGAAGTAATTGTTACTAAATGAGATTCTTGTGCCAGTGACTTCTTTAGTCTAACACAAAAAAGGAACAGCGGAAGATGAGGAGCAGTTTGAGATAATCAGTCGCTTAGTCTAGAGTCGATATGTTCAGTCCATCATTCAAGTTTGATAAACTGAACACAAGCTTGTAACCAAGACTAAGCTTGGCTACTACAACATCAGTCGGTCTCCTCACATTACAAATTGCTCCATAAACGCACTTATCTATGTTCACTTTATCATAGTGAACGAAAGATCTACCCAGGCTTCTAAATGCTTTCCTATTACATTCATGTTCATTTTAACTTTTATTCTAATATTATTCTAACGTTCATTTAGAACTCCACTAACAGCGACTATGTTCCCTTACGTTGGAAAGAAGCGTCATCCTTGAAACCCAGGTTTTTTCTCTTTTTGCACGAGCCAGTTTTACATGTCCAGATAAGTGTGTTTAATAACTGTGCAATCAAACATTCACTTTTAATACGTGTTTACTCTCCAACCTTGCCCATGTGGCGCTTAATGATGCTCGAACTGCTGATAACAATGTTTACATCATTATGTAAAATGATGTGAGGTTTTCAGGAGACACCTGATGTGATAAACATTGCACTGGGGAATCAAGTGATTTTAAACACTGATTTTTATCGGTATAGATACTCTATACGCACTGGAGATGATGATAATAATAATGTTTCATTTCGACTTATGATCGCAAAGAATCGTTTAGCTAACTTCAGTGATGTTAAAATGCTGATATGATGTAACAACACACAGCAGACGAAGATTAAAGAATCAATGATAATTAATAATATTTTCAATTTAAAAACTATAAATGAATATTCTGAGCCTTTATTGAATACGCTTTTTTTTTCTTAAAATTGACGAACCGTTAAAGAAGATAACTGACCAACAAAGACAAAAAAGTGAGTCTGAGGCTTTCATAAGCGTAAGTTAGACCATCCCTTCCTATATAACTCAATTAATTTAAACTAGATTAATTTGGATATAAATAATGCGGAAAAGTTTAGCAATAGAGTTACATATATGTGAGCAGAGTTATAGGTGAAGTCATTGATCATGGGTCAGTAGGCCTACTACTCTTCTTGTTTTACACGTGTACTGATTTGTTTGCATGTTTAAGGGCTTCTCCAAACTAGCGCAGACGCAGAGAATAGCTTCATCAAGACGTATCGCCTGTGAATAGGTGTTACGCCCTTTGTGCATAATTTAAGAAGGGTCAATTGATTAGTGTGTAATTACGGCTTTTTCACTTAGTATTATATTACTGGTACCTTTATTCGTAGCTAAAATAAAGACTCCTAGTTTTATAATATTATCTGGCCATGAATTATTGATTTATTTCGTAGGATGTTTTGTTTATATGTTGAATTGCCTTGCGGTCGTTTATGCTTCACAAACTCACTCATTCCGAGGTGACGTCAAGCTAGGGAGTTTTACTCATAGCAATTCATTCTCACCTCCGGTAGAGAAAGCACCAAGCCACGGAGCTCCCTTATTCTCTTGTTGCAAGTCTCAGGAGAACGTTTGAACCAGGGTTCTTGGGTTCAACCAAGGTTGCTTGGATTACTTCAGCCTCGGAATATTTGACGGGTTGTGTCTGTGCCGTCAGCTATATAATTGAAGCAATACACCACGTCTGTGTTCTCCAACTATTAAAGTCTCGTGGTAGTCTCTAACCAGTTCTAGCTGTGGTGTATATAATTGATTGAGGAGGTGGTAAAGGCACCCTATCTAGTGTTTCATTGATCTCGACTTTGATTATGAAACTACAGTGATTGTGTACATATGAATTTATAAGAAAAGGTATACCTAAATTTTATCAATTATTTAAATTACTAAGTGACTTTATAAGCTTAGTATTATACTGAATAAAACCAGATAAAGCATTATAGAACTTTTTTGCCTTATATTTATGTTTATTTGAAAAGAGCAAGAAGACCTGAGTGGATCTTCACCTGTTGTTACTAACGAGTCTCCTCTCTGAAAAGAAAGACTCAAAACGTAACTACAGGCTTCATCAGTCAATATACAGAAATGTACAACAAGGAAATTTATACAAGCACAATCAGATGATTGGTCAGGTCAGGTAGCTGAAATCAATGTGAGGAAAACTGAGAGATGGCAGCACTGCAGGAGGCCTGTCGCTTCTTCCAATATAAAGTTGATGTAAGATAAGTTGCGTAACAGGTTCGGCTAAACTGAAAGCTCTTTAATTTTGTTGGAATACATTTTGTGCTTGCATGAGGGCAGCTTTAAGGCATCTTTGTCGTGTTGTGACCAGCTGGGCGTGCTTTCAAGACATTAGGTGGACAGTCTGGTTCCTATGTATCACACAGGCGTTGTTCAGTATGAGTGCTGCTGGTGTTTCTTCAGCCTGATGTGTAGAGTACGAGAAGTCTCTCCCACGCACTTCTGGTGTGTACACCTGAATTGTCTTTTTTTTTCCCTGGCCAGTCTTTGATGGTGCTGGATGTGATAGTGGCAACACCTATGTTGCCCTTGGCAGAATATATTGCATACACCCTCGCCAAGAGCAACATAGGTGTTGCCACCATCGCGTCCGTTATCGGTCAACAGGAGAAACGTCTCAATGAAGTTCCTCTCTGCACCTGTGTATTTTTCATCACTTGACGTACGAATATAGATGAATGGTTCAGAGAACCGACAAGTTGATAAATTAGACACATGTGCAACACTTGGGTTTCTTTAATGAGGAAACGTTTTGCCACACAGTGGCTTCATTAGTCCATACAAAGGAGACTGGTGAAGAACAGGTGGAGTTTGAGGTAATCACTCCCTCAGCCTTGAGTCGATTTAGTCAGTCCATCAATCTTGAAAAGTATACAGTATATGTGCGAAGAAGTGGCTTATATACTGTAGGCAGGAGAGGTGCAGCAGTCGTAGGTGGCATCACATTTGTCCAATGTGGAAGTAGGTCGTGCCCAAGGGTTAGGCAAGTGAAGAATTTCCTGTATTATGATCCAAATATGTTGCTGTGTCAGACAGGAATGTAGATGACTGGTTCGCCTACTTTTCAAGATTGATGAACTGACTACATCGACTCAAGGCTGAGGGACTGATTAC
Source organism: Cherax quadricarinatus (assembly GCF_038502225.1). Classification (NCBI taxonomy): domain Eukaryota; kingdom Metazoa; phylum Arthropoda; class Malacostraca; order Decapoda; family Parastacidae; genus Cherax; species Cherax quadricarinatus. The sequence goes on along the minus strand of NC_091293.1, from coordinate 35,033,687 downwards.
CTCAAACTCCTAATGTTCTTCACAATTCTCCTTTGTATAGACTGATGAAGCCACTGTGGCGAAACGTTTCCTCAATAAAGATACCCAAGTGTTGCACATGTCTAATTTATCAATCTGACACAGGCTTTGTGACTTTCTCCCAGCGAATTTAGTGTCGCCTGAGGAGGGTGTCAAGTTAGACGAAAATATTCGTGTAATTTCTGAGCTGTAATAATCGTAAGGTTTGTGTATGGATCTCTCTCTCTCTCTCTCTCTCTCTCTCTCTCTCTCTATATATATATATATATATATATATATATATATATATATATATATATATATATATATATAATTATATATAACTTCAGCAATACACTTTCCTCTTAGGAATCTCAGACATTTAAGGAGGAAAAGAATCAAAACCTTACACATCTTTTATTTTTACTTTCCAGTCTTTAACTTCATCATCAGTGCTAAAATATAAAAACATTTTACTAAGCAGAATAGTTGGCCGAATCACAAACAAATGGCTATTAAACTATATTTTTATGTCTAAAACAGATTAAAATACTGACAAGATAGTCTAATCTTTCTTAGACAATGTTAAAACTCTGGTATAAATATTAAATCAGTGTGTAAACAGGTGTATAGACGTGGTAGAATTGGTGAGGTGAGAGGATGGCTGGTCACGTCAGTGTTCTCTGACTGCTGAATGAGAAGCTTTAGATAGAAGAAGGTTGTAAGGAAAGTTCTACCGATGTGCTCGGAAATAGGGTGTTTATAAATTCGTGCCTCTTCAAGGGGGGCTCCTTGGCGTGGTGAAGAGGCTCTTGGTCTGAGGAATTAGACCTATCGGTCTTCGTCCTCAGACCGAACCTAATTACCCCCCAATCTCCCCTCCCCTATCCCATCCTCCCCATCCTCCCCTTTTTCCTTTCCTCCTCCTCCCCACCCCTCCCTTTTGCCCTTCCTCTTTTTGTCCTTTGGGATTTCTCCCACAGGCGCGCTAGTTCCTAGGTAGGGGAAAGGATACCGGGGTCCATCCCATTCCGTTGAGGTTCTTAGCGGTGGTGTAGTTTGCCGTGGAATCTGGATCGCCTGGGGATGTCCCGATCCCTCTCCGGTATCCCAGAGTAGCTTTGGGTGTCTTTCGGGCGACGAGTGTATCTCTGGAAGCCACCTTTCGGATTCCGGGGGTGGTGGCCGAAGGAGGTATGCTTTGTGATGGATATCCGGCCGCCCTCTCTTTTGTCCACCGAGGTAGCTCGGCAGATGTGAGGTTGCTATCCCGGATTGTTAGTTTACTAGCATGATGGGTAGGGTATGGCACGGGTTCCATGCTGCATCTGCGCTACTTGCGGTGCTGAGGTCCTCTTGGGCGCGGAGGGAGATTTCTGGCCCTTTCATTCCTCCTAGGAACTATCCCTCCCCGGTCCCCCCTTTTTTTATTCTTGTTTTTATTTTTATTTTCTTTTCTTTCTTTTTTTTTTCTTAAAAACAAAAAGAAAGTAACCTAACCATGGCAGCCCTAGTCCATGAACCTGGTACCCCCGGGCCCCTTCTTGATACCGCACCCCGTTCTGACCCCGCCTCATCTTTGGACCACTCTTCAGACATTCCTCATGCCTCTGTACCTATTGCCGGTGCTGTTTGCTGTTTCCTCACCCGCTTCAGGTACTGAGGCCTCGACTGACTCCTTCGATTTATCGGACCTTCACTCTCCTCTTGACTATGCTTCCGGCCTCTCCCTCTACGGTGCGGCAATTTTCAAATCGCCGACCCGTTCCACGTCGGACCAACTCTGGTCCCACGCCTAAATGCCAACGACAATTACCTGCTGATGATACTTCTCCACCTTCTCGTTCTTCTCAGAAACGATCGACACGTCCTTCACTACCTTTCCACGCTCAGTTTCTGACTGAACAATGGACTAAATTCTTCACTTTACGACCAACTTCCTCTACTGCCTATCTTTCTGACCATAGTATTGGCAAGGCACTCCTACGCCATGTTGGTAAAGATATTTCTTTTCATGCTCTTAAGAGCGGTACGCACATCATTACCGTACAGAATGCTACCCAGGCTCATGAGCTCTCTCGTCTTTCCCATATCGATACTGTTCCTGTCACTCTTGAAAAACATCATTCCCTCAATTCTTGTAGTGGTACCGTCATTCTGCCCCATACCATAGTTCAACAAAATTTCCAGACATGTGGCACTGACATTCTAGAACAGCTGGAACTCCAAGATCTCCCAATCCTTAAGGTAGACACGTTCTTCCTGCCCGTGGGCGGAGACGATACCCTAGCAATGTGGCTCATTTAACTTTTGACAGCCGAGAACTCCCATCCTCAGTTTATATAGCAGGACATCGGTTACAAGTTCGAAAGGTGATCCCTACACAACAGTGTAGAAATTGCTGGCGATTTGGCCATCCAGCAAAATATTGCAGATCTATCGCCGAATGCCCAGTCTGTGGTGCCGATGACCATGCTAATACGTCTTGCAATCGATCTCCCTCTTGCCTTAACTGTCATGAGGCTCACCCTTCGTACTCTCGCCGTTGTCAGGTCTATTTAAATGAGCGGGAAATCCGTTACCTCAGAGACAGAAGGTCTCCCTTATGCCATGGCAGTTTCTCATCTTCGCCTCCAAGGGAGACTCCCACGTGTTTCTTATTCCCGTGTTTTAAAACGTCCCCCCACTTCTGGTATCCCATCTTCTACACCCACCTCTGTGGTTACCTCTCCCATAATCACTCCTGTATCTAATCGTTTTGCTGTCCTCGGCTCAGACGTCCCTACTTCAACGCCTCAGTCTAATCTCGCTTCTTCGAGTTCTCTCTCACAAGCCTCAGTATCGACGAGACCTCGTATGACACCTCCTCCCAATCGTCCCTCTACTTCTCAAAAGTCAAAAAAAGGTCCGTTAACACCACCTACCCATCTTCCACCTCATTTTACCCTCCCTGTCTCTGTCCCTGGTTCTTCCCCTCTCACTGGCTCAGTTACAAGTGTAGAGGTTCACCCTCCTCCTCGTACTGTACCTTCCTCCCCTGTTCCCTCCCAAGTTTCTTCCTCTTCTGCCACCTCCCAGGTTCCTGCCTCTTCTGTCCCCTGCCACGCTTCTCCAGTTCCCTCCACCCTTTCGCCCCCCCCCTACCTTGGTACAGTCCAATACAGTTCCAATCTTTACTCATCCTCCCCCTACCATTCCCAATATTGTCTCCCATACGACATCTCTGAATTCCGAAACACTTGAAGCAATCTCTGAATATATTGCAGAGACCAAACCATCAATGGACACT